>NC_056733.1:455914312-456054046 GCF_019279795.1 Protopterus annectens | reverse complement strand
GTTCGGGTTTCCCCAGGCATTAAGGGAACCCTGGCCCCCGTCCAATTGGGGGGGTCAGGGTACTAATGCGCATGACCGGCGCCATATCCTCAGTCTTTTGCCGCATGGTCCGATGCAGAAGCAGTTTTGCGAGTGCAGGTTGGCGTTCTGAAATATTTCGAAACCGGAGTTTCAGACCCGAAACAGAGTTGGCTAAGTACCCGTTGGGGAGCATTTTGGTTTTTCTTGCCTCAGTATTTTACGGATGTCAGAAAAGTGAATAACTGAATTTCTTGTGGGAAACAGTTAGCTCATAGGGATTACCATACCTTGTGTATACCTTGTTTAGGGCCTGAGCACGACGTTGATGGTTGCCGCTCTTGGGCTAGGTTTAACAAGCGCACTATTAAGAGGAGGTTAGACTGTGCCAGGTTGAGTGTTTGGGAAGCGTTGCAATTATAAAATGCCGTTGGATGCTCCGGCGCCCGCTTCCTCAAGAAGCGCAAGGACAAAACACGAAGCCTAGGGTTGATGAACCGGCAGTCCCGGACGCCGGTTCTTTAGAAGGCTCAGTGGAGCCAGAGGTTTTGCCAGGAGTTTCCATGAGTCCCAGGCAGAACCTTTACTATTACAGGATGTGCCTTCTCAGGAGGTAGGCCAGGCTGAGGGGGCTTCTCAGGTGACTGTTCTTCCCTCTCTTCCCAAGGTAGTTAGAGCCTCTCCTTCTGTTGCCAAAACTTCTTTGAGAGGTAGGCCTAGTTCAGCTTCAGTGGGGGCTTCTCCTAGCATTTCGGGTTCTGTACCTAAGAAACATATGCTTAAAATGGCAGAAGATTTGATTACTATGATTAGAGGTTCTATGCCCCGCCTGATAAGAGGCCTAGGGTGGAACCGAGTTTGATAGTTTTGAACAGTGTTCAGAGGCTTCAGAATCTTCTGTGGAAGATATGCAGGAGTATCCTACTTATGCTGATGGGGATGTGGATGATTCCACTCCTACAGCTTCTCCGCCTGAGGATTTCTCATTTTCAGAGACTCTGCATTCCATGAGGGAGCACTTTAAATGGGAAGGCCAGGATTACTCTGATTCCAGGAAAGGCTTAGGGAATTCTTGTTTTACCCCAGCATAGGCCTTTAGCTATTCCTCCTGTGTTGAATGTGGTGGAAGATGTTTTTGCAGAGGCTTCTCTGAACCCTGACTCTTTGCCTCCTGCTCCTGTTAAGCCTGATAGGTATTATAGGGTGCCCGAAGCTCATAAATATTTGTTTAAGAGTCCTAGGGCGGACCCAGAAACTATTTCTCAAGGGCCTAAAGGGGTTAAGGCTTCTGTGGTTAAAAATCCTGTTCCCACTGATAAAGAGGCAAGGGCTTTGGATAGGTGGGGAAAGAAAGTGTATACTTCTTCCACTCTAGCCATGAGAGCATTGAATTGTCAGTTTCACATGCTAAAATATCAGAATTATCTCCTTTCACAATTGAAATCTAAGGTGGATGCTTTGGCGGAAGGTATTGAGTGTAAAGAGTTGCTGGATTTGGTTCATGTGTCTGAACAAGTGGGTAAGCATTCTTTGCAATGTGGTTTTGATGCTGTACAGGCCTCCTCGAGGGTGGCTGCTACCAGTTCTGTTCTTCGCAGGCATGCCTGGTTGAAGGATCAGAATTTAGCTGAGCATGTTAAGACAAGGATTTTGGATGCTCCTTTACAGTCTGATGTGTTGTTTGGATCGCCTGTGGAAGCAGTTTTAAAGAAAATGGAGGACAAAGCTAAGTCTTTGCAAACTGTTAAAGATTTTTTGCAGGTGCAGCCTCCAAAGTTTAGTAGAAATTGGCCTGCTAAGGGGTGGACATATCCTGCTTATGATTCCCAGTCTAGGGGTAGGTCTAGACGTGGTAGGGGCAGGGCTCAAGGTTCTTTTAGGCCTAGAACAGGAGTTCACCTGCTCAGACTTCTGGTGAGGGCAGGGTCAGTCCTTTCGTAAACAAACCCAATGACCTGTCTTTTCAGCTGCCAGCAGATTCCCGTCTGGCAGCTCCTTTGGGAGGAAGACTGTCTCTTTTCAAAGAAAATTGGGATTTAATTACTCAAGACAAATGGGTGTTGGATATCATTCACCACGGTTACAGATTTTATTTCCATACAATGCCCCTTTCAAAGGCATGCCAGGCGTTCCTCCTCCACAAAGAAAAGAGGCTCACAAGCAAGTTTCTCAGTTACTTCAGATAGGGGCCATTCAGCCAGTCCCTGTATCAGAAAGGGGCCTAGGATTTTATTCTAGCCTGTTCCTTGTACCAAAGAAGGGGAACACGTGGAGACCAATTTTGGATTTATCTCTCCTCAACACGTTTTGGACATTCCCAAGTTCAAGATGTTGGCGTTACAACTGCTTTTACCTCTGCTGGGCAAAGATCACTGGATGGTAACTTTAGATCTCAAGGAAGCTTACCTTCATGTGCCTATAAGGCTAAGTTGCAGGAAGTATCTGCGGTTTCGAGCTGGAAATTCTCATTATCAGTTCTCTGCATTGCCCTTTGGCTTATCTACTGCGCCCAGAGTATTCACAAAGGTTCTGGCTCCAGTGATAGCTTACTTCAGGCTTCAAGGAATTCAAATCTATCCTTACTTGGACGACTGCCTGATTCTGGCTCAAGAAAAGGAAGACCTTATACAGCATCTGGAATATGTTATAGCAGTGCTAAGATGCCTAGGGTATTCTGTGAACGAAATAAAGTCCAGTCTAGTACCCTCTCAAGACATGTGCTTTCTGGGTGTGAGACTGAATACAGCAGCCCAGATGGCCTTTTAACCCCGGACAAACAAAAGAGTCTGTCACTTTACTTCCATCAACTATCTCATCAGTCCGTGCTGACTGCAAGGACAGTCCTTCAAGCATTAGGGTTCATGGCATCTTGTATTCTGGTGCTTCCCAATGCCAAACTGCATATGAGGAAGCTACAATGGTATCTCAAAATGTATGGACACAGCACTGCCAGGATTTGGACACTGTCATTCAAATAATACCTTGACCCGCGAAAGAATTCTTGTGGTGGGCTCAGGAATGTCACCTAAACAAGGGACTCTCTGTGACCCGGCCAGAGGCAAGTCAGATCTTAACGACAGATGCCTCGGACATTGCTTGGGGAGCTCATCTAAATGGAAAGTGGATACAAGACAAGTGGCCTGCCAGACTACAGCATCTACATATCAACATGAAGGAGATGTTAGCAGTCCAGTTTGCATTAATGGCTTTCAAGGAGTTACTTCTTCCAGGGCAGGTGTTGATTCTAACAGACAACACAACTGTCATGTGGTACATCAACAAGCAGGGGAACACATTCTTATCCTCTATGCAGGCAAGCAATGATTTTATGGGAGACTGCGCTAAGCTTGCAACTAACTCTTCAGGCAAGGTTTCTGCCAGGGAGCACAGAACTCCTTAGCAGATGTGTTAAGCAGACAAATCATGGATCCCCACGAGTGGAAACTGGATCTTCATGTATTTCAGAAACTGACAGTGTCATGGGGAACTCAGACATAGATCTGTTAAGCTTCTCCACTAAACCACCAGCTGCCAAAGTATTGCACAAAGGGGTTTCATCACACAGCTTGGAAAGTGGATGCTCTGTCTTTCAGTTGGAAAAACCTTCATGTGTATGCCTTTCCACCTCTGCCTCTTCTTCCAAAGGTACTATTAAAGGTCAGACAAGACAGGCCAAGGATGATTTTGATAGCTCCAGATTGGCCTCGGCAACACTGGTACCCACTACTACGGAGTCTGGTAAAGAAGCCTCCATGGCCTTTACCTCTGATTCCTCATCTGTTATCTCAGAAGGACGGTCATCTGCTCAATGTCAAGCTTCATTCTCTTCATCTAACAGCCTGGCATATTCTGTGTTGAAACACAGCAGGTCTCAACTTCCTCAACAAGTTTTAAATGTGATTATGGAAGCTAGAAGACCTAGTACAAGGAGAGTGTACGCAGAAAAATGGAAGAGATTTTTATTTTGGAGTACAGCAAAGAATTTGGAGATTTCTGAGCCTAATTTGAGTGTGGCTCTTCAATATCTTACTGAGTTATTGGACAAAGGTTTGTCCTTCTCTTCCATTAAGATTCATGCTGCAGCAATTTCAGCTCACTATGATTGTGACCCACCTTTGTTTTCGCATCCTTTGTTCAAGCAGTTTCTTAGAGGGGCAAAGAATATAAGACCCCCGTAGAGCTCCTACTCCTGCTTGGGATCTCAATTTTGTGTTGGAAAAACTTACTCTACAACCTTTTGAGCCTGCAGCTACTGCTGAATTGAAATACTTGTCATGGAAGACTGCTTTTCTGTTGGCTATTACTTCTGCAAGAAGGGTGTCTGAGTTGCAGGCCCTTATGGCAGTAGAGCCTTTTTGATTTTCCATAAGGATAGGGTATCATTACGTACTAATCCTTCCTTTATGCCTAAGGTGGTTTCTAGTGTGGCTTTAAACCAAACTATTCATTTGCCTACGTTTTATGCAGACCCTCAAAATAAAGGGGAAAAGATTTTGCACACTTTAGATGTACACAGGCAATTGCGTTATTATTTAAGCAGGACTAAGGATTTTAGGCAGTCTCAGCAGTTGTTTGTTTCTTTTGCTTTGAGTTCACAGGGCAAGCCTGTGTCAAAACAAACTATTTCTAGGTGGATTGGCTTTTGCATTGCATTTTGTTATTCCCATCATGGCAAGGAGATTCCAGCTGGGATTAGGCCTCATTCCACTAGGGCTACTGCCACTTCAACAACATTTCTAAGGGGGGTGGCAACTAAGGATATTTTGGAAGCAGCTACTTGGAGTTCAGTGCATACTTTCTCTAAGCATTATCACCTTCCTATCTACTCTAAGTCTAGGGCTGGTTTTGCCACAGCTGTTTTACAAGGCATGTTGTCAGCTCCTACTTCTTTATGATTTGCCAGCCTCCCTTACCTCTGCTTTGGGATTCTACCCAATAGTCAGGACTGCAGCAATGGAAAACGAAGAACATAGTACAGTTTTGTACCTACCATAAATGTAGATGTTCGAGGATTCCATTGCTGCAGTCCAATTTACCCTCCCTCCTTCCCTCTGTGTTTAGGGGGGTTGTGTAGGTGAGTTTACATGCATATATATATTTTTGTATATATTGTTGTATATATTGTACATGTTTTTGGTGCAGGTATTTTGGGACTTGTCTTTTTAGGGTCTTCTGACATCTGGGGCAAGAAAAGACTGAGGATATGACGTCGGTCATGCGCATTAGTACCCTGGCGTACTGGCGTCAGTCTAATGCGCCCTGACCGACGTCAGCCTTATACTCTGGTATTCGGGCCGACTGGACGCGGACTATACCCAATAGTCAGGACTGCAGCAATGGAATCCTCGAACATCTACATTTATGGTAGGTACAAAACTGTACTTTTTCATTAGCATGAATTTTCTGAAGGGTAGGAAGTCGGAGACTCAAATGTCTGTCATTATTTTCTGACTTCAGTCTTTAAGGATTTGTCACTAATTTGCCAGAAAACCACTATTTTATAAAAAAAACACACCAAAAATATGAGGCAAAAATCTGAACACTCTGCAAAAATCTGTACAGTTGAGAGGTATGATACTGAATACAGTGGAACAATGACTTATTTGGACATAGATGCCATACCTTTGTTTATGAGTTGCGCAACACATGATTTCCTCACCACTGTAGACACGTGATGGTCAAAGGCTAGATTGCTATCCATGTGTGTCCCTAAGTCAACTCTGTGGGTTGTGGTTGTCAATATGATAGAAGTGTATAGATCAAACAATTCCTGTTAGAATCAAATATAATGGGAAATGTATAAACAAAGCACCTTAGTGGTCTAAAAACATAAACAAACCAACAAAAAAAACTCTAAAGTCCTATTTCAAAATAAAATCTGCATTCAGTAAAGGCACTTTCAAAAGGATCAGTAAAGACCTAAAAGTTACCATTAGAAAGATAAAAAATGAACTGAAAAATAACACCTGAGACTGAGAATAACTATAAAACTGTTTTACTAACATCAGAAAACTAAGAAGTAACTAAGAAATAACACCAAATAATATTTAAACTAATCCAAAATGGCATTAGAGTACTTTTATATTCATGAGCTCTTAGTGTACTTGCATGTGCATTTGGTGACACTGTACAGGCCACTCCTAAATAGCCTTGCTCTTGCTCAAAACTACCATTTGGATAATAGTAACATTGCACAGTATGACTGGACACCCTTTTGTAAGGACCTTATAATAGCTGATAAAGAGCTGGCTGGTGGCAGTGATAACTACCTTATCATCTGCGCAGAAGGGGGCATAGCTACTAAACCTGTGCCCACTGTTCCCAGGTGTGTGTCTGTGTTTGTATATAAATCAGATCTCAAAGTGTGAGGGTGCTGGAGGTTTTGGCTTGGCCATTTGGCTGAGATCTCAACCCTATAGCTGTGCCAGTGGGGAGTCTTATTGGGGATCTGGAGAAAGAGGGAGAAACCAATCCCAGACTGACTGTGATCTCTGTGTGCGCTTAAGGGAAATTGCACTTTACTGTGTGTCTACTTGTCATCCTCCCATTGTGTACATCCCTCACTGTTGCCAGTGGTGATGATTGAGGCTCACTGATTACTGGGCCAGTGCAGGGGCATCACATATTAATTGTACCACCACTGTAAAAACTCTAACCCCAAAAATAGAGCTAATATACTTGTAAGCAAATTTACTGCTAACTTTATCCCAGAAATAGTCATTGAAACTACATAAATCCTTGAGTAGTCTACCATCTCCCAAATATTATCAAGGAATAAGCCCTTAGTGTACTCACAGGAACTAAAAATGCCACTTCCATGGGTCCATGCAATTTACCTGGTTTTCTAATAAATACACAAAGCATGCTTACACGGAATCCCTCCTGAACTTATTTAACTTAAGCTCAGTCACAGGGTATATCCGAGAAATATGGAAAATTATTGTTGTGATGCCCCTTCATAATACGGGCCCTACCAAAGACCCTGCGTAACTATAGCTCCATCTGTCTAACTAGTGTAATTTGCAAAGCCATGGAGTGTATTGTATCTCACTTCATTAAATACGATATTAGAAGCCTCATTCAGCTAAACCCTCATCTGTCTTATTTTGTCAAAGGGAGGTCTTGTTTACTTAATTTCTAAACCTGTTCAAGAAGTGGATAGTAGTTATATGGTCCACATAGGCTATCTGAATATGAACAAGGCATTCAATACCACACCCCATGCCTGTATAGTGAATAAACTACATGGTAGTTAAAAGGCTAACTGGATGAAAGATAGAACCCATATAGTTAAGCTGGTAGGATCCACCTTAGAAAGTAAAATGGTAATTAGTGGTGGCCCTCAGGGCTCAGTGGTAGGATCCTCTCCTTTTTAGTATATAATTATCATAATTACAAACTATAAAGTCAAACATGGCTTCCATTTGCTGACCACATCCCTTGCTTCCCCTGCAGTGCCTTTTTTAAGCATGGTCTTGTCTTCAGAACATGCCAACATCACAGATAAAACTAAATCAAATTCAGATTCAGACTATATCAAGGTTGCTCTTCTCAGTGCCAGACCTTGAGGTTCTCCTGTAAATTGAACACATATGAAACTTGATTCTCTTGTAAAGATGGCACTTTCTCATTTCCTGAGTTTAGTGCATGCCATGCATTCAGGCTTGAAGAAAACTGTGGGGGTGTTTCTGTAGTTATGACAGACCACAACACCTCCAGACAGATAATCCAAGACCCACAAACCTGACTCTGTGAATTTCATCTTACCCTTAAAAATGAATTATTAGTTTATAGCCTGTTATAGGACACCTTCCATGCCATTGTCTGATCCTCACCCTAGAAAGGGAATCTCTACAATGTGAACAAATTGTTATACTACTTGTGTACTGACAAAGGGACTAAAACATTAAAATGTGCAGTATTGTTGCTTTTATTGACTAACTCAGTCCCAGCTTACTGCATAGCCAGTACCTCACTTAAGATAGACATGATTGCCAGGAAGCTTGGCACTATGGTCGACAACTCCCTCTACTTTGATCACCACAAAGCTTCACTAGTCATGAAATTCTTTTGTCTGGCACAACTGATCTATAGAGGCATCTCGTCCTAGTCTAATGAAGTGATTGTTCCTGCTGTACTCAGTGCTAATCATGCATATTATCAAATACAGTGCCCCATTCGGTGTGTACCTATCTAAACACTTCACTCAGCTAGAAGGACCCCAGAAGTTTCTAACAAAAAAGATGAATGGTCTAATGCTGCTTGGATAGACTGATACACTTCTGGCCCTGCCCATGTAGCAGGTTTCTTACAGGTTCCTACACAGTGATCTGTGTCCTGCATTCCTTGCCATAAAGGACCCCACTATCCTTGATCTCTTGCATCTCTGCAAGAGAAGTAGGTCCAGAAATACAAGAAATAAAGAACTAAATGTAACAAATACATAAATAAAACACTCCCGAGGGATAGGTATATTACCCAATGTTTACCCCTTCTGTGGAACAAACTTCTCTTGCATGTTATACAGAGTGACACCCTCACATCTTACAAGACGTGCCTTGATGATTGCATGGGCATGAATAAATGCATTCAAGAGAAAAAGGACTTTTCACTGTAAATTGTTATTGTTAGTATGCCTTTATTATCCCTTTTACTTTATCTCTGTTATTTGATTTCTTCCTTATCAACTGAAATAAACTCATAGTACCCTCATATTCACAGTAGCAAAGAGACTGGTCTAATGAATTTCTTGGCTTGTCTAAAGATTAACTCTGCTTTAATATGCTGTTTTTGTAATTATACATTTTGTCTATTAAGCTAAATACTTAACATTTGTAGAACTGTAATTCAGATGTCTTAACAGTGTTTTGGAAATGGGACAAGGATAATCCACCTGTAAAACTATGTATATTAGTTGCTAATTTGTAACAATGCAGGATTTACTCCAATCAGTACAGCTGCAATAGTATAACAAAATAATTTGAATTGCTTCACAGCTAGTTGAGAATACTATTTTTTACCTTCCAATCATGTTTTTTTTTTATATATCCTCACTAATAGAAAAAGCTGAGCATGTTACAAATATGCTGCATAAATTGAGACTATTAATTTTATTTACATTGTTTGCATACAAGACATAAGTAAAAATCACTGGATCTGATGTTGTTAATCATTCATTCCTGACTGATGGGTGTCGCTTCCATCCTCAGAACTGAGTCGGCCGTTATAACAAGCACGCGCCAAAAAAAATTCTCGAGCTAAATTTTACCCATAGTGACCCTGTCTATATTACTTCAGATCTTGTTTGCCGCATACAAACTAAGATGTGTCAAGCCAGCTCTCAGCTAAGTCCTTTAAGCTTTTCAAAATTGTCTCTCATTAAACTCTCCTTTTGTTTTTTTTTCTATTATATTCTTAGCTTATTGTTAGTCGCATGTTTATGTTTAGCTGTGTGAGTGTCCCTCTCTTTCTCCCTTCTCTTTGTACCATTACTGGTACAGGCCCTTACCTTTAAGGACCTTTCCATTGCCATTGTTGGTATTCCTCTTTCCCTATCTCTTAACAAAAAAAAAAAACTCCTTTCTTCTACTTGTTGGATGAGTGTGTTTCCTTGATTTTGTGTTTGATTTTGTGCTGTAGTTGTGTTTGAATTGAATTCCTGTTTGGCCTAGTATATCTGAGAAAAAGGGCACAACCGGTTTTAAGCACTGAGATCAGTGTGGCAGGAAGATGCCTAATGTGGACAGCTATAAATCATGTGACTACTGTCTGGGGGTGCCACACCTTTATTTGAGAATTGCAAGGCTTTTAGTTCCCGCACGCATGCAGAACATAAAAACAAACTTATGTTAAAAGGTCTCCTTAAATCTTCTTTTGCAGAGGCTATTTCTGAGACAGAGGGTTCATCCCCTCCAAAGAAAGATCATAAAAAGAGGAGCAAGTCCTTACCCTTCTCTCCTCACACAAGTGAACCCAAATCGTTGGAACTGAAACCTAAGATTCCTAAATTGGCACCAACACCCTCAGCACTGGGGCCTCAAACACCCTCCCTGGTGCCATGCTTGGTTCCAGCACCTCAGCAGCCAACTACAGTGCCATCTTCAGCACCTTCTCCACAGACGTCGACACCAACACTGACTTTACTTTCAGCACCAAAAATAGTTACCCCAATGCTGGTCAGTTCCCCCCTACCTGTACTTCATGCTGGTCCTTCAACCTTGGTGCCAAAATGAGAAATAATGCCTTGGACCCAATATTCTCCTTGGATCAATTTCTTGGTCACCAATGCAGTCCTTTCCTAGAGTATCTTGACTTCCCATCGGGGATATCCAACCGTTCTTCCAGAAGTCTTTTGGAACTGGACATAGTGATGCTTGTGGATCAGCTCCTAATGGCCAGAGGTTTTCCAACACCCTACAAATCCTCCCTCCCACCCAGAGCCAAGGCTTTTTCTCAACAGACTCCTACATACTTTCCTCCTTCAATCTCCCTGGAGGTATCAGAGCCTTCGACACCAATGCCAATTCTGATTCCAGCTTCTTCAGTTCCATTGGTAGATCTTACCATGGTTCTGGAGCATATCCTTTGGTCTTCAACCCAATTGGAGTCAGACCTTCCTTGGGTTTGACACTGGTCTGTCGGCACTGTGACACATAGTACAGAGCCTGTTGTTTCCTCGGCACCATCTACTACTGTTCCGGTTGCTTTGGCAGAGTGAGTTCACTGGAGTGGGGTGTGAACCCCAATCCCAAGGTTGTCTTTTTCTGTTCTGGGCTCCCATCCCTCTTCGCGTGGACCTGCTTTCCAGGTGATGGAGAGGGCGCTTGCCTCGGCAGGCTGTCAGCTGGTACCCTTGGTGCTAGAGACCCATACCTTCCTTTCCTCTGAGCCACAGTTGACACAGCCCACTACTCAAAGACACCTGGCATGGGAGCCTCAAGACATCCTTCCACAAGATACCCACTCTGCAGAGTCCTCCTCAGAAGCCCCCACTGAGGAGGTACTTTGCAAAGAGATTGTGTAAGAGGAAGCACTTGGATTTCCCCTGAAGAATCCCTCACCGAAAATACAGATAATGATGAAGAGGAAGTGTCCCCACGGTCGCCCCCTGAGGATGTCTCCTTTGGAGACATACTGGAGATCCTTAAGCAGTGGGGGAACTGGAAGTCCACCACCCCTTCCTCAGAGGAGTCTGTATTCTTGCAAGCTTTCTGTGCCCAGCCCTCTACATCCTGGGTGATCCCCCCTGCAGATGACCTGGTACAGTCCATAGTGCAGTGTGCCTGGAAGAATCCAGATACCATTGAACTTATCCCCCAGAGACCAGACAAAATTCTTTCTCCTCCAGAAGACAGTCCACACTGGTCCAATGACCTGCCAGTAGATGCTATGGTTGTGGCGGTGGCCACTAAGAAAGAGCTAGCCAAGGAGAGCTTTACTGTCCATCCCACAAATGGGGAGTCTCAGTTGATAGACTTGGGAAGTGAGTGCTCTCTTCAGTGACCTTCGCCATTTGAACTACCTGTCACACTTCACTAGGGTTCAGAGAGATCTAATCTCAGAACTTTCAGAAACTCTTGCAGGAGCAGTCGCTGAAGGGGGTACGTGACAAAGTTGCCTCACAGCTTGCCACCCTAGAATATATTTCTAACTCCTCCATGGAGCTGATTTCTCATTCTACTGAAGGGGCAGCTAGAGCAGCGGATGCAGGCATTGTCACTAGACATCATGCCTGGATGCGTCTATGTGATTTTGTGGATCCCTTTAAGTCTTCCTTCCTGAATGCCCCCATAGAGGCCTCTTCTCTTTTTGGTCCTAAGGTAAAAGACACATCAGCCAGGTGCGAAATGGATGTGAAGACCTTGTCTGCAGTTGGCTTATGTTTTTCCACTCCCCAATGATCCTATTCCAGGAATCAGAGGAGTGTGAGAATCTGGTACAAGAGGGTCCTTCCTGTAACACACATGGTGAGTTTCCTCCTGGGGCAGAGGGGGGGAATTCAACCAGAAGATTCCCCTTCAGAGGCAGAGGGGGTGCATGTAATCAGGGATCCAGAGATTCCTTCTCTGGCCAACCCTATCAGCGTTCCAGAGGAGCAAACTGATTGCTTGTCTCTGGAAGCAGTCAGGGGATGACTTTCTCTGCACCACCTTGCCTGGCAAATGATAACCACAGATCTTTGGGTGCAGACAATAATTACCAGAGGTTACCACATCTCTTTCGACCTTTATCCAAGTCAGTTGATGCATATTCCCAACATTCCACCCAATCAAAAGGAAGTAGCAGCTCAAGAAATCCAAACGCTGCTCCAAAAAAGGGTCATCCAAACAGTCCCCCCAGACCAGATAGCATTTGGATTCTACTCGAGGTTCTTTTTAGTGTCAAAAAAGACAGGGGACTGGAGGCCAATCCTGGACTTCAGCATCCTAAACAAATGTATCAAACAAATGAAATTCCTGATGGTCACGGTACAATCTATACTTCCTTTTCTGGAGAAAGATGATTGGATGTGCTCAATAGATCTTCAGGATGCGTATTACCACATAAAAATGGACAAATGCTCCAGAAGATTCCTCTGCTTCTGGCTGGGAGCCAATCACTACCAATTGCAAGAGCTGCCCTTTGGTCTCTCTACAGCTCCTAGAGTGTTCACCAAATGCATGGCAGTGGTAGCAGCTCACTTGAACTGCAAGGATTCTGGGTGTTTCAATATGTAGACGGTTGGCTCATCACCGTCCTATCTACTGGTTTCAGACCCTGACTATGCCCTACAGCTACTGGAACACTTGTAAAGAAGGAGAAATGCCACTTGACTCCTTCTCAAAGAATAGAATTCATAGGAGCAAATTTAATTTACTTAATCTTGCCAAGTCTCCCTCCCACGTCACAGACGGGAAAGACTCAGATCTCAGCCCTGAGTGATACTCTGTCAGGACAAAGCTCTGGCTCGGGCAATCTTGCAACTATTAGGGTCAATGGGAGCTTCAATAACAATAGTTCCACTGGCAAAACTACACACAAGACTCCTACAGTGGTTTTTGCTAACGCAGTGGTCCCATTTGACTCATCCCATGTCTTTTCAAATCAGGATAACAAATCGGTGCAAACAAGATTTAATTTGGTGGTTGAAACCAGAAGAGCACCTATGGAGTCACCCTTTCTCCTCCCCTCAACCTAGAGCCACATTGACCATGGATGCCTCCTTCATTAGATGGGGGGGCATTTCCAGGGAAGGACAGTCCAAGCACTTGGTCACCTTTAGAGGCCAACCTGCATATCCATGTTATAGAACTGAGGACAGTGCTTCCAGCATTGCAAGTGTTTCAATCTGTTCTCCCTTTATGAATGATTGCCATCCAGTCTGACAACATGTCAGTAGTCTTGGAAAAGCAAACACCAGCAACTCAATGGCACAAAATAGACTAGTTAAAACAGAGCCACTGTAGAAACCACTGCAAGACCACCCAATACTCCAGGGAAAAAGTTTTATTAGAAAATTAAGCGCTTTCATCTGGGAACACCCAAGACTTCATCAGAATAACATACACAACCATAATCACATTTTAAAAACTCTTAATTGGTCACATGTCCATAATTAGTAATAGACCAATGGATAGTAGAACTATCCTAATACTAATAGTAACATACCAAAAAGTAAAAAACGTCATGTATAAATATAAAAAATGTTTTTGGGTGTTCCCAGATGAAAGTACTTAATTTTCTAATAAACCCTTTTCCCTGGAGTATTGGGCGGTCTTGCAGTGGTTTCTACCATGGCTCTTTTTTAAAATGTCAGTAGTCTGGTACATCAACAAACAAGGAGAACCAAGTCCTACCCATTGTGTCGGGAGGCCATGAGAATTTGGCAATGGGTGATGGCTTCCAACTGCTACCTGTTAGCAATGCACATTCTCGGGGATTCCAAAGTGATTGCAGGCAAATTGAGCAGATACATTCTCCTGCCTCACGAGTGGTCCTTCAATCCTGTTGTAATGGTGGAGATCTTCGGTTGCTGGGGCCAGCCTTACTGTGATCTGTTCGTGTCCCCTGCAAATCACAAATGCAGCAGCTACTTTGCCCTAATTCCCCCACAGGGGGAGTCCCCGAGGGATGCTCTGGTGCACAATTGGCCCACAGGACTTCTTTATGCATACAATCCCCTTCTTCTGATCCCACGATTTTTGAAGAAAAAGTGCTACGGTTGAAAACCAAAGTAATCCTTGTTGCACCCTACTGGCCCCAACAAATTTGGTTTCCCTTCCTTTGGCCTCACCTACTACATCAACTTGGGATTCTGGATCCAACTCCAGAACTACTGTCGCACCCACAGTGGTTGATTCATCCAAACATATCAAGCCTCAGGCTGACAGCTTGGCTCCTCTACTTCCAGTAATTGCCAGGCAAAACAACCTCTCCTCCCCTGTACATCACATTCTTCTGGCTTCCCATAAAACATCCACCAGGAAACTTTATCTAAGTAAGTGGAAGAGATTAATTTTTTGGTCTTGTAAAAATGGAATTGAACCTTTTTCAGCTCTGCTTTCTGCAGTGCTAGATTGCTTATCTAACATTCTCTATTCAGGGGCTGTAGCACCAACTATTCCAGTACATTTGGCCGCAATCTCCAATTTTCATAATGGTTTTGAGGACTCTTTCTTAGTTTTGCACTGTCCCCGCAAAACTTTTTTGAAAGGAGTTGCACACGTTAGACCCCCCCCCCCTTCAAACCACCGATCGAGCCTTGGAATTTAACTTTAGCTCTTCAGTCCTTGACTTGTCCACCCTTTGAGTCAGCTGACAACTGTGATCTAAATTTTTTATACTGGAAGACTTTGTTCTTGGTGGTCATTACCTCAGCAAGACGCATTTCAGAGTTACAAGCGTTGCGCATAAAACATCCTTACATTGTGTTTCATAAGGACAGAGTATCACTCTGGACTAACCCCTCCTTTTTACCCAGTTATTTCAGATTTGACTATTAATCAAACCATAAATCTACCAGTTTTCTTTCCAAATTTTTCTAACAAAGGAGAATAAGCACTACATTTGCTTAACGTGCATAGTCAATTGTGTTTTTATCTAGACAGAACTAAGTCATTACGAAAATCTGATCAATTATTCGTGTCATTCTCAGAACCAAGATTGGGGAGACCAGTGTCCAAAGTTACCTTGTCTAAATGGTTGAGAGACTGTATTTGTTTCATTTACTGACAGAACAAAGCCTCATTGCTATCTAAAGTCAAAGAACATGTCACAAGATCAGTTGCAATGTCTGTTGCTTTCCATGCAAGAGCTTCTATGGATGACATTTGTGCAGCAGTGACATAGTCTACCCCTCATACTTTTATCACTCATTACAAATTGGATATGGTCTCCAGGGGGAGATCTTCCTTTGGTTCAATGCTACTCAGAAATATTCTTCCATAGGGCCTCCCAGGAAACAATGTAGCTAGAGACTCTGTCCCAGCAGCAAGGACTGACTGAAGATTAACAAGATCAGATAAAGAAGTTATGTTCTTATCATAATGTTCCATCTGTGTTGTTGATCTTCATTCAGTCATTACAATTCACCCACCATCCTCCTCTGAAAGACTCCTGGAGGCTCTGATATGGTCCCATCTATGATAAGGAAGTTGCTCAGATAAAGCCTCTGTTTTTTTTTCCTGTCTTTACGGACAAACTCGATCTGAGGTAATATATATATCGGGGCACTATGGGTAAGACGTATCTCTTTTTTGGATGGTGTGAGCTTGTTATAACTGTCAACATGGTTCCGAGGATGGAACCGACACCCATCAGTAATGAATGAATGAAGATCAACAACACAGATGGAACGTTATGGTAAGAACATAACTTCTTTTTTTCAAAGATTTGTTGTTTGATAAGTGCCCACAGGATAAGGAACTGTGACAAAGTTATTTACAATGCTGTAACTTATTTTTTCCTAGTCATGAGGAAGGCAGAGTTGCTATGTATCCTGTTTAGAGAATGTTTGTCTTATCAGGAGACTTCCCTACACATTTGAGATGAGGATACTTTTTGGTATATACAAAATCTGAAGGCCTGGTACAGATACATATTTAAAACTAAGGAAGCAATGTGATAAGTAAAAGCTGATCTGAATTATTGCTAATTGCACATAGTGAAATGATCAGCACAGGGTGTACAGAGCAGGAGATATTAAGAAATGTTTGAAATAAATTAAGAATAAATACATATTTTCTGTATTTGCATTAATAAAACAAAAATGTAGTGTGGTATTATGTTTCAGGTGGTAAATGAGAGCAGTGGGTGCTAATAAAAATGACATTAAAACTTATGGGCAACTGCAAGACACATTAAGATATAAATGTTTGTGTTGTAAAGCAATTGTAAAAATTAGCAATATTTTTACAACTGGATTGCCATCACAAAAGCTGTGACCAACAGGCAAACAAATTGTGTCATCTTGTATACATTAAGGTGCACACATTTCTCATGAATTCTTGCTACCAGACATGCACAGTTTCTCATGAATTCTTGCTACCAGACATGCACAGTTTTGAAGGTTATTATTGTTGTTTTTAAATAATGTGAAAATACTATATACATAATTTGCATATATTGTGCAGCATCATAAGACAGCACTGCATTATCCACTCTTGTCATACAGCATAAGAAAGTTCTTGAAAAGAAGAACAGTTTTCCCCTGATACCTTAGGCCTGTCTGTGTTCTTGCAGAAATAGGATCATAGGATGTTACTAGGCTATTGGCCTATGAGGCCCTTATAAGCCTAGCCAAGAATTTAACCCATGTTCTGACAAGTCAACACCCGATGCCCCTGTCCAGCAGGGACACAGGTAGTATCCCAGGGGTGTATTTTCTGTTCCCCGTCCAGCTATCCAGGTTGTGCTTAAAAAGGGTTAATATGATACTTTGCTTGATGTGGCAGGGAGTCTATTCCACAGAAGGGGGGATCCTCTGGGACACAAAAATCCATTTCATTTACTATAATACTAGTAATAGTTGTCAAATAAAATGTGATTGTTCTTTCATAAATACAATATAAACTCAATGTAACCAGAAGGAACTTTGATACAAGCACATATGCATAGTCCAAACTTAACTATTGTTTATTGCTGGCTTTTTCTGACAGGTGGCTTTAATGCGAACATTTAATGTCACAGTGAGTTTCACCATAATGCATTTTATATTGCAAGCCAGCAGTGCACTTTCTGAGTTTTTTGCACTTTTTTTCATTGTAATGTGACCATAGAGTTTAAGGATGAATGAGTTAAAGACTCTACAATGGGGTTGTGGGTGACTTGCTACTTCCCCTGCAAAAAAGTTTTTTTTAGTTCTTTTCTAATTACCATTTTTGGTACACTTCCTCCAGAAAACAAGTCAAAATAGTATGTTTTGACAACTGTTAGGTTTACATTTCTTTATTTATTGATTTATCTTTGTTTACTGGAAAAGTCTGACCGGGTAAAGCCCATAGGTTCATAGGTTCATAGGTCCATTTTCAGTGAAGGCCTGATGAGATATTTTTAAGATGCTCATGACAAAATATTTTTTTACAAAGATACATTGCATAGATAGTTCTTAAAACTTTTAGACACAAAATATATATTTTTTGTAGTGACGCTTTACAAGGCTAAAACAGTTTTTTTTTCTGTGCTGACATTATGCATGATATTAAATTCAAAGTATAAAAATTTACAATACATGCAGTTCATGTGCAATATATGTGACAAGCAGACTTTAGATAGGGTATAGGAAAGAAGGTTTACAGTATAGATATTGCAAATAAAACTGAGATAAGGAGTGTGATACATTAGTCAGTAGATGGTAGTTAATGCTAGAAGAGGGTGACAGGCATTGTATAACTGACAGGTCAAGGATAGTGGTGGTATAAATTCTAGGGCACATACTGACATAGAACCTGTTTATAACAGAGTGGTGGAAACTATTTGAAGTTATTGGATAAAGTGGGAAATTTAGAAAGAAATTGAAATGTAAAGTGGGGATTAAAGGAAACTGAGAAGGAGTGGCTAGAAAGGTTTGTTGTGTAGAAGGGGATAGAGATTATAAAGGGATGGGGGTGTGAGCTGGCAAAAGAAAACAGAGTTACCCAAATGAAGAGCATGTACATGACCACATGTGGTTCTGTTGATGTTTTAGTAAGGGCTTGAAATCAGAACGTTTCATGGTCTGTTTTATGTATGTTGGATTGGTATTCCAGAGTTTAGATATGTAATAGGAGTATAGTCAGTCTGCTGGGTTATTAGAATTTGTTGTGATTAATAAGAGCTTATTCTTTGAGTGAAGGTCTCTATCTGGAGAGTAGTGCTGCTGGATGTCTTTTAGCGCTGGGCATTTGTCTGGCACATGTATATGATTTTGTGCAGTCAAAAGTTTTAAGTATGTTAAATAGTTTTGTGGCTTACATCAGTTTAGTTTTTCAGGGCCCTGCAATGATGAGTCCTTATATATAATATTAGTAGCAAATCTGGCTACCTTATTGTAACAGATGGAGAGTTTAGCTGTAAATGATGTAGCATTTATGTTTGTAGTTATAGGTGAGGCATATTGTAAGGGTGGTAGAAGGTAGGCAGATGCTGATTCGTCTGCATAATCTGACAGATAGTGTTTGGTTCTATAAAGGGTGATGAGTTTCTGGTGTGTTTCATGTCTTGTGATATGTGTTGGCCATATTTGAGGTTATTGTCAGTTAGGACACCCAAAATTTTATTGGTTTACAGTTTCAATTTTTGTGTTGTTTGATGAAGTTATTGTGAAAGATTCTTTCATTTTGGTATTTCAGCAGTGAAAAGCTTACGTTTTTCTTTTTTAGCATTTAATAACAGGTTGGCATTTTTTTGGCCAGCTTTCAATAGCAGTGTAAGAATTTGAGGTAATGTTCTGAAGTGTTGGTAGGGATGGGGCTGTGGGTATTTAAGGGCTGAGTCATCAGTATATTGATAGATGCTGGTGAGGTGTGTGGCAGTGTATTTATGACAATGTTTAATAAGACAGGGCCTAGTATTGATCTTTATGGCATGCCAAGAGTGACTGGTAGGATGGAGAAGAAATTTTGTTTCCATTTGACTACTTGCTGTTTGCCAGTTAGATAGCTATGGAACCATGAAAGTGAAGGCTAGGTGAGGCCAAGGGAAGAAAGTTAAGTAATAAGATATTGGTGGGATACAGTGTCAAATACTTTTGATAAATGCAAGAATATTGAAAATATATCAGGTTGCTACCATTCTGCTACTGGTTTATGATACCAGTGAAATGGGGGAAGAGTAGTAATAATGCTATGGTGAGGTGTTAAACCATGCTGGGTTTTGGCGAAATGATTGATAAAGTTAATGTACTACACCTTTTATGAGTGGTGCATTTTTCTAGTATTTTACACTGAGGGTACAAGATGACTACACGTCTAGAGCTGTAAAAGTCTATTGATGTGACAACTTTGTGGACTAGTATTTGTGTAGGATTTTTCCAGATCAATGGGACATATCTCTCAGATATTGCTAGTTTATTAGTATAGATATCGGGAAAGTCATAGTGCCAGTTGCTATTTCTAGATAATCCATTGGAAGTTGGTCAGCAGCTAAAGAGGTTGGCTTTAGTTTCAGTAGAAATGTTCTTATAAGAGCAGTGAAGACCAGGAGAAAAAAGAATTAAGGTTACTGGTTAGTAGAGGATCAGGAGAGAGAAAGTTGAACTGAGGTGGTATTGAGTCATTGGTGTTAGAAGTAGAAGGAGTGGGTGTGGTGGTTTGGCCAGGATGTATTCGTTTGTTTAGAGATGACCAAAGAAGTCTTGGATTTTTTTTATTTTGATATCTATATTGTTTATCCATTTTAATGCTGTCCTCAGCATGATTTTTAAAATGCTTAAATGAATGAGATGTAGTTTCTGTTCTGCTTTTATAGCAGTCTTCCCAGGTATTGTCCCTTTGACACATGATGTTTTTAGTTAGCCTTGGTGCAAGGTTTGATTTGACTCTGTCTATTCATACAAATGCTAGGCTGTTAAGAATATTTATTAACGTTTCATTAAAGTGTGAAATGGCAGCATCAAGTGGCATGGATATGAATCTGTTCCCATTACATTGAGTCAGAGTATTGATAAAAGTGCACTTGTTAAATTATGTTGTATTAAGTATTTGGTTATAAATTATGTTTTCTGATTGGGTACTGCAGGTTCTTACTGAATAAGTGGGTCACTTATAAAGTCTGGTAAACATCCAAATGTTTGAATAGTGTATGGTTTGTTGATAAGAATCCAATCTAGAGTTGAGTGTTTGTTAGACTTTTTATTGTTTTATTGCTTCTAATGGTGAAGATGATTAGATGTATAAAGCAAAGCCAAATAAGTTAATTTTACTTGTACTTGTATAAACTTGTGCATTACTTATGTGATATTGCATCTCATATGAAGAGTGTTCAGAAGGTTTTCAGTAGAGAATTTTGGAGAAACGCTCTTAGGAAATAAGCAGTTTCTTGGCTCAGAAGACTTCAAGAAGAAATTAGGTAAATTTACATCCTGCTGGTCACGACTGAATGAGCGAAACACATTACTGACAACAAAAAAACATAATAGTTAAATCCATATGAATTAAGAATGCTTATTTCTTCTGCACAATAAAGACTGCTATGAGAAATTAGGAAAGCCAAGCAACATATTGCTCAGGTAGACTTAATAATATCAGAAAGGCAGAAAAAATGTCCATAGATCTAGAAGACTGCGAGTCCAACAACAAAAATGGAAGGCTATGGAGAGTATTCTGTGGGAAAAGCACATTGTTTTCCTAGAAGACATCAATCTGCAGGACAACAGCCAACATGGTTTTATGACCAGCAAGAGCTTTATGATTATGATTTATTTATTTTATTCATTTAGTATTTGTTTAACAGGATAACGAAACTTGGATGGCTTGTGCACCCCCTTTCCCAGGGGGAAAAACTCTATTGATAAATACAAATTATTTGGAGAGAATAACTATGGGCAGGATTCACGAAGCCTCCATGTAAGAGTTACAAGGTTTACACGGAGGCTGCAGTTAAACGGTGTGACGTCAGCATGTCATGCATATGCATGAGGGCATGCTGAATCACACCTAAGGCTTACACGGTCCGTGGAAGACAGTAGGGGGCGTGTCCGTAGGCCAAGCCCTGCAAGCGGACACGCCCCCAGAAGAGTAAAAGTGCCCAAAGTAAACCCCCATGACAGAGTACATGGAAATGTGAATAAACACAACACAACACATGCCCCCACAGACTATGAACATAAAATTATATAAATGAACATGTTATATTTTTTTTAATTGTAAATATGTTTGCCCGTGAGTGTGCTCGTTTGCGTGGGCGTGCCCATAGCTCAGCCACAGTTAGCAGTAAGTGGAAAAGCATATAAGAACTAACTATGCAAAGTAAGCCAAAAAGCAATAGCGTAGCGGTAGAGACATCAGTTGAAGAGCAGGAAGTCATGGTTCGAGACCCCACAACATCAGTTTTTATTTTTAGTGAAATAAGCACAAAACAAGTCCCTGACATATATGTACACATATAAAATTATATTTTATGTAAAATATAATGAAATAGGCCATTTATTTTAAAGAAATGTGAGATAACAAAATAATAAAAAATGCCAGATGTGCCTATAGCTGAGCTACAGTTTAACAAGGTGAGTGCATCTGCCCGTAGGTGAGCAGTGGTTTAACAGGTGTAAAATGAGTGCCAGAAGGTGAGCAGTGGTTTAAAAGGTGCAAAATGAGTGTCCGTAGGTGAGCAGTGGTTCAACAGGTGCAAAATGAGTGCCCGTAGGTGAGCAGTGGTTTAACACACTGAAACGTTGTGCTCCTAGCTGAGCTGAGCGTAATATGCATGCTGACAGCCAAATGAAGGGTAAACCAGCATAACCCATTTGCGCGGAGCTGTGCACTGCGCCAACAAGCTAACCGACGGGCAACATTGAGCAAGCTGTAACAAAACTGCCTTTACACAGACACACCCCCTAGCCTGTCTAGACAGTCATAAAAAGGCAGTGGCCAGGTTCGAACCCAGGATACCATGCACCATAGTCAAGGTACTGAACCACTAAGCCATGACAGCTGTACTTAGAAAAGCAGTAATAGCAAATATATAGGAATGAATAGAAAGAGGAGCATGCCAAAGCAGGTTTTGTAAAGCTGATACAATTCCAAAATGGCCAATTACAGATAAGTGCGGGAAAAACAGCATATATAAGCCCCATAGGCAGGAATACACAGCATAACCGATTGTAGAACTAACTTGCAGCCAGAATGTCAGGAGTAGGTGACGGTAGTTGCTTCCGAGCACAGAGGTGGGGCATTGAGGAGTCCAGATATATGGTCTGGCTCCTTGTCCACAATCATGAGGCCCAACTCATGCAGGGCCAGGTCCTGTGGGGAGCATATAGGGCTGAGGCGTGGGACCGGTTGGCTCATGATCTCACCAGTGCCACAGGGATTCCAAGGACTGGTGAGCAGGTCCGTCACCACCATGCGGACCTGAAGAGATGGAAGCAGGACCAACTGAACCTTTGTATCCAGGAGGCCCGGCAAATGCCCAACGCCCCACTACTGAGTAAGTTACATTTAATTATGTATGTAAGAAATTAACCTAGCTGATATTATGGAGATGTGTATTCCAATATTACTTTATTTATATTACAAAGAAGCAAAAAAGTGCAGAAAACAAACACAATAATCCAAATGACCAAGGTGAAGCAGCAAATAAAAACCTCCAGAGAAATAGCGTATCCAAAATTTATTTAACCGCTTTCGTCAGCAAGACTTCATCAGAATACAGAAAGTAATAAATGGCAAGTTTATATAGTCAAAACCTAATTTAAAATCATCACATGTTCAATCAAACAATTACTATGGCAATCAAAATTTAAAAAACTCCCCTACAGGTTTCACATTAAATGAAAAGACACATTGCCGTTGTCTTTATTAATTCTAAGCTTACGGTACTTCAAAAAACATTTAATGTTGATAGAATCATTAATACCGGGGGGGCAGTCAGATCTCAATCTGATTTGCTAAATAGTTTCTCGCTGCATGAGATAATTCTTAAAATCCCCACCTCTTAAATCCCTGTTACAGACTTCTAGAATAGAAAATAAAAACTTTTTAAAAAATGAACACTTAATAGAATGTTTGTACAGGGCGTTAGTGTTGTCACATCTTTTAATACTATACAGATGTTCTCTTATCCGAATTTTCAACTGCCTGGTCGTCATCCCGATGTAAAAAGCAGTACAGGTGGAACACAGGGCAATGTATATCACTCCCTGAGTACAACAGTTAACAAAACCAGGAACCGTAAAAATCCTATCAAATGAAGCTACTGTAACAAAGGGCCCTACAGAAATAAACCTACATATATTACATTGATTGCAACAGTGCATCCCTCTCTTGTGTGTAAGGGAGGCATTGTCGCATTTAACTTTAGTGTCATTGTATTCTAAAATCTTTTTAATGTTAAAATTGTTCCTCTGAACAAAAAACGGTTTGTCACCAAGGACATTAGAGATATCAGAATTACCCCTGATGACTCTCCAATTTTTGATCAACATCTTTTGGATGCGCTGACAATCAGAACTCATACGTAATGAACAAGCCAAGTTAACATTGACTTGACCATCACTTTTTTTAGAAGTCAACAACGCTCCTTCAGAATTAATGTTCAATAAAGATGGAAAATGTGTATCACGTTTGTTCCAAATTTCATCTGCTGTTTGCCTCAGCCTAGTTTTGTCATATCCTCTCTCTACAAAAAGTGACATAATAAATTTAAACTCAAATTCTAAGTCACTTAACTTGGAAGTCATACGAGAGGCCCTGATGAATTGCCCTCTTGGAATGTTGTTGGTAATGTGCTTTGGGTGCCCACTGTTAAAATGGAGATACCCGTTGCTAAATGTCTTTTTCCTAAAAATTCGACTGTGGAATCTTCCATCAGTGGCATCCCATAGCAAACTAACATCCAAGAAGTTAACACTACTACCGATTGAGCCCTTTACAAATTGTAAATAGTGACATAAAGAATTAGCCTCCGTAATAAATGTGTCAACCTTAAGGGAATCCCCTTCCATGATAAAAATCAAATCGTCAACATAACGAGCATAAAACAATATATTGTACTTAGTTGTTAACACAGAAATAAATTGATGTTCCCACCAAGTTTAGACCGTATTGGCATAAGCAGGTGCTGTGGGCGACCCCATCGCTACTCCTCTTTTTGCCGGTAGTAAACCCCATCAAATAAAAAGAAATTATTAAATAAAATAATTTCCAAAAGTCTACAAATCAATGAAATAAGATTACTGTTGAACTTACATCCCAATGAAGTTAAAAAACTCCGCACTGCTTCGATCCCGTCCAAATGTGGAATGCACGTAAATAAAGAAACAACGTCAATAGTAAATATGACGTGTTTACATGGATCGAACAAGTTGTTCGAAACAAAAAAACTAAATTTGTTTAAAAAATGCCACGAATCACGAAGGTACGAAGATTCATTAACAGTAATTGGTCCTAACAAGGCGTCAATAATCAGTGCCAAACCCTCGGTAACAGAATGTGGGGAGGACACAATCGGCCTAAAAGGTGGGTGTGTCAGAGACTTATGTGTTTTTGGTATTCCAAAAAGGACGCCTATCCTAGGTTCATCAACCACACAAAACTCGTACATATCATGACTCATATCACCGGCCATAAGCGCATCATATAAAAATGAAGAAATATAACGTTGACAACGACGAATATCCAGTAATGAAATAACCTCATATTCGTCCTCATTATTGAGAATGTCAATTAACATCTTTTTATAATGGTTTTGTTCCATAATAACGATGTTGCCCCCCTTGTCACTTTTCATAAACCTGAAATCCTTTGATAACCCTTTCAAATTTGTTAGGGCCTTCCTTTGATCTAATGTCAAATTGTGCTGATGCCTAAATCTAATATTACTGTGTCTAGAATGTAACATATCAAAAGCATCCTGTATACAAATTTCTTCAAACACTTTGATAGTGTGTTGTAATGGAGGGGTATAACAGGAAGGTTTACTAAAAAACTTTTCAGTTTCAGGAACATTATGCAATAAATAAAATAAATTCAATTTTCTTGCATATTGCTTAATGTCTAAAACAGTGCCACCGTAGTCCGCACTAGAACTTGGAACAAAATTTAAACCCAATTTCAGAACAGAAATTTCATCATCTGAAAAAACATGCTTCGTCAAGTTAATAACACTGAAACTGTCCGGTAAAATTTCTAAGTTTCTTCCCCTGAGGATTGAGAACCCAGGAAAGTCCAGCTTCTTGTTAGTACAGTTTTGGTGTTCGTTAAATTCCTCCTGTTGAAAAAAGAAGAAACGGAGGTAGCAGGAGCACATGCACCAGAACCAATCTTAGTTCTAACAGTTTTATTCTCTTTAGAAACAGAGGGTGAAACACCGTCAGTAACAGATACCTGGTTCTCGTCAGGAACAATCACGGCTGGGTCTGATACCTTAGTAGGTGATATGTTAGGGCCAGAAACAACAGGAATAATTGGTTCCTTAACCTGAAATCCAGGTTGCCTAACATTGTTAAAAGAAGACACAGAAGTTGAGGTACGGGAAAAAGAGATCTTGTTGTTGCCTTTATAGCCCTGCGCTCCATATGTTCTGTTGACTTTACTGAGCCCAAAAAGTTAACATAGGCAGAGTTATCTTTATAAGAAGAAACATCACGTACCAGCTTTGATTGTTTCCTATTAATGTTGTCAACAGAATACTGATCCACTTCAGCAGTTAATTTCCCCAAAAATTCACCAAAATCATGTTCACCGAGTGTTTGTTTAAAAAAAGTTTCAGCATCAGTAATTTCTTTCCTAAGAAGTTCCTTCTTAGCCAAGTTGTTGTCAATTAATAATTGTAGAAAATGCAAACCGGCATCATTGAAAAATGATACCAAAGTATCAAAGAATGGTTCCCCCACAGAGACCCCATTCGGGCACTTAAAAAAGCGTAGACCCTTAGGTACAATTCGCAATTCAACACAACGAAAAAAATAATGATTTTCTAAATCTAAAGAATTGTACCTTTTTAACAATTTGAGTAGATGTTCATGCTTAGTATAAAAATCAGAACTGTTGCAGCCGTTAGCTGGTCCTCTAGAGCAGCCCGTATGACTAAATGGATTCTCCGCACGGTCAAAAAAGCTCTCAAACGTCGCTCGACCAATAATGCGCTGATTGTTGCCATCAGAGGAATTCCCAGAGCGTGTTGATTTACAGAGATGAATAACAGTGTCAAGCTCATGAAACGAATCAGTTGAACTTGAAGTTTTGGCATTGGAAACGTTCTCCTTAACTTTAGTAACAAGAACTTCAAAGAGTTACTGATCTCGGTTAGAGTGGTTGCCAACAGACTGTTCAAATTACCTTCCTCTGTCGAAGGTGTGGGATGAATACTAAGATTGAGCAAAGGGTCTTCAGCCGCCTCAGCCATGGTTCAGCACGAAGTAACAAAGAAGCAAAAAAGTGCAGAAAACAAACACAATAATCCAAACGACCATATTAATGATTCTATCAACATTAAATGTTTTTTGAAGTACCGTAAGCTTAGAATTAATAAAGACAACGGCAATGTGTCTTTTCATTTAATGTGAAACCTGTAGGGTTTTTTTTTTAATTTTGATTGCCATAGTAATTGTTTGATTGAACATGTGATGATTTTAAATTAGGTTTTGACTATATAAACGTGCCATTTATTACTTTCTGTATTCTGATGAAGTCTTGCTGACGAAAGCGGTTAAATAAATTTTGGATACGCTATTTCTCTGGAGGTTTTTATTTGCTGCTTCACCTTGGTCGTTTGGATTATTATTTATATTACAGCTGCAGGTGTCCGTTCTGCGAACCGCAGAGCCTATGGTGATAGGCTGGTGCGGTTGCGCCACCAGGCAGGTCAGTAATTCTCTCCCTGTAACTGTAAATAAATATAAAAATATGACAGTTAGCAAAAGAGTGTAGTGTAGTCACTAAGAAATAAAATGTGCAAGTAACAGTGTAAGAGTGTTTGCAAGTATTGCTTGATTACAAAAGTGTGTTGCAGTCTGTAATCCAAACAGAGAAATGAAAATGTCTGAAATAAAGTCTGAAATAAAGATGCCCCACCTGTAATATAATAGTACACAACCTGCAGCAGGCTGAAAAGTACAGCTGCAGAAGATGAGCAAATCACATGTGTGAAATATATCCCTGTTGAAATACTGAAACATGACAGAAGTGAGACTGTTGGAAAGGATTGTAATAACTACAGGTAAAACATGTCAATAAAGCCAAGAAGTAAGTACCATCCTGAATTGTAAAATTAAAACAAGTGAGAGAGTGTGAGAAAGAGTTATGAATCCATCAATAAAGTAGTAATAACTCCTGAATAAAGTATACCGCAGTTAGTACAGAATGAAATGAATGTGACAAGCAGAACCAAACTGCGAAATGTGTTCAAAATGTTCCTGCAGCTGGAATGTGTATCCCAAAATCTGGATATGTTGCTCTCAGTCTGCAATATGCAGATAGTATGCTTGTCTGAAATACCAAACATCCACAGTTGTCTATAGCTATATAAAGCAAATGTAGCAGGATGATGTAGCTGAACAGAGCCAGATATGAATGTGTATGAATAAAAATTAAATGTATATTGATGTAGCAGTAACATTCCTATCACCAACTTGAAGTAGCTATCACATAGGAAACTGTAGGTAGAACAGTAGTGTGTATATATCTGCAGCTATTAGAAATGTACAGCATATGTATTGGTATTTGAAGGTGTTAATTATATTTTCTTCACCCAACCCTATAACCACATATAATCCATTCCACATGAAATTGGTATGTGCAGTCACAATTAACACCCCTTGACATTTGTCCTGTAGGGTCATACATATTTGCATGTACGTTGATGCATCTGCCCTGTTCATACATCCAAACCTGATGGCCTGTTGCCATCAATCAACCCTGCATGTTGTTGGACTGTGTATTGCTGTTCAAATTATGCATGTGTTATGCTCGCTGTTCAATGGTGTGAATATCTGGATGTTTGGTTACTGGGAATACTAATGCATGCTGTTACAACTAATTGCGAATGGTATTGTTTGTTACTAACCTAAACTGTCATGACATAATGCAAAACATAGGATGACAGGGAAGGCGGGTTCCAGCAGACCCACCTCTCCCACCTCAGCTGGTGAGTGCACATGGCAGTAGTGCCCAGTGTGGACCCTCCTCCGGTGGCCCTGTGCCACCTGTGGGTGGAAGCGCTCCAGGGTATGGGGCTCATCCCCCCTCTGCAAGTGTGGCCAGAGGAAAACCACCACTCACCCTCCGTAGCGTCCGGACTGTGGTGCATAGGGAGATCCAGGAATCTGTTCTTGGGCCCCTACACCAGCTTGAGGCACAGGTGGCACAACTAACGGGCATGCCCGTTGCCCGGCCTACACAGCCCCCAGCACAGCCCCGTCCTAGGCAGTGAAGGTACAGTGGCAACTGCCCATGGGTGGGGATATCAGTTCCACTGTTGCCATCTGTGGGCTCATGGGCTCTGGATATCCAAACATCCGTCCCCGTCAATTGTGTAACCCCCCCACACATGTCATACACTGCCTCTGTATGCGTCTTGTTTGTCTTGTCTGTTGACCTACCCAACCTACCTTCCCAGCTATACCGACTTCCTTTACCTGACATACCACTCTCACCTGAAAAAAAAAAAAAAAAAAAGGGGTACTCTGTACCCACAAAAAAATTACGCCCCATACATAGCTGCCCATTTCGCACACATGTCGGCTGGACATGAAAACTGTCAATTACAATTGGCTGTACAAGTATTATTGTTGTCCTTACACCTGTCTCAGGGGTGGAAGGTATCAAATGTCACACCAAATTACAAACATATGCACAGCTGTTGCTGATGAAGAAATGGGCAGCTATGGGCCTTACCTACATCCCTCCTGCCAAACCCAAGCTTGTTTCCCTACTGTCTTACCCTCTTTGTGACCCCTTTTTCACCACTTTCCTGTATCCCCATTTTAATTTCTTTCAAATAAAATAGTGCGGGTGTGCGCACGAGTAAGCACTTTTAAGCGGTTGTAAGCGGGTGTGCGCGGAGCTGAACGCAAGTGTGCATGTGGGAGCTCCACGCAAACCAGCGCTAACCTGGTTACAACTGCTTAAAAGTGCCTTAGTCACTCTGAATGACAGGTCCTGTAGTCAGTTCAAAAGCAAAATAAAATCCCACTGTCAGTCCCGAACCCAGGAAACAGTAGTTTGCATGACTTACCACTAAGCCATGACTGTCATATAAGAACATTGTGCTACAATAAATATATCATGTAATAGTAGGAATGAATGTAAAGGGAATATAGGATGTGTAGTACACAAAGCATGTCATGTATATTTACTGTCAAATCTAGTGGATTTCTATAATAGTAGTGTGTGAACAGAAACAGCCATGCTAGTTGGTAGCTAGTAGGTAATAATTTCAGTTATTATATATATATAAATATATATATATACATATATATATATATATATATATATATATATATATATATATATATATATATATATATAGTTGTAGGTGTCAGTGTACATATACACTTAGTACAGGAAACAGGAGAGATGAATGGAGAAATGTTAATCTACAACACAGCCTGAATTATGAGAGAGATACTAACCTTTACACTCACAGAACAGGTTCCACAGCATACCAGCATGTTCCCCGCCCTTACAATCTGAAAGGGCAATGCCTATCTCACATACCCTTTTATAGCACTGTCCTGAAATCACAGTGAGAACTGCAATCACTACACAACTGGCTGCATGCAATCAGCAAATGCTGGCTAACAATTGGTGCAGAGGCCATCACATGGACATATGCAGATACCCACAAAAGCATCCTGTACTCCCAGTCCACGCATGCAATACTTTCATTGCACCATCTGGAGGCAGAGAGAGAGAGAGAGAGAGAGAAAGAAAAAAGGAAATAAAAACACAAACAAAAACTACACTTAAGAAAAACTAAGTTGAAGCTATCATCAGTGACAGTATCAAGCTGGGCTAGCAGAAGCAGGAACCTATACTAATGGTAACGCAATCAGCTGTGACAAACACAGGTAATGTAAAGTAACAATTTAATAGTCTACATACTGTGAACCCTCCATATGTGTTATTGGTCTGTATCTATATGTATGTCTATGTGATAAGTTGTGTGTACTTTGTTTTACCCAAAGGGGATGACTATACATTTCATGCCATTCAGTGTTAGGCCATGATTCTGGCACCAGTTCTCCGTTTCAGTGAGGCCTGTCTGTAGGATGCGTGTGTCAGCTGGTTTATCGACTATGGTGCCTAGTTTGCAGTCATCTGAGAACTTTGTCATCCACAACCCGCCCATGTTTGCTTTCACAGCTGAGAAGTAAATGCCAAACAAGAGGGGTCCTAGGACAGAGCCCTGTGGGATACCACTTTTGACTGGCTTTGAGTCTGACATGGCTCCCGCAATGTTGACTTTATGGATTCTGTTGTTCAACCAGTTTGCAACCCATCATGTGACATATGTATTAACATTTAAGCTGATGAGCTTGTCTATGATGCCTGAGTGGAGTATTGTGTTGAAGGCCTTAGTCAAGTCCAGGTAGGCTGTATGGACTGCTTTGCCCTCATCAATGGCTGTAATGACTGTTTTGAAAAAGTCAACAAGGTTCAAAAGGCAGGATCAGACCTTCACAAAGCCAAACTGGGTGGGATCAAGTGTCTGTAGGCCCCCAATATCGCTGTATATGAGTTCCATAATGAATCTTTCCATAGCTTTGCAGACCAGGCTGGTTAAGTTTATGGGGCGGTAGTTCCCAGGGTCAGTAGAGGTGCCTCCTTTGTGGAGTGGAACCACTGTTGCTGTACGCCAGGGTTCGGGTACATATCCCGTAGTAAGGCTAAGGTTAAATATCAGTTTTATATGCGGTTGTAGCTCCTCTTGGAGTTCACGTAGCACACATCCAGGGATACCGTCAGGTCACATTGATGCTGTGTGTTCTGCTTTGCTGAGGGTGGCCCTCACCTGGACATCTGAGATGACAGGGAGGTTACATTCAGCTGTGATAAGTATTTCTTCTTTTGGGGGAGAGGGAGGGGGATATTTGCACTGAACCTGTCTGCCAGAATGTTGCCAATATCTGTGGGTTCAGTGAATTTTATGTAGTTGTGTACTAACTCTGAGCATATCTGAGGCTTTTGGTCCATGTTTCTAACAAAACTGAAGAAGGCCTTGTGGTTATCTTTAGTGTCCTTGGCCATTTCTCTCTCAGAATTGGCCTTGGATGTAGTTATGAGACAACTTAGCTTATTACTAGTGCCGACCACAGATGCCTTCCCTTTATGTGATTCTGCTCTGTCCTGCAGTAGCTTCCTTCTATCGTTATACAATTTGTCTTTGGCTGGGGTCCACCAGACAGGATGCTTAACCTTTGTGCATAGGGTCTGGGTTAGAATTGTGCGTGCATGTTCCATGCATTCTTGGGGATGTCCATGGGAAGCATTTGCAAAGGGGTCAGCATTGTGGGTTGTGGCTTCCACTGGCCCAGTGGGCTGCATGGATACCATCTCAGTCCTAACAAGTGAAAATCTGTCTATTCACATATATTTCAAAGTAGTCTACTGTGCTGGTGGTGGTGGTGGGATATGTATATCCAGGCCGATTATTTTGTGTCCAGATCACACTAGTGGATGACATTCCACATACAGTACCTTGTTATGAATCCCCAGAGTGAGGTGGTGCATTGGACCTGTCTCAGTGTGCTGACTGATGGGGCTTAGTACTATGTTGTATGGAATGTGGCAGGTATTGTTGCACAGGTGTCAGCTGAGCACTGATATCTGGCCATGTACATGTGTATCCACCAAGAGACACATTTGTGCTACATATGGGAGTAGTAGTATATCACTACAGTTGAGTATCATGTATAGTATGTGTGCCATATTTTGCTGACATAGTTTGCTGATATCCTGTTTGTGTTCTCTTTCAGTGACATGGCGCAGCAGCGAAATCCTGCCTACTCTGCTGCAGAAGATGAAGAGATACACCAGAGCCTGGTGTGGGATTATGACATACTGTTTTCCCGCACCAGCCAGAATCAGCAGGAGAGGGCTGCACTGTGGCAAGACCTTGTCCGTAGGGTAAATGACATTGGCACGCATAATAGGACATATGAGCAGGTACGACATCACTGCAGTGACTTAATCAGAAATGTCCGTCAGCGTGTGTCGGATATCCACAGGCAACAGGTCACCACAGGAGGTGGGGTTGCCACACATCCCCCCTCACCAGACTGGAGGGGCTACTCCTAAGTGTTGTGGCTCCAGCCCAGGAACATCAGCAGCAACACACCTGCATTATGATGGAGGCTGGAGCCACACAGCAACACGACATGGAGCGTACAGGTAATATGCCATATGTACACTTGACTGTTTTGTACACTGTTAGTTTATGCATGTGTAAGGTGTGTCCTTGGTATGTAGCTGTCAACATAGTATGTAATTGTGCAGGTGTGATATTGCCAATATCAGCAGCTGACATGTGAAAGGCAACTGTTGTACTACTGAACTGTATCATACACAGTATCAATGGCACAGTTGTGCCCACTGGCACTAATCTCTTCATTTCTGCAGGTCCCTCCGGTGTTACAGCAAGGCAGCCCAGCCATGCTGGTGAGTGTGTTTTAACAATACCTATAATAGTTCTGATAGTGCTAGTAATAATAGTGTAACTCAGTAGTGCTCTGTGTGTATACTGCGGGGTGTGCATGTGTGCATGTGTGCGTGTGTCCACGTGTCCATGTGTGCACGTGTGCATGTGTCCACGTGTGCATGTGTGCATGTGTGCATCACTGGCAACATTGTGTAGACATTGTAAACTGTGTTTCCTGTCTTCCTCCCACAGGTTCTGGTGCTGCTCTGGTGTCCTGCAGCAGGGAACCTGAATCTGGTGCCACAGGTACTGATAATGATGATATCTGTGTAATGGCATAGGAAGGTGTGTCAGGGTCCATCATTGGTCAGCCAATTGACAGTACACAGCTGTCAACCCCATCATTGCACACAGTCATCCTGCCAGTACATCCTATGTCACCAATGTCCTAGGTGATAGACAGGATACAGTGGGCATTGACCAGGGTAATGTGGTATCTGTGGCACATGCTTCCCCACACAGCAGCCATGGGCAGGGTCCTGAGATGGTATCACACATACAGTTGCCCATGGGTTCTCGTGGGAGCATCCGTGGGCGTACTGCCTCTGGCACACGTGCCCAAAGAGGTCTGTCAACCTCAGCTATGTTTCGGGCTGTCATGCAGGCACAGTCACGTATGGAAAGGTACACCAGACAGGGTCTGAGGGAGCTGAGAGCATGTCGCACATCCATGACTGACAGTATGCGTGACATCGCGGATGCTATCTGTAATTTCACCGATGTCATAGACAGACATTGTGGGGCCATATTACAGCAGTTCCACAACTACTTGTCCATGAGCCAGGGCAATGGTGGACGGTTGCGGCATCAACGTGGCCGTATGCCAGCAACAGTAACAGCTGGCAGTTGGCGTGGACGGCAACAGGCCCGTGGACGCCCCATAGAGCCAGCAGCAGCCCCAGCAATGCTGGGTCTGTGCTGTCATCAGACCGCCCTAGGAGACCACGTGCACGTGGCTCTGGACAGTCCCAACAGGGACCTGTGTCCAGTCAATGAACACCCACTTCTGATGACAGTACCCAGTCTGGCTTAGTACTGGATATGGTCCGTAGCATCTCTGCCAGGCACAGGTACTGTGTCCATGGCCACAGACACTGATCTGTATGACTTGCCAGGTGCAATCTGTGGCTGTCCACAAACTCCAGTATATGGCAGCCATGAGGTGGAACTGTGTGCATGCATACACACATGTGAAATGTTAACACCTAGGGCTACCACATGCATGCACACACTGCACCAACAGTGCCCCACCCTGTACTGCTATCCCTCACCAACACACATACACATACATGTCAATTGGTATTATCAGTGGCAGACTCAGGCATACCTAGTTCACACCCTGTGCATATGATGAAACTGTGCCACCTCCTGCAATCTCCAACATCAGTGCAGGAACAGGTTAACATGTTGCTGATGCACAGGGTGACTACATAAAAGTGTATTACTAGTATCATGTTGGTAACAGTACAGTGTGCTGATATGATTGTGTGCATATCCCAGCATGCCTGATGCAGTAACTGTATGACTGTCCTGAATTGTTATCTACACCCATAGTAAGTACCATAGTGTAACAGCTGCACATTATTGCATACTGGTGGTAAGGATGTCAACAGATAGCCACATACATAGGTAGCACATGGGAGAAGGTAATGCAAGTAGTGATATGCAATGATGGACATGTACACTAATGGTGGCATGTTGCCCACAACGACTATGCAATGTGGTTGTTTGCACATGTTGATATGTGTGCAGTACCAATTTAACTTAAATTAAATTAAATATTAAATAATATCAGTTTTACCATGGACATCTGAGCTGTGCATTCCTGGGTACATGTTTATAGTGCCTGCATATTTGCACTGTTACCTACTGGAAGTTTTACCCCTTCTTTGTTGTACAATGGACTACTTCCAGCCCTGCTTACTGTAGCTTTTTTTGCATGCAGATATACAGAGCTTCTGTGGATTCCTAGTGACATCTGCATAGCGTACTATACGTATGTCAATGTCTCACTTGACAGAACATCACTGTCTGTCCTGTTCGCATGTACGTTGCCTGTGACACATTGCATATGACTTACCTGGCATTTACCCACGTGCGCAGTCATAAATGCCAGCGCTATGAAATCAGTAGCAGTACACCCACACATACTCACCTTCAGTATGTTGTTCCCCATTGGCCCTATGTGTTGGTAATCACCATGGCAATCACACTACTATGGTAGCATGTGCAAAGGTAACCTGTGAATCACCTCTATGGTCCAGTTGTGGTATATGTGAGTCATGTGGCAATGTCACAGCTGCCACATGTATGCAGTCAACCCTCTCCCCTGGCCAGGAACGTACAACACATGTGTGAGATGCAACCACATAGCCAATCTGGGGACTGAGCACTTTGAACCCAGTACTGCCATACCCTGTCAGGTGGCATGACATACTACAGTGACTACAATACCATTCTGACATAGACCTGCACTAACAGCAATCCGAACACACTGGGGCATACTTGGAGCTTCAGAATAGCATCCTGCCTGAGCATCACGCACCTCCGCAGCTGGCACACAGGCATATGTTAAGTCGGAACAGAGCACATGCCACACATGGCACACACATCCCATGTGCCAAACACTCACAGCCTGTAGGGCTACACAACACACCTGCTACAGATGTGTCAGGTACCTCTCTTGGCCGGTGCAGTGGGGTCCTGCTCAACAGGCTGTACATGGTGAAGGATACAGTGATATGCCCATGGGGCACTATGGTCCACCACATAACACATGCATACAGGTCAGTCAGAGGCATGGACACATATGACTCAGTCATTGTCCATGCCACTATGGATGACCTGAGACGTACCTCCCTGGACTACATGATAGGGAACATAGAAGGGCTCTCTCAGCATGTGGCACAGGCTGGTATGAGCCTGACCTTGGTTGCCATCATACCCTCACCAGGTATGCTACCACAATATGTAGGAAGGGTGTTCTATGTCTACATTCTGCTCAATCTCCAATGTCATTCATAGGGTATCCAATGGCTGTCAGCGTGTGCTTACATGCTAGGGAAGCCACAATGATTTGCGAGGGGCAGCTTGCACATGTCACCCATGGGCCATTGTATATTGGCAAAGCCTCTTGATACACACATAGTGCCTTTTGCTGCAGGGCACAGATTACATAGCCACCTCCACGGGTATCACATGGGGTAGGACACTAACAGTAATGCTATACAACACCAGCAGTGTACACTGCAAGATGCATGCACTGGACACTGTCCGCAGCATGGTAAACTGCAATATCTGTGCAGTAACAGATTACTGATTCATGGCTCACAGGTGCAACCCGTCACTGCCAGGTTATACCTCATACCATGCCTGTCGTCCCCTACACATGTACCACACATGAACAGGGGGGAGGTATCTCAAGGCACCACAGATACACACACCTCTAGGTTGTTGGCACAGCACAAAGCATCAGGGCCTATCCATGTGCAGCTAACAGTGTGTTGGACTGCCTTCTGGTTCATAGCCTGGCACACACAACCCTCTCATACACAGGAAACCCACCTGTCCTCCCTAACAACACTGGGAATATGACGGTTTTTAGATATGTCTTTATATGGCTGGACTGCATCCAGCCGAACATTGTGTGTGAGCATTACTGTAGCTACAACACACTAGCTGAAAGGTTCCCAGCATGTAGTCACTGAATTGCAGTGGAACAACATGTAACCACTCCCACAACAGGTGGGAACATGCAGTACCTGTTCATCGACTACATGTAGACTATATGACCCAGACCAGATGTGTATCCCCCGCTGTTAGGATGATACCATATACAACTCGCACTGTATATACACATACCGCATGCAGCCTCTGCACAGTAAGACACAGTCATAATGTTATGCGGTGCAAATACCATTTATTCACTTGAGGCACGTGTCAGACATGGTAACTATTGAAGGTCACAGGTACATATGTGTATGTGTCACACACATACATCATATGTGCATTGCCATTGCTGGTTTAAGCAATGTCATGCATTGTTATGAACAACCCACACATGGGCATTTTGTGTGACACAAACACACGTGGCAATTGTGGGTTTCCAAAACATACCTATCTGTGCTCTGACAGTAGTAATAGACCCAGCAGAGGAGTGCACTATTGGCATTACTGGGCGATTAGCCCTGTTTGGCTGTACTGATAGTGTGGTGACATCACCTGTGTTTACTGGGGGAATATGCAGCATCTGGTGTATTGTAGTAGTTGCCATAAGGAACTGTTCTGTCACACTTGCAATTACACACACCCTACTAACCCCCCCCACACACACACACGCACACTTGCAGCATTCATACCCCTACCTAACTATGTTATGACACGTGAGAGAGACGAATTAGCGAAGCGCACTATTCGAATTACTGGGAGGTTCCTCTTCTCCAGCTGTACTTATAGGGTGCTGACATCATCAGTGTTTAGAAAGGGGAATGTGCATCATGTAGTGTGTTCTCCTAGTTGCCAAAAGGGGCATTTCTTTTATACAGACTTGCACACACACACACTAACCCCCCTCCACAAACACTGGGCATTTGCAGGATTCAAACCCCTACCTAACTATGTTATGACACTCGAAATGGATGCATTAGCGGAGTGCACTATTCGCATTACTGGGAGGTTTTCCTTCTCCTGCTGTACTTATAGGGTGCTGACATCATCAGTGTTTAGCAAGGGGAATGTGTATCCTGTAGCATGTTCTCCTAGTTGCCAAAAGGGACATTTCTTTCATACAGACTTGCACACACACTAACCCCCCTCCACGCACACTGGGCATTTGCAGGATTCAAACCCCTGCCTATCTATGTTATGACACTTGAGACAGACGCATTAGCGGAGTGCGCTATTCGCATTAGTGGGAGATTTCCCTTCTCCTGCTGTACTTATAGGGTGCTGACATCATCAGTGTTTAGAAAGCGGAATGTGCATCCTGTAGTGTGTTCTTCTAGTTGCCAAAAGGGACATTTCTTTCATACAGACTTGCACACACACTAACCCCCCTCCACACACACTGGGCATTTGCGGGATTCAAATCCCTACCTAACTATGTTATGACACTCGAGACGGATGCATTAGCAAAGCATGCTATTCGCATTATTGGGAGGTTTCCCTTCACCTGCTGTACTTATAGGGTGCTGACATCATCAGTGTTTAGAAAGGGGAATGTGCATCCTGTAGTGTGTTTTCCCAGTTGCCAAAAGGGACATTTCCCTCACACAGACTTGTACACACAACAACCCCGCTCACCCACACACACTGAGCATTTGCAGGGTTCAAACCCCTACCTAACTATATTATGACACTTGAGACAGATGCATTAGCAGAGCGCGCTATCCGAATTACTGGGCATCTGTTCTGTACCTGCAGTATTTATAGGGTGCTGACATCATTATTCCTTCAGCGGTATGTACATCTAGTACTACCTGTCAGGTGGGGGATAGCATATATATGCATTTGCAGCCACCTACTTAGGGTCAGATATGCACGTCGCACTGGCAGGTTATGTTCTATACCATGTTTCATGACCGCAGGACCTGTAACACACAACACAACCAGTCCAGAGCACCCCTCCCACATCCAGGACACACACTTTGCTTCCCTGGGAACAGTGCCAGGATATGCAGGTGTTCACATACACCATTCCAGTTGTTAACGTCAGGTACAGGCATATTGTGTGTGGGAACTACTCAGGCCTCTACAACATTACCCTACAGCCACTACAATTTGTGAGTCCATGTGCTATGGCAGAACCACTCACCACAGCCACATGGGGGAATACATATTGCACCTGACCATCTGCAACATGAGTACTCACTGTTCCACACCAGAGGTAGACCACCATTGTTAATATCTGACCATACCCAGGCATGGCTTAGTGGTAGGTCATACAGACTAATGTTACCAAGGTCCTGGGTTCGAGACTGACAGTGGGTATTTATTCCCATTCGGAATGTATTTGACCCGACACTTGCAGCAGCTGGAGAGGCCACAAAAGTTCCTCACCAAAAGGATAAAGGGTCTCAAAAATCTGTCCTATGCTGCCCGACTGAAAGAACTCCAGCTCTATTCAGTCGCTTACCGCTTGCTCAGAGGTGACCTTTGCCTAACATACAAGGCCATGTCAAACCCAGATTTGATGAATATGCTTCACCTCAAAAAATCTAGATCCATCAGAGCCACAAGGGCGGGAGACTTAAACCTCGACACGGCTATTAATAGGACGTGCTGGAGGGATAGATTCATCACCCAAAGACTCCCTATGCTGTGGAACAAAATCCCGGTATATGTGAGGCAGAGCACCTCGCTGGCCTTGTTCAAGAGAAATCTTGACCAATGGATGGGAGATCGCAGATATACCCCAGGGATTACCTCAGTGTCACTGCTCGACAGAGGCACAGCAAAATAATGGGTATAGTTCCCCATAATAAAGGGGTGGCGTAAGCCACAAAACGATGGGCTAGGCTTGTAAATGCCCTCGGGCAGATAGCCTAGTATGAACCTATGAACCTATGAACCTATACCCACCTTTCCCTGGACATCCATGTCTCATCCCCATCCCCAGGCAAGGTTGTCACTGCAAACAAAGTGTATTTATCACAAGCAGACTTTACACTTGTGAAGACTGGGGTGGAAGACTTCAAAGGATCCATGCTGGGGGAGTATACTGGCCACTCTGCATAATCCTTGACAATTGCATTCTTTGAGCATGTGGAAGTTTTGCATTGATCATGTTATCCCAAATATACCCATGACTGCTCCACAACAGGACATCTGTCAGGCATACACCAGCCATATATGAGCTGTCCAACAGACAGAGTGAGCTAATACATTGCAGAGCAGTAGTCCACAGAGGGAGGACATCTCTGAACAGTACCGGCATGACACTTCAATCCCACATAATCATCACAACACAGTGTTGACAGTGAAATTGTCCAGACAATGCAGATAAGGCTCCCGTCAGTCTGTTATTGACACCCACTTACTGTTAGAGGTCCTCAGCAACCCTCTTCCAGCACACACCAACAGCATGGACGTGGCTTAGCACATTCAAACCCTGGGATCTCCACTGTGTCCCTGCTTGACAGAGGCACAGCACACTAGCCTCCCACGATGCCGTATGTGACCTACTTTACAGTGGCACAGTAGCCTACTGTACTGGGGAGGCAGACACCAAGCACACTCTGGCTAAGCTGTCATTCCCTAGGGCAAACAGCCTAGTGTTGACCTCTACACCCATATGTTTAATTGTCAGATGCACATTATTTGTTGCTGATAGACTGTTTACAGGTCTTTATTGCCATAGCATTCCCTGTTTGTATGAACAATGTGTGTATCTGTGAAAGATGTTTGCATATGGGAGGGATCCACTATATCCCGTATGTCTCTGTAGTCATTTAACTGTGTGCACTGGGCAGATTGCTATAATATGGTTGGTTCCTGGAATAACAGGTACACATACCAGATATGTGTGGCCAACTGCTAAACTGTGATTTGGCCTAAGTGTGTGAGCATGCCCAGTTCAGCCTTCCCATGGCATATTGTCTGACATATGTCTCATTTATCAAAGTGTGCGAGCTTGCCCAGTGTGTGCTTTCCATATGTTGAACTCTGCAGCCCACCACATTTGTGGATGTGTGTGAACTTCAACAATATCTCCCATTTATGGTTGTGTGTTGTGTGTCATGTTGTGTAGTTACTGTCCAACTGCTTTGTGTGTCAACACAACAGGGATTATACTGTGCCTGCAGGGTTTGCATGGGATACTTTGCATACAGTTGTCAACATCCTTTCATACTGACCTAACACTGTAGTACCGTATAGTGTACTGGTTCAGTACTTTCACTGTGGTGGACAGTATACTGGGCTTTAGTCCTATCACTGCTTTACATTTCCATAGTGAGCACAACAACCTGGTTAGGGGCCAGTTGTGCACATCTGACCATATTGCATTATGTTCAGATATGAACTACTTATACCAGGCTTGTCCAACATTGGTAGTGTATTCCACAACATAGGTGTACATTGGCAAACAGTAGCGATGTGCCCTAGGCCATTTCTAATGCTAGTCAGAGAGTGTGTTTGTCCTTCGACACACATTGTAAGTGGAGTTTGCCATAACATATGTCATGGTTAGTATACTGTGTCTCCGTCTACCTGTGACATAACAGTGATACCCAGGGTAAACCTACCATCTCCCATCCACTCATCATGATTCCTCTTGAGGTGAATCGATGAGTGACTCTATGGATAACCTGTACTGGGAGTTTACTCATGAGTGGGGGGGGGCTTCTGTGTTATGGATCATGCAGTACAGCTTGTCCTATGTATGTCAGTGCTGGGGTTCAGGTCTCTCATGTGCATACCTCACTGCCATTCAGATTGTACAAGGTGCAGCATGTTCATTGATTCCAGCTTGGACATGGCTTTATACATCAGGCACAGCTTGCCTCTGGGTGGGCAGTATGGCAGTGTGTGGAGCTGCAGTTTGTTTAATCAGGCAACACATGGCATCTGTTCAAGCTCTTTGATACTGCTGGTGAGGTACTGTTGGGGACTTTACAGTTGATGGAGGTGTCTGCTGAGGTACATCCCACAGGGGCTATTGTAGTCAATTGTAACGCTAATGAAGGATGACTGCAGAGCCACAATGACCTCCCCTTATCTAGATCTGACAACCTTCATGATTGGGTGGGTATATGGTATGTTTCTGTGAACACTACAGCCACATGTTTGTCCAATGCAGGATATCTATCACCTTGTGTATCCAGGTCTCTCATTACATGTTAGGTACGTAATGGATTAACACCTATGTGGTAATTGGTGGGCACTTACTGTATATACACGGGGGTTGACTATACACTTTTCTGCAATTAGCTTGCTGACATGGCTATGGCACCAGTTGTCTGTTTCTATGTGGCCCTTTTGTGGGATGCTTGTGTCAGCTGGAGGGTCAGATATGGTGGGCAGTTTGTAGTCCTCTGCATACATGTTCAGACACAGTCCTTCCATGTTGGCCTGTACCTATGGGACATATATACCAAACGAGGGAGGTCCCAGGACCAAGCCTTGTGGGATGCCACTTATATCTGGTTTGTAGTCTGACATGGCTGCAGCATGTCTGACCATGTCAGTTCTGTCCTTGGTTTGGTTTGCAACCCCTGTACTGACATAGGGGTTTATATTTAAGCTGGTGAGCATATCTATAATGAACACGTAGGGTATTGTATGGAAGCATTTGCAAGGTCCAGCTATGCTGTGTGGACCACATTGCCCTCATCAATGACCTTAATGACTGTTTCAAATGAGTAAAACATGTTTAGGGGCAGGATCTGCACTTAAGAAAGCCACACTGGGTAGGGTCCAGTGTCAGTAGGTCCCCAATATCTTTATGTCTGCGGTACATGCTGATCCTTTCCATAGCTGTGCAGACCAAGCTTGTCAGGATTCTCGGGTGGTAGTTTTCAGTATCCATTCAGGCAACACCTTTGTTGAGAAGGACCACTGTTGTTGTACACTGCTCTTTGGGTACATATCCTGTGGTAAGGCTGACATTGAGCAGTAGTGTGATTTGGCATTCCATTCTTCTTGGAGTCCATGTTGGACTCAGCCCAGGACACCATCTCATACCATTGCTGCTGTGTGTTTTGCTTTGTAGATGCTGGCTGTTACCTCAGCATCTGCAATGTCAGAGGGCCAGCAGTCTGCTGGGATAGATATTTTGCATTCTGGGGGGGGGGTTGCACTGCACCTGTCAGGTTGTATGTTGGCAATATGTGTGTGTGTTTGGTATGTTGTTTGTAATATTTGTGTGATTCAGAGCATATCTGTGAATTCCCAACACTGTTCCTACCATCAGTTGAGTAAGCCTTGGGATTATCCTTAGTGTCCTGTACAATTTGTATCTTCATAGGTTCATAGGTTCATACTAGGCTATCCACCCTAGGGCATTTGTAAGCCTAGCCAGAGTGTGTGTGTCTTTCGCCGTCCCTTGCTATGTGAATATTATGGCCATTTATGATTTACTTTACTGTGCCTCTGTCTGGACGTGACACAGTGAAGACCCCCAGTGTACATCTACGATCATCCATCCACTTGGCAATATTCCTGTTTAAGAGTGTCAGTGAGGGGCTCTGCCTAACATGGAGTGGGATTCTGTTCCAGGGTGTGGGGAGCCTCTGGGTTATGTATCTGTCCCTCCAGCACATCCTATTCCATTATGTGTTGAGGTTGACATCTGTCACTCTCACAGCTCCAATGGCTTTGATTTTTCTGGGGTGGAGCATGTCCATTACTCCTGTGTTGGAGATGGCCTTGTACAACAGACATACAATGCCTCTGTGTAGGCAGTATGTGACTGCATTCAGCTGGGGTGTCTACAGCCAGGCAGCATATGACATATATTTGAGACCCTTAACCTCTTGGTGAGGTACCTTTGCGGTCTTTCTAACTGCTGCAGGTGTCAGGTAAGGTACATCCCAAATGAGGCATTGTACTAGATTATGGGTCTGATAAGAGAACAGTACAGGGGCACAATGACCTCTGTTGACGTAGATGTGAATCCTTTCATGATACAGTGTCCAGTATAGACAGTCTTCTTAGCCACATTGGCAATGTGAGTGTCACATAACAGGTTACTGTCCACTTGTGTCCCTAGGTCCCTGATTACCCCTTCCATACATAATGGTTTACCACCTATGTGGTAATTTGTGAGTACCTTGTTTGGTATTTGGTGGGACATTCATACTGTCCAGTGTCTTCAGGACATCTGGGTGGGGTTCATGTGTGTGAGAGTGCGGTCTGTAGCATGCTACAGACTGTACAGCAGTTTTGCCTATGTTTAGGTGCACATGGGTGGTCTCCGATGCTTTGTGCATTGTCAGTTACCTGGACGTATGGGTATCTGTGCTGAATATGGATACTCCCCCTCCTTTTATGTTTTGGTCCAGGTTTTGGGGCCATAACGCATGATATGAGGTATAACCTGGTAGTGCTGGTGTGCTGTCAGTAGGCTTGCAGCAGGTTTCTGTCACTGCACAAACATCGATGTTCTCCATACTGGGGAGGGCCTCAAGAGCATGTATATTGCGGTTTACACGTCTGGCATTGGTCAGCATTACCCTTATGTTTCTTACCACTTATGTTTTCTAGGGTAGTGGGTTAGTCTTTTCAGCCTTGCCTACATAAGGCTCTATGGAGGTGGCAAAAGCCTTATCCAATATCCAGATGCCCAGGGTTAACAGGTGCAAGCCATCCCTGGAACAGCAGCATGGCTTGTCATGCATGACATCCCAAGCAGACAGACATTAGATCCTCTTGGAATGACAGCAGTAATTGTGCCACCTGTTAAAGTTGATCATTCTGTGTTTGTACTGTGGCATCATTCTTGGTGAGGGTAGGATGCTGCAAATGGCCAGTGTCATACCAGCCTGGAGTACATACTCAGAGAGCTCATCCATGTCTCTTTTCATGTAGTCCAGGGAGGTACATCTCAGGTCATTCACACCAGCATGGACAATGACTGCATCATATTTCTACTTGCTTTGGGGTGACCTGCGTACTTGTGTTATGTGGTGTATTGTAGCAGCCTACAGGCAGCTTACTGTACCCTTTCCCTTGTTCAGTCTGGTGAGTGGGACAGCAGTGTGTCTGCCTATAGAGTCACCTATTACATCTGTATCAGGCATGTTGTTTCTCCTTCTGGCCTGTGACTGTTTGGCACACCAGCTTTGTGTACTGTGTGTTGCATGTGCTATGTTTGGAGGTTGTGGTTGCTTGGGGGTCTACTTTGGAGGCCTCTGTTGGTGTGGTGTGTTTGTAATTTGGGCCTCCGGGAATGTTTGTCTGTGTTTATGTGTTTGGTTTGCAGTTGTGATAGGTCTATGTTGGACTGGGTTTGTGGTGTGTGGGGTTACCTTCTCCTCCTGACTAGTTTTGACAGTACTGAGTTGAGGGAGCTCAGTCTCCGGTTTGGATAAATGGTTGCATCTCTTACATATATTTGTATTTCTTGGGGGGAGTTGAGGGTTGTCTGTGTACTTGAGGCAGGTGTAACATTGCCTCAGGATTCACAGATTCTACTTGTTGTAGCTGGCCTTAGTGGATTGTATGTGTGGACATATTTTATTGCCATACTACTGATCAGTGATTACTTCCCTTTTTATGTTTGCTCTATCATGTAGTAGCTTCCTCATTCTCTTGCACGGTTTGGTAATGGCTGGAGTCCAGCATGCCAGATGCCTGCGTGTATGGCATTGTGTCTTGTTGTTATTTGTGATTGCATAATCCAAGCATTCCTGGCTGTGTTCATGGAATGCTTGTATAACAGGTTCTGTGGTGTGGCCCATATTTTGCACCTGCACAGGCCTTTAATGGATTCCACTTCAGTTTGGAGGGGTGCAACTTATGCTTTACACATGTTTTTCACTGTGATTTTCTGGCCAGGGACTGTGGTCAGGATGTGTATATCCAGTGTGATTACTCTATGGTCTGGTCTTACCAGTGAGGGATACACTTCTCATCTTGCCATCCAGTACCCATGTTGCTGATTATCACATCCAGTATGCTTACCCCTCTTGTGGAGTGGTACGTTGTTCCTGGGCATTTTGGTTTATGGATTCTAGGAACTTTTCTCCTACAGTGTTGGAGCTAGTATAATGCTCCCAGTCTATGTCTGGGTATTTTCAGTCAACCAATATAATGTGGTTTGGGGGGCTTGATATATTCATGTATTCCAACATAGGCCAGGTGCAGTTCCTGGTGTTAGGACAGTAGTCTGTAGCAGGCTATAAAATGGGAAGCAGTTTTAGCCACTGTTACTTGACCATGGCTAGTCCATGCTGCTTCTTGTTGTGGTACCAACATGGGAGTGTGGTTATCCTTGACAATTATTGCTAGTCACCCTCCTTTTGTAGCTTGTTCCATGTTTTGAGGCTGTACAGCACAGTATGAGGTGTAACCTGGTAGTGTTAGGGTGCTGTTGTGAGCCTTGACCCAGTTTTCTGTTACATGACAGATATCAACATTCTCCATACTGGGTGCGTTTACACTGCACGCATCTTGCTGTTTAGACTTCTGGCATTGGGTAGCATTACATCTAGGTTCTTATCCCTTGTGGTACCTATGGAGGTGGGTTTGTGTTTTGAGCCTTACCTATTCAGTGCACGCTGTGGGTAATGACAGCCTTTGCCATTATCCATGAGGCCTGGACTGATAGGTGCACGCCACCCCTAGCAGGTGTAGCATCATGTCATGCTCAGCATGTCATCCCAGGCTGGCACACATTGGATCCCCTTTGACTAACTGCATTACTTCAGCCAATTATTGCAATTGATCATCCCATCGTCATATTGTGGCATCATGCTTGGTGAGGGTAGGATGTTAGTCAGGGTCCTCAAGTGTGCATATACTACATGGTGTTACATTACTTAACACATGGCATTCATCCCTCAGGTGGTGCTGCAGGGCTGCCTCTGTCAGATGCACATATTACACTCCCTGTACATGTTTGAGAGCAGGTTATGTCATTTTAGGCATCCATGTTATTATATGAGTGAGTCAGAGAGGGGTATCATTCCCAGGGTTCCTACTGAGCCAGTGTATGTGCTGTGCATTGCCTCTTTGCAAAGGCTAGGGCATACTGGGCATGCCTCCTTTTGCCTACTGGGGCAGGCTCAGGTTGTTCCTCCTCCGAGTCACGCTCTGCCTGTGATGGCCTTGGCAATGGTGGGGGGCTGTTTGGCCCGGACCTATGCTGGTCCTGCTGCAGCTGTTTTCGCAAGATCATATTATGTAGCATAGCACATACCATGACAATTTGGGTACATGCAGTTGGTGAGTACTGCAAGGCTCCACCAGATGTGTCCAGACACCGAAACCGTGACTTGAGCAGCCCAAACACACGCTCTATTACATTATGTGTTTGTGCGTGTGCCTCATTATGGCATTGTGCGTGTTTCTGATGGGTGTCATCAGCCACGGCTCCAGTGCATAACCTGCATCCCCCACTAGGTGTCCGTGTGGGATGTCCCCATTGGCAAATGTCTGGTACAGCTGCGTCAAATGCCAGATATGGGAATCATGGTAGCTCCCAGGGCAGCCAGCACACACATTCATTATTATACCCTGGGCATCACACACGACCTGGCAGTTGATGGAGGGGAAGCCCTTGCGGTTAATGTAGGCCCTACCCTACTCACCGGCTGGTGCTTTGATGCATATGTGCATGCAGTCTATTGCACCCACTACCTCAGGGTATTCTGCTATTTGCTGGAAGAGATGCATATTGCTGGCCAATAATTCACGGGCATTGGGGAAATATACATGATCACCGACATGTGCTGACATGGCATCAAGGAACTGGTGCAGTACCCTGGAGGCTGATGCCTGTGATATCCCCATCATATCACCAGTTGGTCTCTGGAAGGTACCTGTTGCTAGTATTCTTAGGTGAACACATACCTTGGTTTCCACTGGGATGGGTTCCCCTTTGTTGGTTCTGTGTGTGAGGCGTGGCCTGCACAGCTCACCAATTTGCTGCAGGAGGTCTCTGTCCACTCTATAGTGCTCTACTATCTCCAGCTCATGTAACCCATGGTAGGAGACCCTGGGCCTGTACACTCTTCTCCGTCTCCTCACTGTGGGTTGTCTGGCACCATCTGCATTGTCACCACCCTCAGCGAGTCACCTATGTCTCTTTATGACAGCTATGGCAGCCCCTAGCATTTCTGCTCTGAGTTCAGCTTTTTCAGTTTTCACTTCTAATAGCTTACTCCTGTCTTGCAGTGTCTCTTGAGAGAAACATCCTGCACTGCTGTTTGCAGATTTTTAAGTGCTTGGCTGAGCTACTATTCTGCCTCTGTAATTGCCTGCTTCTAATTGTTTTCACCTGCTAGCTCCAGCCGTATTCCCTGCTAGCTTCCTACTAATTCTGTTGTTCCTTTCTGTTTCCTCAGGGGGGAGCAACGTGCATACCAGCAGAAACATGCTCACAATGGCTTACACACGCGCACACATGCTTACACGGTTTAGAATCTGCTTATTCGGGTTAAAACACGTGCACACCAGTGCAAACAGCCCTACAAGTCTGCCAACAGGCTCCCACATGCTCAGTCTGCCCTACACGCGTGCAGACTAGCGCAAACAGCCTTACAAGTCTGCCAACAGGCTCCCACATGCGGGGCTGCACTGCGTTTAAACATCAGCAAAAAAAAAAAATAATTATTATTTTTCATATTTGTATCAGGGTACCTTGCCAGTGGCCACATATTTGGCCATTGACATGCTGCCTGACACATATGCACCCTTTATTTGGAGCTGACATGGCTCCATTGTGATTTTTGCAGAAACATACTCAGTTGTCAACTGAGTACATTTCTGCAGCTAAAATGGCTCTTACATGGGCTGCTTTCTGCTTCGTGGATCGCTACTCTACCTTATTTGCATGTCTTTTGGCTGCAAGTGAGGTATTTAGCATATCCACGCCAAGTCCGTGTAAGAGACATTTTAGCTGGTCTCTTACACGGAGTTTCGGGCTGTTCCTGGATTGCGAGGCTTGCATGGAGTCTTACACGTCTCTTACACTCCGTGCAAGCCTTCGTGAATCCTGCCCTATGAGTGGAATAAATTATATAAGACTTTGTATTGAACAAATAATTACACGAGAAAGAACAGGACAATACAGTCAGAGCAGAAAACATGTCAAGAAATAAATATTTGAACAATGTGTTTAGATGAAAAAAGGCTTCAAGTCTACACATAACCCTATGAGAAAGAAAAGTGACTTCATTAAGTGATGACAAACATAACAATAGAGCACAAAGTTTATATAGTGTTAATATGCTGAAAAGTGAGAGGGCTGTGTAAAATATTGTTATAAGAGGCATGACTGAACAAGTTGATTTGAAATCTGTAAAGAAGTCTGTAAAGGAAAAATGTATGAAATAAGAAGTAAACAATAAAAAGAACTGGAACACAGGCTAATGTAATATAGGAGAAATGTAAAAGTGTGTAATTTTGTAGAGATGTTAGTGGTACGGCAGGAGAAATTTGACAACATTTTGTACTTAGACTAAATTACAGGAGGACTTGAACTGACAGTGATGATGTATGCAGTCTATGTGGTCTTCAACAAAGTGTTTGTCTTGGTCCTGAACAGGTGGCTTCTAAGAGTCTAGGAAAAGAGTAAAACTGAAGAACTGAACTGTGGCATGACTCAAAAGTTATGCATCTAGGGATGTAATGAGACTGATGATGTCCGAAATAAGGTGACTTACATACTACAGGGGCTGGTCCTGAGTCTAGCACCCTTTAGTATGATTTTCAGTGTATATTTAGGGGAATGCAAAACAGGATCAATTTTGTTGATGATAAAAGATAACAGCTACAGTTGATTGTGGGTGAAGAGTCTATGGAAAGATTTGAAAACCCCTGACAAAATGGGCAAGAAATACCTTTTAAGGTTCAATGTTGGCAAAATGCAAAGTAAGCTTTCTTAGCCATAACAAACCTTGTATGAAGTATCAGCTGTGAGAAGTGGTCATTATGGCCACCGTATTATAGAAGGATCTGGGAGTATTAGGCATACCTAATTTGAATATTAGGAGCAGAAATTGGTAGTCGTGGCAGCAGCAAACAGAATGATTCAAGAATTCTCACAGATTAGATTCAAAAAGCAAAGATATCATGGTCTTGATCTATCTTCCTCCAGTGAGGTCACACGTTGAGTACTATGTGTAGATGTTGAGGCTACTCAAGGACAGTACTCTTAGCTTCTGGTTAGAGTTCAAAAGAAATCCACCAAAAGTTATGTGCAATGGAGGGGAAAGAGTATTGCCTGAGACTAAAGGAGAAGGAATTTGTAGAGTTAATTGAGACATGATATAGGTGTACATCATCATGTCAGGAAAATATACAAAGGCCTTCCTAAATAGGAAGGATGGACTAGATAGGCTCAGGTAGCTAATTTTGAGGCTGAACTCTCTCTTGATCTAGGAAAACACTTCTTTGAAGAGATGACTATAAATTCATGGAACAGATTAGCAAAACTTGATGGGGGGAGAGAGAGAGAGAGAGAGAAAGAGAGAATTCACACTGGCATTTAAGAAGACATGAAATTAGGAGAGAAAGACTGAGGGTGAAGGAAGGAAGGAAGGAAGAGAAGTTAGAATATTACATGCACTTAAAGAACAGATTCAAGAGGCAAATTATCTCTGACAATCGAAAGTCCTTCTCAGGACTAGCTTCATATCTCTTGTGTTTTACCTTCAGACAAGACAGACTAATTGTCTCCTGCTGTGTCAGACAGATACAATGTATTATTACCCCAGCTATACCTATTGCATTAGTTGTTAGCTTTCAATAATTTTCAGTGTCCAGATGAGCTTTAAAAATAATGTCCTGCTACTGTCAGTCTTTGAATCCATTTAGCTCCATTTCATATTTATTTCTTTTTTTTCAAAACAGGTTTATTGTTTTAACATACAAGAGAAATATCATAACAATTTTATACAAGTAATTAAAAATAGATATGATTATAACATTCAACAAAACAACTAAAGTATTTACAAAGACATCCACTACAATCAGATCAATTAATTAAACTAAAATACCATGCTATTGAAATTAGGATTTTTTTAACAAATTTTGTAAATTATCCCATACAATATAATAAGATGTTTTCTAGTTGTTCTTGACCTAATTGTGTTTATTTCCATATGGCACACTATATTCATAACATTTTTAAATTCATTGAACGAAGGAGGTGTATCTGAAATCCAATTTCTGGTTATTATTTTCCTAGCCACTGCTAGAATAGACCATAACAAGGGAAGCTTAACCTTTTAACACTTTGAGGTACAGGTGTGTTGAATAATATAAGAGATTTAGAAATAATGAAATTATCTGTAAAAGAGCCTGCAAAAATTCATTAACTGACTTCCAGTATTCTTTCAATTTTATACAGTCATAAAACATATGAGCCCAGTCAGCATTAATTTCTACATTACATCTCTTACATAGATTATCTTTATTATTTATTTTATTCATCATCAAAGGTGTATAAAAAGATCTATGTAAAAATTTCCATGTATAAAGTCTCCGGACAATGGAAGACGTAGTTCTATAGGCAGATTCCAATATATATTGTTTATCTTGTTGATTTGGTGGGTCCCCATTAATAGAAGTGAAATAATTCCAGTATGTATCTACACTGTAAAAAGTTTATTGTCTGATAATTTTATGTATGTATGAAAGTTTACCTTTATCAGAAACTTTATGTTGTAAATTTAATATCAAGCAATCAATCAGTGTTGGAATAGATTTTTAACTGTTATAGACATTAGATCTATTCTATCAATGAGATGTTGTCTGAAGGTCTGAACCTCTAACCAGCAAGTTTCTCTTAGATCAAATTCTTGTTTTAAGAAATCTAGATTTTTAACTTTATTATCAGATATCAACTGATACCAGTACTTTAGATCATTATCTATAGCTAAATGAGTTCCTTCAGAAGTAGATGACAAAAGCATACCCTGAGTATACATTATAGGGAATATAATAAAATTCCATTCCCTATACTTAGGGTGCATGAATATAAAGTTACGATAGCTAATAATAATATTTAATGGGTAACAAACCATATGTTTAGGTGTAATAGGTGAAGTACAAAATTCCTTTAGTAACCATAACATGGAGTTATTTACAATCATATTTTTATGTGTTAAGGAGATTTTCATGAAGTGCATACTAATTAGCTCCCAATAATCTTTCCATTTTGCGACATATGACTGATCTATTAATAAAGTAATAACTTTTACAATAGAAGAGATAGTATATAAATTAAAGTCTGGAAAAGAAATACCCCCTTGAGACCAGCTATTAGTATGTTTCTTTAATGCAATCTTAGGTCTATTAGGTGCCCATAGGAAATTTGACATTAGTGTATTCAGTTTCTTGATAATTATTTTTGTAGGTGGAAGTATTATTGATTGTATTAAGTATAAAATCTTGGGGAATATTATCATTTTAATAATTGTAAGTCTCTCCTCCATAGTAAAAAACATATTATTCCAGGTATTAAAAAGATTTTGTATATTAATAAAACAGGTATTATAATTATTATATATAATAGATTTAATATCTTTAGATAGTATTATACCTAAATAAGTTATCTGACCTGAATTGGGTACATATTTAGTAAAATCACTAATGAGAATATTTTTCATGTATATATAGGTAGTATTTTAGTTTTTTCTTCATTGAATATTAAACCAGAAATACTTTTAAAATTCATCATTTTATCAAATAGAGACTGCATAGAAGAATTAGATCCTGCTGATGTAATTAGAACATCATCTGCAAAAGTTGAATTTTGGATGTTGTATTTTCATCTATTTCAAAACCCTCTATGTCAGTACTGTTTCTGATCAAATTAGCCCAAGGCTCCATTAATAAAGTGAATAATAGTGGAGAAAGTGGACATCCTTGTTTTGTACCTTTAAGAATGGGTATTTTTTGTGAAACATATGTTCCTACCTTAATATAAGCCAACGTTCCTTTGTATAAATGCTCAGTTAGATTTACAAACGCATCTGAGAAGTTTGTGCACTTCAGTAAGGTAAACAGATAGTCCCAACTTACTGAATCAAATGCTGAACTTATATCAAGACTAATAAGTGTTAAATCCTTCTTTTTCCTATTTGCAAAATCAATTAATGTTAAAGTTCTTCTTATATTATCAAAAGTATTTCTATTTACAATGAAGCCTATCTGATCTATATCTATAATGCCAGGAATGATTGTCTTCAATCTATCAGCAAAAATACTCATAAACATTTTATAATCAACATTAAGTAATGAGATGGGCCGATATGAAGTACATCTAGTTGGATCTTTATTAGGTTTTAAAATTGGCGAAATAAATGTATATTGCCAAGATGGGGGTTATTAACTCAGTTTGGGCCAAAATAAAACCTTATGTATTAATGAATATGTACTTTTAGAAAGGATTTTATATATCTCTGGTATAATACCATCATTACCCGGTGCTTTGTTTGATTTAAGCTTATTTATTTGTGTAATAACCTCTGTATATGAAATACTTTTGTCCAATAGTTTAATCTGTTGTTTATTAAGCTTTTTATTCATGTTTGTGGTTATAAACTCCTTTATTTTATCTTTAGGTTCCATGTTAATGTTATTATTGTTAATATTGTGAAAGTGATTTCTAAATTCATCTAGTATTTCTGGTAGACTAGAAACATTCTTCTTTTCCTTAGAGAAAAGATTTCTTTGATATGGTTTTGTTTATTCAACCTTTTGTTTTATTTTTAAGTCTATGTAAGTATTTGGGGCTTATTGAGTAAGACAAAAACTTGTATTTCTCTAGAGTTATTTTAACTTTATGAGTTAAAATTTCTTTGTATTTCTCATTTAGTTTGTTTATTTCTTCAATGACTTTCTTATCCATAATATTTTCTTTATTATTATGTTTATAAGAGTCTAATTTACTTTGAATATCTAACAATTCCTTATCCCAAGATTTCCTTTTATTATTATACCATCTTGTACTTTGTCCATATAGGTATGATTTTAAGGCATCCCAAACATAGACAATGGAGACTTCAGGAGTATTATTTATGTCTAGAAAATGTTGTACTTCTGAAAGTATATATTCTTTATAGTCTTTTAGTTGAGTTAAGTATGCTGGTATCCTTTTGATCTGAACATTATGAGTATTTTTTATCATGAATTCAAAACAATTGAATTATGATCAGATATAGGACATGAAATGATTTTGGAATTAATTAAATCTGTTACCATCTGGTTAGAAATAAAGACCCTATCTATTTTTGAATAAGTTTTGTATCTGTTAGAAAAAAAGGTGTATGGTAATGATTTTGAATCTATCTGATTATTAATATCATTCAAATGACAAGAATTAGCAAAATCATTTAAATGTTTTGCATTAGATGTAATTCTTCTTTTTCCTATAGTGGTAGTATCACTTTCATGTAGTATACAATTAAAGTTACCAGCTAAAATAATATCTCCTATAGAGAATGATATGATCTTATCAAGATGATGTTTCACTGTATTAATACCAATTCCAGGTATCCAATATACATTAATTAAAGTGTAAGTCTTCCCATTAATTTGTATTGTAACCATACAAAACATTCCTTTGTCATCCTGATAAGACTTAATGGTTTTAGGAATGGGCATACTTTTATTCCATAAAATAGCCACTCCTCTTTTTTTCTGAGTGTGCTCTGAACTAACCAATACTGCATATTTGTTTGTGGCTAGTTTATCAATATCTTTTTCAAGAGATGGGTTTCTTGCAGGAAGACTAAGTTGGCCTTATGTAAATTAATGTATCTTATTAGGCTTGCCCTTTTACACGGATTATTCAATCCATTAATGTTTAAAGAAATTCCTTTTAAAGATGTCATTTGGCATTTTTAAAACTTAAGAATCTTATGATCAAAATAACAAATAACATAAGTAATGTTACATCTCCTCCTTTAGGTGTACCTTTAAATATAGCTGTATTTATTGAATCTCTTATGGGATTTTGTATAGGATTCAATTTTGTTTGTAGTGACAATGAGTGTACAAAATATACTGTGGATGTCAAAACTACATATATATAACAATGAACAAGTGAAAATAATGTAAGGATTAAACCTTGCATCCAGCCTGGAGTTAAAAACTCCAACTTAGAGTAGTATTTACCACTCAAGTTAACCCCCTACCCTAAGCAGCAGTACCTCAGCTACCACCATATCAATTTAATACTGGTTATATTTAACTTAAATTAACAGCTTTCAATTCAATTATCTAGCAAGACAAGACTACACATTTGATAAAACAGCATCATATAAACTAAAATAAACTTTTTTTTTTAAAAAACTATTCATACTACTATATACATCTATGTAATATAATACACTTGTAATCAAATAGCATTCAAATAAACTTGATATTAGGAACCAAGAGGAGAGAGAGAAATAAAAGACGTGAAAGAGGGAGAGAGAGTGAAAGAAAAAAAAAAAGGAAGGCATATTTACATATTAATTTATTCAAAGTATGTAAAAATAAGTTCTAACATTCATTTAAATCAAGAAATGTAACGATAATCTCCACCAATAAATAACACAAAAGACCAGGAGCAGGCAGTCCTCTTCACTAAAACGTATTTAATTAACTTGAAGTGCGTTTATTTCAGTACACTTTTCATCGGGAAATATATCCAACTTCTTCAGAAGTAAAACAAACATCAAGTAACAACAGGAATTCCACAATAAGTATGCTAGCTGGTTAAATTGGTGGGTTGGTCCTCTCCTTGATTCACAGATAGTTACTATAGTGATTAATTACTTCAATGTTCTCCCACCCCCTTATCTCATTTAACTTTTGAGTAACTCTTTAAAGTTTTCTGGTAATTAATGTTACACTAAGAGTCCACCCCACCAGCCAGCAACACTCCAAAACACCAAGAGAAGCAGGTTGACAATAATATTAAAAAATACAATTTACAAATTGATATTATTAAAAAAATACAATTGATATTATTAAAAAACATTGAAAACACCACACGTAGTTCTTGCACAAGTTAGTGCTCCTAATTTTAACAAGCCCATTAGCCTCAAATTGTGGTTAACTTAAGTGTAAAATTTGCATCGCTTTTGTATATCCACTTCTCAAAAGTTGAGACTCTAGAGTAGTGTAATGTACATAAAACTACATAAAGATGCATGAAAAGTACATAAAAAATACATGAAAAATGTAAAAAATGTACAAAAAATATATACATGAAAAATGTATGTGTATATATATTGAGCTGTAGGGAAGTTCCACCAATTGACATGTAACCATTTAAACCCCTTTTCCTCATACGAGTTTAAAATGAGCAAGCATTTTATGTCTATAAGACACGCGTTATCACTGAGTGGAAATCTAAATGAACCCAACTTTATTGTTTTGTTTATTAAGTATAGAAGGTTTTCCTTCAGTATTGGCCTGAAATACATGTCATTTCCTAGGCTTTTGAGTTCATTTTTCATGGACTCCTTTATTTTAATGTTTAGTTCTCCCCACTCAACAATGCATGTGTCTTACCTATCATTATGTTATACTAGAAAGGTCCTCACTTTTGAAATCACCTTTCCTTGTACCGTAATTGATAGCCTCAATGTTAGTATTCTATCTCTCCAAATTCACCTCTCCAGATTTTTTGATTTTAGAATACATGCAATAGAGGACATTTCATTGATACCAGGTTTTTGATTAGCATTAGTCCGTAACTGCCAAAGCAGTTCTTTCCTTTCTAATTTTAGAGAGTCATAGCCTCCTCTTATGTCCCTTATTTGTTGGTCTATTACTCTAAATTTAAAATCATGGCCGATATTATCAACATGGTGCCTTGCTAAGGCATTAGTCATCTTGTTGTTCCTAATACTATATAAGTGCTCGTATATCCTCTCTTTAAGTCTCCTATCGGTCTTCCCGATGTAAAATGCTGGACAAGACGAGCACTTAGCTAAGTATACCACTAATCTGCTGTTGCAGTTAAATTTAGAGTAAGTTCAAAACTTCTGGTCTCCTATCACAAAATTCTGTCCTTCGTCAATGTGTTTACAGTATTTGCACATTTGGCACTTGAACATCCCTAAATGAGTTGTATATGTTCGACCAGCGCCTTCCAGTAATTCCTTCAGGTTTTTTCCTCGTTTATATATTATTTTAGGCGTTGGTGGAAAAATAGCTTGTAGTTCAAGGACAAACTCGGTTGGGTACCCACGTTTTAGGAAGAATTGAGTTAGAATACCACATTCTTCCGTAAAATCGTCATCGTCACTAGTCATCCGTGCTGCTCTAACAAGCTGCCCCTTCAACACAGATTTCTTCCGGTGCATAGGGTGGCAACTTGAATAGTGCAGCATGGAGTTAGAATAGGTCTCTTTACGGTATATTTTGGATAACCATCTCCTGTTAGTGTAGTCCTTTCTCAGATCTATGTCTAGATAGTCTATCCTATCCTTGTTAAATTTGTAGGTAAACGAAAGAAAAGTTTGTCCTTGAAATCACGGACGAGGTTAAGCGTAAGAGAAGGTCAAAGGAATACGTCCCATTGTTAAATAATTCTAACATAAATGGGGATGGGACAAATGTATCAAGGGTAATGGAGGAAAATAATTCACACTTCTTCTATGGTTTCAGTTGCACATTTAATCTAGATTCACACATGATTAGAAACATATTTTTGAAAAATTGGGAGTTCTTGTGTAATGACAATGAACTACAAGCTATTTTGCCACCAACGCCTAAAATAATATATAAACGAGGAAAAAACCTGAAGGAATTACTGGAAGGCGCTGGTCGAACATATACAACTCATTTAGGGATGTTCAAGTGCCAAATGTGCAAATACTGTAAACACATTGACGAAGGACAGAATTTTGTGATAGGAGACCTGAAGTTTCGAACTTACTCTAAATTTAACTGCAACAGCAGATTAGTGGTATACTTAGCTAAGTGCTCGTTTTGTCCAGCATTTTACATCGGGAAGACCGATAGGAGACTTAACGAGAGGATATACGAGCACTTATATAGTATTAGGAACAACAAGATGACTAATGCCTTAGCAAGGCACCATGTTGATAATATCGGCCATGATTTTAAATTTAGAGTAATAGACCAAAAAATAAGGGACATAAGAGGAGGCTATGACTCTCTAAAATTAGAAAGGAAAGAACTGCTTTGGCAGTTACGGACTAATGCTAATCAAAAACCTGGTATCAATGAAATGTCCTCTATTGCATGTATTCTAAAATTAAAAAATCTGGAGAGGTGAATTTGTAGAGATAGAATACTAACATTGAGGCTATCAATTACGGTACAAGGAAAGGTGATTTCAAAAGTGAGGACCTTTCTAGTATAACATAATGATAGGTAAGACACACGCATTGTTGAGTGGGGAGAACTAAACATTAAAATAAAGGAGTCCATGAAAAATGAACTCAAAAGCCTAGGAAATGACATGTATTTCAGGCCAATACTGAAGGAAAACCTTCTATACTTAATAAACAAAACAATAAAGTTGGGTTCATTTAGATTTCCACTCAGTGATAACGCGTGTCTTATAGACATAAAATGCTTGCTCATTTTAAACTCGTATGAGGAAAAGGGGTTTAAATGGTTACATGTCAATGGGTGGAACTTCCCTACAGCTCAATATATATACACATACATTTTTCATGTATATATTTTTTGTACATTTTTTACATTTTTCATGTATTTTTTATGTACTTTTCATGCATCTTTATGTAGTTTTATGTACATTACACTACTCTAGAGTCTCAACTTTTGAGAAGTGGATATACAAAAGCGATGCAAATTTTACACTTAAGTTAACCACAATTTGAGGCTAATGGGCTTGTTAAAATTAGGAGCACTAACTTGTGCAAGAACTACGTGTGGTGTTTTCAATGTTTTTTAATAATATCAATTGTATTTTTTTAATAATATCAATTTGTAAATTGTATTTTTTAATATTATTGTCAACCTGCTTCTCTTGGTGTTTTGGAGTGTTGCTGGCTGGTGGGGTGGACTCTTAGTGTAACATTAATTACCAGAAAACTTTAAAGAGTTACTCAAAAGTTAAATGAGATAAGGGGGTGGGAGAACATTGAAGTAATTAATCACTATAGTAACTATCTGTGAATCAAGGAGAGGACCAACCCACCAATTTAACCAGCTAGCATACTTATTGTGGAATTCCTGTTGTTACTTGATGTTTGTTTTACTTCTGAAGAAGTTGGATATATTTCCCGACGAAAAGTGTACTGAAATAAACGCACTTCAAGTTAATTAAATACATTTTAGTGAAGAGGACTGCCTGCTCCTGGTCTTTTGTGTTATTCATTTAAATCAAAAACTTTGGCTAATATGGCTCAGACATTGCATATATTAAGATGCATCTATTTTCTGTCATGTAAATGCAGTCAACAGCTTCCAAAAAAAACCTTGAATTGCTTGTATATGAGCATTTTACTCATACTCATTATTGTCAATAGAATAAAATATTATATTTATAGAAATTGTTATAAATCATACTGCATAGTTATGCAAATTCTCAGAAACACTTGCATTATTGTAAAAAAAAAATCTGTATTTTGTATGTCTATACTACTGCTTTAAAATATATCACATGACAATTTCTTCCAGTATAGAGTTATAAAGTTATTTATGCTTGTCAATCAGATGAATTAAATGAGTTATAGTAATGTATATGTTTGGAACATAAGTTTTTAACACAGATTAGTATGCTGCAGTCAAGTAGATTTTCAAAAACACTTGAATAAATGTTTCATTTTCTATGCCTTCTAAAATAAGACATTTACTTACTACAAGAAACTGCATTATTTAAAATCATTATAACTGACGTATTTTATGAATTATAACATAGATATTTAAGTAATTATATAAAATAACTCACATTTAAATGTCAAAGAGTTAATTTTCCTTCACATAGTCGCATTTGCATCAGTTCTGCTTCCTGGTAGAGTGTTCTTCCTGAATCTGTGATGTGTCAGTGTGATATCTGGGTCAAAGGTCAGATTGACTGCTTTCAGCTTCTCTGTGAGAATTCTGAGAGTTGAAGCTTTTGAAACAGCTCAAGGACACTGTTCATGAGGTAGCCCACATCCCAGATTGTCTCCCTTAACATTTTGGTGGGAAACTTGTTAAAAACTAGTGACAAGCATTCATTTAGCAGTGTAAATGCATCTAAACATGACAAAACCTTCGCAATGTATTTTACAGGTTATTACAGCCTCTATGTAAGTGAAATTAAGCCCAAAGTTATTAATAAGTAATAAAACTCAATATTTTTGTCCCAACTCAATTTTATGCAAATTTTATTATTTACTGTGTCTATATGATCAAAAGCATTTCTATATATTAATATGAGAAAAAAAAATAAAGAGAAAGAATAAAGAAAAGAAAAAGAGAGTAGAAAATAAAAGAGTGTAAAGCAGAAATAAAAAAAAGTAAGAGAAAGCTATAAGAAGTATATACAATGGAATATTACTTACTGTTTATATTAATAGAGTTAAAATAAAACATATTATTTACTATTATTTAGTTCTAATTATTATTAGTTAAAGCATGACAGATTATTTACAAACAAGCATAAGCAGTATAATCAAGAAAGTATAATTAGGAATAGCATTTGAAGAACATATAAACTTTTACAAGGAATAAATATGTTATTATTCCATTTATCATATTTTCATTACTCTTCTCTCCCTGCCCTCCCCCACCCTTTACCCACTACATAATCTAAATAGAATGTCATTGTTTAAACAAAGAAAAGAAGAAAAGGAGAAAAAAAAGAAAAAAAAATGTATCAAATTACTGACTTTACTTCTCTTTTTCAGAAAGAGAAACAAATTGAATAATAGCTTGTTATTAGTTTCTCAGATATTTTGACTGGTTATGAAACAAAACATTTCTTTGCACACAGAGAATAACTTTGATTAAATCTTTTTCAGAACATTTGTGGCTTTCTGGAAATGCAGGAACTATATTTAAAAAGATTAATAATGAAGTAAAATGATGAGAGAAAAAAAAAAAACATAGAACAAATCATTTGTTCTTTAGTCTCTTCTTCTTCTCTGAAGTCTTCCACAAAGTTTCAGTTGCCAGTCTCTTTAATGAAGGACTAGCCCATTCCATTTCCTCTATTTTATCCAAAATCTTATTTTTTTTGATAAACAGTAAAGCAGAGTCTAAGTCATCAAAAATTTTAGGACTATCAGGAAGGAAGATTTTTAGCTTGGCAGGAAACAGAAGGTATGTTTTAAACTGTGCTTTTTTAAGCTCCCTTATTAGTGGCAGAAAAACTTTTCTTTTAGCTATTACCAAGGAAGAATAGTCATTGTCAAAACGCACAGTTGTCTAATTAATCTTAACAGGAGCTTTAGCCCAAGCAGATTTAAGAACCATCTCTTTATCAAAAGATGATAGAAATCTAACTATAACTGATCTAGGATAGTTTTTGTTAGAGTTAGTATTAGCTATAGATCTATGTGCTCTTTCGATACCAAAAGAGAATGCTTCTGGTAAGTCTAAAGTTTTAGGGAGCCATGTTGTTAAAAAAGAAGTAATATTGTTACCTACAATATTTTCTGGCAGTCCAAAAATCCTAATGTTATTGCGCCTGGATCTATTTTCCAAGTCATCCAGCTTTGTTTGTAAATGTGTATTTTGTTTCAGCAGAAACTCAATGTTGATTTCCTCTTCTTGGATTCTATTTTCCATGTCATTCACAGCTTCTTCTATGCCTGTCATCTGGATCTTCTGTTGTTGCAGGTCTATGTGTAACAAGTCTATTTGTTTTGTAGTTTTTTCTATGAAGGTATCAATTTTAGTATCCATTTTATCCATCTTAGCAGTAAGTTGCTGGATTATAGTTATCAGAGACTGAAGTTCTTTCTTGATGCTGGAGTCTTGAGAATTTGTCTTACTGGAACTCATTTCAGACTGATAAACTGACAGGAAAAATTCCAATGTGATTTCTGACAGGAATATTGTTAAAATTTCCTTTCTTTTTTAGATATAGTTCAAGAACTATATAAAATAAACATATTTAGAAAGAAAATTACTTCAAAAATTAATTTTTTAAGTAATTAATTCCTGTCAGTGTAATGAAATTGGTGGAGCTGAAGAAATCTGCTGCTATCCTGTGTTCATCCTTGGCCACGCACCCATTTCATATTTATTTCTGAATAAACTAATTATTGTTCTTTTTCTTGATTTCTTCTTCAAATAGTGGCTTCATAGGCATTTCTGTACTTTTTCGTCACTGGTATTCTACTAAAACGACTTCCTCTACTTTCATTATCCTTCCTGCATCAAGGTTTCTTCCTTTCTGACAGCTTTTATGTGTTCTTCCTCTTCCAAACCTTAGCTAGATACCTACTCACTTGTACTGGCTTTTATCATTTCAGCCACTGTATGAAACTGAAAGAGTATGGCCTGTACATTTCACATGCCAGATAAATCATTGTACTTATAAATAACCAGTCAGGGCATGTGAGTAATTCTCACATTTCCATTTCCACATTTTATAAGATCTATGATACTGAAAGATCTATAAAACGGAACACTTCAATTTTTATGTGGACATCCCAAATACTCAGAATAGAACTTTGTATGTTCACTGGAAGTAACAGAAAAATGGAGTGCAGAGGAACAGTGAAGTACACTGTTTTTGGCACAAGAAAAATATTCTTGCAGTGAGACCAAAGTTCAGGCGTACTCCTAGATGGTCTCTGTTTTTATTGAAGTATGTGCATTGTTTGAGAAATAGCCTAAAGGAAAATGACTTACTATTATGGCTTATAATGCCAATATTGCACAAGTAACAAGCATGGTGGGCACTTCTTGGTTGTGGCTTACAGTCACTTAAAGACAGAAGATTACAGGTTAATTAAATGATAGAGCAGAATCTCCCTCATCCTCACATGACCATAAGGTTGTGGACCACATAGAGATATGAGTTCATTATCTTCTTTGGAAGTGGACTATAGACTGGGCAGCCACAAAAACATGCTTCTATGCTGTATGCAGTTTTTTGAATCATGAGATGCTTCAAGTAATTATTATAATGTGACTATATTTTTATTTGCCTGTGGAAATTTGATGTGACAATTATAGAATCCATTCTGCATGAGCTGTGACACTATCATACTGTCCAGAAAGGTGATTTCACAGGGCCCATTAAAGCACCCTTTGGGGCCTTTTTGTTAGAATCACTCATTGACTGTGATTGTGTTTAAGATGAGGGTCTGTATATGACTATTATGAAAACTTGGCCCCAGACTATTGACAGTTTTATGTTGTCCACTGTATCTTTAGCAATTTTCATGACTTTGATCTGTAAACTGCTACTTATTTGTTGTTTTAAGTGGATTTATGAGAGCAATGGCTGTGACATTTTAGCCACAGGGAAAATACATTTTTACACTCCCCATTTATGACTGCACATGATCAATAAAATTGTGTGTCCATAAAGGTATGGTTAATGACATCGTATACCATAAAATAAATATGTTTAAATTACAACCAAAATATCTTAAAACTGACAGTGTTGTGACACTTTGTTCTTTTAGTAAAGGTACTTCTATAACATTTGCAATTTATTTTGGCATTTATGGCAATTTTAATTCTTTTCAATCCCTTAGGAAAATGTGAGTTGCCATTTTTAAATGCAGGTAAGATTCACTCATTATTCTTTGATACCCGCTTTTATCTGTTAAGGGTAATGTGGAGCTGGAGTGTATCTTGGTGCTCAACAGGTGCAAAGTAGAGAAACAGGAAGTCAGTCCACTAGAGAATATATATATACAAACACACATACATGCACATAGATACACACACACACACACACACACACACACACACACACACACACACGCACACACGCACACGCACGCACACGCACGCACACACACGCACACACACACACACACACACACACACACACACACACACACACACACACACACACACACACACACACACACACACACACACACACACACACACAAACACACACACGTGCATGCACACCTTAGAGAGGGATACAGGGGAATCAGATAACTTGCTGAAAAGCATGCAGATGCTGGAAGGAGGGAAAGAATGTGAGCTGTGAATCTAACATTTACTGCTCACAGTGACAGCTTGGTCTCATTTAAGAACATTCACGCATAACAGTGGCACTTAGTTCATGAGGTGAGGCCTTAACATAATTTACATTACATTACCCTGCAAAAAATAGATAATAGGTCTAGCTGTTTTATCTGATATAAAATACTGAACCCACTGTTTGTAGCCTTGAATGTCACTTATCACTGCGCATTTTAAACTCTTTCATAACTTGACAAAAACTAAATGCTAAGAAATAATCATATTCAGTAAATATGACTCTCCTTGTAACTATCACATTGTCAACACACCTCTGAAAATTGATTCTGAATACAGGGATCTGGAAACCTATGCTGACAACAAACTCTCATTTGATCATCATGACTTTATCGTTCTAAGGAAGTCCATTTTCATTGCACAGCTTATAATTTAAGGTATGGCATTCGGATCTAGGGATGTAAAAGTAATCATTTTGCTGTACATTGTACTCATAAGGCCAGTCCTTGTTTATACCACCTTTTCAGTATGGACTTGTTCAAACACTTGTCACATCCAGAAGGGCTGCAACACTTCCTCACTGAAAATCATGGGCCTAAATCAGAAAACTATGCAGACCATCTCAATGCTTTGCCCTTCATCTTAGTATCATATAGGCTACCAAGAGGTGACAGACTCTATCCTGCCAGATCTTTTACACAATCTCAAGTCCAATGGTGGCGTAAATACATGCTCAAGGGATCTCAGTTTTTATCCACAACATCAATAGAACATATTGGAGGGACAGGTATATATCACAGAGAATTCTATAACTCAGACTTTCTACTCCTCATAAAGCAAAATACTTTGCTTACTCTTTTCAAAAGTAATTTAGATGAATGGATGGGTAACCACAAATTCACCCATGGTTTATACCCCATGTCCCTCATGGATGGGGGCAACATGTAAAAGTTAACAACACATTTCTGGATTTATTGTGTGAGATCATTTTATAGCATCTTTTGTGCTGTGCCATAGCTTTGTCTCAGACTGACATCTCAGAACATAAATACTTTTGACAGGTTATGCAGCATTATCATAATACGTCAAAATTATGAGGCAGGGTTTAACATGCTGGACTGAGTGTCATTTGGCATTTTGCAACAATATATCTTCACACATATGTTTTAAAGTAAATAATTGTTAAGACTTCCTCCAATGCAACCATATTCTTAATATTAAAGCAGAGATACAGTTATATGATGGAAAAATGATAGGGAGGATTTTCATGTCCAAATGGCATGAAGTTGAGGGTACTCTGTGTTTCAATGATACTGCTGTGGACTTGGGACTTCTGAGTCATGGTAACATACTTCTTTAGGGTACACTGTGAGGTGAAACACATATGTTGACCACATTCTCCCCAATTTAAAACTTTTGAAAGCAAACCCACTGAAAAGGCAGATAAAACTCAACATAATTTTCAGTGTGACAAATTCCCTGTATTCCTCAGGTCAGGGACTTTCATTGCAATATGTACCTTACTTAAATATATTAACGTCACAGTCACACAACTGTGGGGAAAAGACTATTCACTTGTACTGTGATCATTTAGTACAGCAAACTAAAAACACCATCAGGGACTATTCATTTTGAGAACTGGGATCATCAATATGGACCTCTTATTGCTTAATAAATGAGAATAAATGATTATTCATTTAAATAGTCATCATTGCTAGTTTCCCTATGCCTCACTGACTCAACTTAATTTGGATCACAAAAAGCTCAGCAACAAAAACTCATACTGCAGGGGAATGAGAACACACTAACTGATAATGTGCGTGCTCTACAGCTTGTGTCAATAGAAGCAAATGCAACATTCTAAAATAAATGTTCTTTTGCAGGGTAACAAGTCCCTTGCTCATGTGTGCACCATTATCACAATGTTATTCTCAATCTGTTGTTGGAGCACCTCTGAGAAAGAGCAGTCATTGACAGGCAGTAAAAAATCATCTCTCACTCTTCAATGGGAAATTGAATTATTCTAGAAACTACTAAACAAACATATATAAACAATAGAAGCTTGAATGTATATGCCTAAAGGAAGAGTAACACAAGTAGTTGACAAACTGAGCTGTTATGTCCAGCAACTGCAATACAAGTTAATGTGAAGTTAGCAGCTGACAGAAAGCTATTGTACAGATTCAATAAAGCCTACAGTGATGCACACATGATAGTGCACTGTTTTGTGTTAAGTAAGCAGTTCTACATGCTATGTAGAGCCGTGTAACTACAGTAAACATCTTGGCATGCTAATTATAGCATAAGCCGATAAATTGCATGCTAATTAACTGATTCAAGATGGAGGAGCTATTCCACAAGCTATAAAGCAACTGTGTAGACTCAGTGCTGGTTTTCCTTTCAAATTCCAAAAGCTATTGGAATACAGCCATGGAAACTAGTCCATATGGAAAGAATCTTAGGGGCTGCTGTTGCTCTTATTTATGTGCGCATGTGCAGCAGGCCTGAGTCTATACTGATGCTAATAGATCATGGCCAAGAAGGAAAAGGGTATTTAGGCCCTGTTTAACTTTTCAGAGTCTGCATTAGCTGGAAGTTGTACAACACTACAGAGTGGAAAAAGGCACACTACATGAAAACTACAACCTCTGTCATCCTCAACTGAGAGCAAGGACAAACCAAAGGGAACCAATACCAATGGAGACTTAAGGTATGTGTAGCACTTAGAGTATTAGCTACAGGAACCTTCCAGAGACCAACATGGGACATGCTGGGAGTGTTGCAGGCACCAGCATCCAAGATCCTACATCAGTTCCTGAATGCTATGTTACAACATGCCAGTGAGTACATACATTTTCACCGCACACGTGAGGACAAAGCCAGAACTATGCATTTCTACCCTGTAGCACACTACCCTGAAGTCATGGGTGCCATAGAATGTGCACACATAAAAATCAAAGAACCACCTAGGAAACAGGGAAAGGTGTAAGTAAATAGGAAGGGCTTCTATTCCATTAACTGTCAGGTCATGTGTAACACAAATGGAGTCACCCTGAATGTATGTGCTGGAAACCCAGGCAGTTACCACAACTTGCATATCTGGCACAACTCTCAACTGTATGAGATGTTTTATATGGGGGGATATCCTACAGGGTCATTTACTGCAGGATTCAGGTTATGCACTGGAACTGTGGCTGATGACACCCATCAGAAATGCACACACACTGAAGAATGGCTATAATGAGGCACATGCTTAAACAAGAACTATCATAGAGAGTGTGTTTGGGCTGGTGAAGCCATGGTTCTGGTGCCTAAATACATCTGGGAGAGTCCTACAGTACAATCCCTGTACATGTGCTGATATCTTCACTGTCTGCGTCATGCTTCACAACATTATTCTGAGAAAACAACTTCAGCAGGAACAGCAAGGGGAAGAGCCACACATCCCACCACCGTTGGCAAGGTCAACATTGCCACATGCAGGTGAGGAGTCAGAGGGGAACCAGCAGCTGCTGTGAGTGTAGGCAGATGTAGGCATGCATAATATGCCCTCACACTGACTAAGAGGCAATGGATAGCACACGTGCTCATCACCTGGGAGGCTAAAACCTTCATCTTATGCACATACATACATACAGTAACACTGATGCCAGGCAGCACTCACAACCTGTACTTACTCATATAATGGCTGTGTACTGCTAGCATCAGACAGAGTCAGCCCCAAATTTAAACTCTTGCAACTGCCAGACTTCCAAGATAAATGCCGAAACTGGAATAGAAAAATAAATGTCTAAGAATACAAATGATTGGTGTATCCCTGCATACTGTTACTTGGTAATGTAAGCATAAGGTGGGTGATTTTTACAGCAATGACATCAAGACATGACAGCAGTAACTTAAGTGAATACATGTGTTCTCTATCAACTAATAGGCTATCAAAGATTCAGGGTCTATATTAGATAATTGAACATTCAAAAGTTCGAGTGTCATATGGTCAACACCATATGATCAAACTTTTAAAAGTTCAAAAATCTAATAAAAAAAAATAAATTATACAAATAAGCTACCTGAACATTTTAAGCAGGGGGTCAAGCCCCCCTGCACCCCCCATAACCCCCGTTCTTTAAATATACCAACTCCAAGATCACACTACAGTGTAGAAAAGGGAAATCTTCCCATTCTGTGCTGTATGGAGATCTCCATTAAAAAGTTCAAACTTTCAAAAATTCGATCATATGGTGTCAACCATATGACAGTCAAACTTTTGAAAGTTCAATCATCCAATATAGACCCAGAGAGTCATACATTCACAGCTCTCAAATGTACAGATTTGCAGTGAATGTCTACAGTTTGGCCTCATACTTTTGTACTGGCAAATCTTAAAGAGGAAAATTAGAAAATAATGGCACACATTTCAGTTTCAGACTTCATATCCCACAGAAAAATCCTAAAAATAGTAATACAAACCCTGTTATCCTGTCAGCTGTCTTAAGTTTGTAAGACCAAATGTTTTAAAAAGTCTCCCTATTGTTGGGCCTTTGTCCCACTTTTATTTATGTCTTGATCCAGCTTTGTTGGTCTAAGAGGTTGGGAGGGATGTACACATTACAAAAACCTGTAAGAAAGCACTACACTTTGCAAAACAGCATCACAAACACAGGTATAGTAAGCACTAAGTCAGCTATGCACCCTGAACATCAGACAAAAGACTTATGTATCCGTGAATACAAAACATAGAAAACAAGAATGTGCACAGTATCATCATCATTTGCACAGAGTGTTGTGTGGAGGGACAGAAGGTCTAGGCTGACATAAAAGGTAGTGAGTGAGTGTGAGTAAGAAAGAGAAGCAGGCAGACATTTGGATAAAGAATCAAAGGCCACTGAGACAGAATAAGATGTAAGCCTCACGACTGCCCTGTGTTACTGTTATGTGTGTGTGTGTGTGTGTGTGTGTGTGTGTGTGTGTGTGTGTGTGTGTGTGTGTGTGTGTGTGTGTGTATGTGTATGTGTCTGTATGGGCACTCCAGGTGAAACTCTTGTGTGAGTGTCTGCAAGAACACAGCCAAGCCCTGTGATAGCTGTACATCCTAGTATGTTGGACAGATGTGAGCTGTGCATGGTAGAAGTAACAGTTCATTACTGTTACTGCTGACCCCAAAAAACTAGCTCTGCCAGGAGTTGCACAGGCATTTTTATGCCCATGGTCAGATACACTGCTGCTACCTGAACATGACTGATGTCTGCAGGATGAGCTGTCCTAATGAGTATGTGCAGGACCACGAATCCATGGTCTACCATGTCTGGGTATGGACACCTCAACTACTGATGGAGCAGTGGAAGTACTACCACTACAGCAGTATGATCAGGCACAGCCATATCGGCTATCATCAGATGCTCCTCCTGGGACATACTTGTCCTCCCTGAAACAGCAGCATCACCATCAATCATATGCTGTTGTGCACTTTCTATGGAGCGCTCTGGATTCCTGACAGTGGACAGGAACTTTTCATTTGGTATCAGTGGTGGCAGTGTAGCAGCCCGCCCCCTGGAAGCCAGCTGTCCATGAGCCACTGCAGCTGCTCTACTCCAGGCTGATGAAATCATATCAGTGGCACTATGATGCATCTAATCATATGTTCTGATGCACCTCCCAATGGCATTGACATCACTGACTATCTGATTCCAAATCTGCAATCTTCCACACATATCCCCACATCTTCTCTCAAGCAGAAAGGCATCATGTTCACAAAAGGTTTGGAGAATCACATCATTCTCAAAGTCACTGAGAGAGGATTGGGACGCTTGGATGCCATAATCCTAGGTGACATAAAACACAAAAGAAGGATAATGCAGATAAATATCACATAAATGAAAGTCCTTCTTAGATATAACACATATTATTAGCTTTTCAATGTTACCATTTGAGAAATACAAAACTTCAGTTATTAAAATATAAAAAAGGTTATGTGGTTGTAACATATCACAGTTGCACACAAACCAAGTTTGATCCCAAACAAGGATTAAGAAGAGGAAAGCAAACATCTGTAAAATATTTTTTGGTTGTGGTAACACAGAAATTTAACTTGGTTCCCCCACCCCCAAAACAACAGGCAAATGACATGTTGAACCAAACAAAGAGTAACACATTACTAATTGTTATAAGTGCTTTCAAACAAACTGTCACAAAAATGTGTACACATTTACCACAGAAAAGTAATTTTTATACAATTGCCAGCCTCCTCTACCTGTGCTCAGCACTCCACCAAAGGTGTCTATGGGCCATCCAAGAAGGCTAACACCCCTGTGTCATTGACAATATAAGGCATTTACATTTCATTGAAATAACATAGAAGACTGTAAAGAGAAATGGTTATAACAGTAACATTTGTGATGATAGTTAATAAGGCAGTGTATCTGAGAAAGTAAAATGCCTTGACAAAAATGTCTATACCATCAGTAAACTTTTAAGAAGTGCATACAGAAAAATTTGCATTTGCTAATGTGTATGTGTATGTATGTATGTATATATATATATATATATATATATATATATATATATATATATATATATATATATATATACTTCTGTTTATTGAAAAATCACTTTTTCGAGAAATAGAAAGCCGAATCCACTTTATCAAAAGTGCCCTTAAATGAAAGTGCACTTTTGTGAACACTGATTCACTGAATCAGGACAAAAAACAGACTAAAATTGCATTTTTGCAGTGGGGCAAGTCCCCCTGCACCTCACACCCCCGCTACTTATATATACTAACTCAGAGATTGCACTACAGTGAGGAAAAGGATATATTTCCTTATTCCCTCTGTACTGTGCTTTCATTTATGTGCACTTTCACTAAAGTGGAGTCGGCTTTCTGTTTTTCGAAAAAGTGTTTTTTTGATAAACATTAGTACACCTATATATATATATATATATATATATATATATATATATATATATATATTTTTTTTTTTTTCGTAGTTACATATAAGCAAATCCAGTATGTAATTCAAAAATGCAGTCATGCCTTTTCAAGATCAGTAATCCACTGTATAGATAAACCCAGAGTAATGGTAATCATATTCTTTGTTATCCACATATGCAACTCTCCACACCTTCAGATTCCATAGCTACATGGTTACCTTTTTATAGTATAGGTTCAGGCCTGTGAGCATGGTGGAGATGCAAATGAGGTGTGAACTCTTTAGAACTGCTTAATCCCAAAGTCTTGGCTCCATATATCAGGTGTAAACATACTGCAGTCATTCTGTCACCATTTGTTACTAATGGATTGCAACTGTGAATGATTACTGATAGGGAGAAGGAAAACATAACAGCAATTGAGACTCCCTTACCTGCAGTGGGTGTATCACCCAGGTTGCACTTACAAAGGTTATAAGTAATTGTATCAAGGTTTTGCATGTAAGTAAGCAGCACACATTTCTCAGTTTGTGTTCAGCAATATCAAAATGTCCTTGCCTTTGTTGAAAACTGTATATTATTGCCATTTAATATTATCATACATTTTAAGGACAGTGATACAAAATTCCTTACAGATTCCATGTCTCAGATTACTGTTCGGATAAAAGAAAAGAATGATCAGAGCTGCATTGCTGCAAACAAAAGTCATAAATGGTTGTGTGATCACTCATTGCACTAAATTTGAAATTAACACATGTACAACCAACTGAGAGTACACAAGTGTCGTATGTCTTGTTAATACTGTGGATGATTTGTGATTTGCTTGTATGCACAATGATTTTCATTCCTGCTGCAAAGCTATTTCTGTGGCAAAGGAAGAGGCACCCTCATTGTGTATTGTATCAATACTTTGGTAAAAATCTTTAATGTGTACTAACATTTCTTTTGTAATGTTTATTTTATTTTATTTTTAACATCACTATTTGTGAGAGAAAGGAACAGGTTGAAATGTATTTCTGTATATTTTTTCTTTAAATGTGAAATAATGTTCAGCATTTTAGCTAATTGTAGAGTGCACTCAGTTTGAACTCAGTTACCTGACTTGGAAAAATATATAGCTTGGTAATCATTGTTAAATGGAAGCAGAAGCAACATATGTTAACTATGCAGCTTTGTGAAATTTATTATCCACCAGCAGGTCATGATGAACTTTTGTATGCAGCTGTGTCTCGGCAAATAGGACGTGCGAGATAAACCAAGGCCGAATAAGTTTTTCTTCAGAAAAGAACATTTGATATATGATATGGGACAATGCCTGATAACAAACCAGCTTCAAAGAAAATACATTATTCTGAAAATTCATTAAACTTATGATGCAGGCAGAAAAGACACTATAAATATTGGGACTTCTTCCTTTGTATTAGGTCTTTTGATTCTTCTATGCTGTAGATGAAGTTACATTTGGTGTGTAAAATTTTCATTGTTATGCTAGGTGTAAAGCTCATGTGCAGTAAACGAATGCCATAACAGCAGAACTGTCTCAGTGTTTTCATTGAGTAAAGGTACAGACTACCAGAAAAGTATAGTTTAACAGTGTTTAACAGTGGCGAGCGCAGTCCAGTCAAAACAACCGTGGGAGTTAAGCCTGAGTAGGTGTCTCTCACAGTACGACATTCCACTGCAGTCTTTCTTTGAATCGATTCTTCTTTTCCTAACTTTATCAATTGATTGGCAGGCATAATACTGTGGCGCAGGACAGGGCAGTACAGTATTTATCCTTCAGATGGTTAGTGAATCACAAGGTAACAAACTTTCTACTGCTGAATATTTGTTTCACCAGCATCTAGTGAAAGACAGCAGAGATTTTTGCCACAACTGATCTTTGTGTCAAGACTAGTCATGCTGTCTTGAACATTTGTGGTAAATATTTTCTTCTGTTTTTTTTTTTTTTTTAACAGTGATTGCAATTCATGAAAATGCCAATAAGTGCACTCAGTCTTTTACTTGTGATGTGTCTGAACTTTATATAAATGTGTGGAATTATTTAAATACATGGTTTGACCAGCATGTTAGCACCTGTAAGTCTTTGTTAGGTAAAACAGATAACCCAGCATTGTGTAAGTGGATTTCTACCTTTGACTGGTATGTACGTAAAGCTAAAGTGCTACAGGATGCACAAAAATGTGCTATTTGCAAAGATTAAAATGTTGCTTTTTGCATGGCTTGTCATAAACGTATTATACAAAACCTGGAACACAACCAGAATAAAATAATGCTTGAGACACAGAAAATGGTCGCTATTCCCATATATCCTGTTGTAACACATTTGCAAGAGGGTGATCAAGATGTCAAGGTTTGTACTTTACAGTCTGATTTGCAGGACTTTAAAGATTGGATTACTAAAATTAGCAGCCAGCAGGATCTTGATCTCATGGGTCATTTTCAGATTTACTGTGATAAATGGAACAGGTCTGGTAAAATACAAAGTGACACCAGTTATTGTACACAAGAATTTTCTCATTTCTTAAAGGTTTCACAAACTGAAATTAGGACATTTAAACAAACTGTTATTGCACAGGGCAGTAAAGCTATTGGCATGATAGAGGGATTAACAGATAAAATTGTACATCTGGGAAAAAAGTATGAAAAACAGCTGGCTGATGCACACAGTAACACAACTGCTGCTAGACAGGAAATAGATATATTACAAGCTCAGCTGGAGACACAGGAAAATGAGGCTGATAAAGCAACAGCTTTAGCTAACCAAGAGCTTTTCAAATTACAAGCCCAATTAGAAGAATATCATTTTAAAGCGTTAGATACTACTGTTACTAGTTCTGTAACAGCCTCAGCAGGCTTTTCTGCTGAAGTTTATCATCAGTCCAGGATGTTAAAAACTCTCCCTAAGTGGGATGAACAAAAGTGTATTTTTAATAACATGGTTGCATTTGAAGCTTGGGTTCTTAAAACTGTAGGCACTGTGTGGAATGATACACTTGCATGCTGTTTTTGGAATTTTATTCCACAATGTTTTATGGCTTATATTCAGCAAAAAAAGTATCCAAAACAAACTAAAAACCAAAGGATGACAGCAGCATTGTTAGCCCACCCTAGGGGACAATCTCTTACGCAGGCACTTTTAGACCAGTTTCAAATGACAGTTTGTGATTCTTTAGAAGAACATGCTGAACATTTTCAGTTGGCATACATGCTAGTGCATGACATTGATGAAGAAGACATAAAGTACATCACTTCTCAAAAAGCTGTTTTGTGCTCCTTTTTGGATTATTTGGAAGGTGTCCCAGGGGATATTAAACTTATTTATGAGGAATCTTCAAATACACTCATGGAGTTAGTAGATAAATTACTGCGAGCACGTATTATGTGTAAAGATAATGCTATCCATATGCAAAAAAATGTACACTCCCCCTTCCTGAAAATCAGGAGAAAGAATGGGTTTTTCTGGATTTGAAATGTGCCTAATGCATATTTGAAATGTGCCTGATGCATTCGTGTCATCTTCCTTCATATCCCATGAAGTCAGATAAGTAATACTTATCGCCTGCCTTTATTGTAACTTGCTTGACACTAAATAATGCCAACCATTTTGCAAACACTGCTTGACTGACATCATCAATCAGCTTATTTAGCTGTCTCATTTACCAAAGCCTGTATGGCATAATGCGGTGTCTGTACTATAATGTCTTTAGAAAAAAGCTGTTAGGTATTCAGTTTGTTTTCAACCACATTAAATGGCCAAGAGTTGCTGAATTCATGGCCCCGTCTCAATGTGTCATTTTTCTACTGCAAAATGTAATAGGGCGTAAAATCCTTTCCATTCAAGAATCACAGCCCTGAGGCCACTCCTGTAAAAGAACAACAGAGAGTCTGTTACGTCCAGCCACTGCCTGTAACACAAAGGGGCATGTTAGACTTGGGGCTACTAGTTCTGTAGCCTTGGCCAATGCTGCCTTCAAATCACAAAAAGCTGTATTTTCCTTTGATCCCCACTCCAGAAAGGGTAATTCTTCTCCTTGCCCATGTAGACATATGCAGCCACAGAGAATTAACTACATATGCACTGTCTGAAAAAATATTGATGGGTGGAAAATTCTGTAACATAAAGATTCGCTTCTAGTTCAGCCCACCAAGCAGACATATGTCCCAGTAACGGAATTAGAGTTGGTTGTCCCATTGAATAATTTTCTGGTACTACTGCAAATCCTGTCCAGTGTTGTCCATTGTCCCAAAATCGAGCACCGTCAACAAACAAGGAAAGTGCATACGTAGTTAATTCTCTGTGGCTGCATATGTCTACACGGGCAAGGAGAGGGTTTGTTCATAACATGGGCAAACCATTCAAGCATGCTTCTGTGTTGCAGAGTATTTGGGATTTGTTTCGTAGTCAGTCCCTTGTGAGTTGCTACAGTATATTAAAAGTAAAAGCTCATCAGAAAGCTACAAATTAAATTTATAAGTTAAACAACTATGCTGATTAGATGGCAAAAAAAGCAGCAAAGTAAGGAATGCAGTTATATCCTACAGAGCACCTTTCCAGTGTACCAGATAAAATCACTGCGATACATGCCATACAGACATTTTCAGTTCAGATCGTGCAACATGATTTGCTCCAGATCCAAACTAAGTTTGGACTGCATGATGAATTAGAAAAATGTACTCCTGTGGGGGAAAGTTCAGGGCAATATTATGCAAAATGTTTTGAAGACAACTGTAGTCTTCCTTACATAGTGTACCAACAGGCATGACAGTTAGTGAAATTTAATCATCAGGTATTGGGACATTTGGGTACACAAAAATTATGGCCCATTGTAAAAACCAAGTACTGGCATACACCGTTAAAGAAAATTTGCAATTTAGTGCATGCTGAATGCTTAGTATGTTTGCAGGTTAATGCTCAATTAAAAAAAAAAACACAGTTACTAAGGGTAACTCCAGCAGACGGGCCTTGGTATGCCATCCAGATTGACTTTGCAGGCCCATTACCCCCAGCTAAAGGTGGATACAGGTATCTTCTAGTGGTAGTTGATGTCTTTTCAAAGTGGGTAAAAGCAATTCCTACAAAAACAATGATGGCTAAGGTGGAATCCCTAGGGAAAAACATTATTTGTCATTGGGGATGGCCACAAGCTATTGAATCCGGTAACGGAGCACAATTTGTCAATAAACTGATGAGAGCTTTGTGTGATTTAAATAGTATCCCACAACAATATGTTCCTTACCATCCCCAGTCTAATGGGATAGTTGAAGAAATGAACAGGACTCTTAAGGAACGCCTTAAGAAAGACTGCTTGGAAAAAGGCACAAATTGGATAAAGCATTTGCCTGGAATCTTGCTGGGTGTCAGAGCAACTCCACATAGTAAAACAGGAATTTACCTTTTGAGATCATGACAGGTAGGAAAATGCTTGTACAGTTACCATTCGAATTTGTGTAAATGGACTATTATGCCTTCTTCTTTTCAAATGTTTATAGAAGTGGCTCCTCAGTTTATTTGTCTGGTTACATATCAAGATATAGGTCATATCTTAAAGTTACCTTTTGTAGGATGTTTATTACATGTTAGTTTCCTTAAATGGAATAATAAAAGTTATGTGTTCACTGAAAGTATAGAAGTAAATGTTTACAAGAATTGGTTGTTGTTGTATCTTTCAGCTTTTCCCGGTTAGGGGTCGCCACAGCAGAACTCCGGTCCGCTAATGATTGGCAGTTGATTTTTATGTGCTGAGTTGCCAGCCCTAACGCACAACCTTCAACGAAGGTACGCCCATTCACGCATGTCTCCATGCAGAAGATGCTCTAGCTGAGAGTCGAACTAGTCAGTGTCTTACTGTGAGGTGACAACGCTACAACAGCACCACCACCGCGGATTAAATTTTTCCAACAGTTGGTATTATTACTTAATACAGTTTTGGTATTATTACTTAATACAGTTTCCCAATATAATTTATTTTTATTTATTTTTATTTTACATTTGTTGACCGGGATAGTCCGACTGGATGCATGTCCATTTTCAGCGGAGGCCCAGGGAGAAAAGCTCCAAGGGTAAGCAGATACAGCATTACATAATACCAGCATTACATATTACAAACAGATTATTTACAGAGATTACATAAGTAAGCAAGTTAAACAAGTTCCACAGGTTAAAGTTAGTCCTGAGCACAAGTCAGGATTAAATTAAATTACACAGTAAACTGGTTAACAGATTTTTACACATTCGAGTTAGCCAGGCTGGATACATTGACGTAGCCAGTTAAGTGACAAATGTTGTTTGAGTCTAGTTTTAAATTGACCTAAGGTGGAAAGTAAGGTAATATCAGCTGGAAGTAAGTTCCAGGATCTACTTACAGAGTTTGCAAAGAGAGAATCACCGGCTGTGTTATTAATTTTGCTAGTCTGAATTAGTAGTTTGTTAGAGGATCGAAGCGGTCTAGGATTGTTATAGGGGGTGATATTATTTTTAAATGCAGGAGTATTGTCCGGATTATAGAGGATTTTATAGGCCATAATCAGTTGGTTATACTGGATTAGGCTAGGTAGTTCAAGCCAACCAAGCTGATTTAGATTGATGCAATGATGTGTCCTAAAAGGCAGCCCAGTGGCAAACCTGGCAATGTGGTTGTAGCAAATTGAGAGTTTGTTAAGGACAGTCTTGTTCAAATTCGAGAGTAGAGGGGATGCATACAGAAGGGTTGAAAGAAGGTGAGAGCGAGCTATGGCAATTTTAGCTGGAGGGGTTAGGAAGGCTTTTATTCTGTAAAGTGACCCTAGTTTTTTATTGATGGTTTTGATAGTTTGGTTAACACGTAGGTCAAATTTGAGATTATTGTCTATGATGACACCTAATAGTTTTGTAGATGGGTCAGGGGAGATTATTGTGCCATCATTTGATTTTATGGTAAAAGTGAAAGCGGTAGTCCTACGTGTTGGTGAAAATAACAGCATTTTAGTTTTTGTTGGGATTTAGGATCAGACAATGTTCAGAAAGCCAGTTTTCTATTGTATTAAAGGTGGTCTGGGTAGCTGACCATAACTCTACTGGAGATGTGGCTGAACAAATCAGAGTAGAGTCATCAGCATATTGGATACAGCTGACTTTTGGGATGACAGTATAAAGGTCATTAATGAAGATGGAGAACAGCAAGGGCCCTAGTATAGAGCCTTGTGGTACTCCGAGGGTGTTAGGTAGAAGGTTAGAGTGTTTGTTCTGCCAGAGGACAGCCTGCTGTCGACCATTCAGGTAGGATTGAAACCATTGGAGGGCTCCAGTATCTAGACAGAATGTTTGCAGGATGTGGATTAAAAGTTGGTGATCAACCATATCGAATGCCTTGGAAAGATCCAAAAAGAGGGCTGAGGATATATAATTATTGTTGCGAGTATGGTTTATGGTGTTAGTAAAGGCTAGGAGGGCTGAAGTAGTGCTGTGATGAGGACGGAAGCCATGCTGAGTGTCTGCCATAAGGCGATTTTGGATTAGGTGGTGCATGAATTGTCTATGAATACATTTTTCCATAATCTTTGCAAGTGGAGAGAGTATAGCTATTGGCCTATAATTGGAGAATTCAGTAGAGCTGCCTCCTTTGTGAAGTGGGATTACATAGGATATTTTCCAGATGGTGGGAATTTTAGCTTCTACTATGGTTCGATTGATTAGTATTGAGACGGGTAAGCAATAGCATCAGCTGATTTTGTAGGTACTCGGCAGGGAGTTGATCAGCAGAAAGTGTAGTGGGTTTTAATTTTTTGATCAAGGTACGGATAAGTGGAGTGGTGACTGGTTGGAAGCTGAACGCAAGTAGGTTTCTAGGGGTGCTACTTTCAGGACCAGGGGAGCTAGGAGGTAGTTGGCTAGCTAGGGCTTGAATTGTCTCAGTAAAGAATTGGTTAAAACTATCAGAAACATCTTCAGGGGTTTTATCAATAGTAGCAGCAGGGATTGGGGTTGAAGTTTGTCCAGGATGTAGTAGATTATTTAAACCTGCCCAAAACTTCTGAGAGTTATTTTGATTTACTGTCTGTAAATTACAGTAGTATTGTTTTTTGTCTTGTAAAATTATTCAAAGATATAACTGTATCTTTGAATAATTTAAAAAACATAATGAACAATACAAAAATTCTCAGACAATATCTGGAAAAAAGAAACAAAAGTATTCTGTATTATGAGGCATTAAGCATCATTGCAAAAAATAAACTACTTAGTTTGGCTGAAAAGACCAAAAAAGACACTGCCCACAATTGGTGGGATATATTTGCTGGTTGGTCAAATTCGGGAAAAAACACTGTTAAATTGGTTAATACATCCTGTACTAGTAGTGTTAGGCTTTATGGTCATACTAACCAACTGGAATTGCCACATAAGTTTCCATTTGCGAAAAACATATAGAGTTAAGCAGATCATGATTTTTAATATAAATAAACTGGAAAAGATTTCAATGTGTACAACTGAAAAAAAAGTTGAAAATGAACATTCATTTTCTGCCTTTTAAATAAAGAGAGGGAAGTGTAAGAGAAAGGAACAGGTTTAAACAAATTTCTGTATATTTTTTCTATAAATGTGAAATAATGTTCTGCATTTTAGCTAATTGTAGAGTGCACTCAGTTTTAACTCAATTACCTGACTTGGAAAAATATACAGCTTGGCAATCATTGTTAAATGGAAGCAGAAGCAAAATATGTTAACTATGCAGCTTTGTGAAATTTATTATTCACCAGCAGGTCACAATGAACTTTTGTATGAAGCTGTGTCTTGTCAGATAGGACATGCGAGATAAACCAAGGCCCAAGGAGTTGCTCTTCAGAAAGGAACATTTGATATATGGGACAAGGACTGATAACAAACCAGCTTCAAAGAAAAGACATGTTATTCTGACAATTCACTAAACTGCTGATGCAAGCAAAAAAGAAACTATAAAGATTGGGACTTCTTCCTTTGTATTAGGTCTTTTGATTCTTCTATGCTGTAGCTGAAGTTAAATTTGGTGTGTAAAACTTTCATCGTTATGCTAGGTGTAAACTTCATGTGCAGTAAATTAATGTCATAACAGCAGAACTGTCTCAGTGTTTTCATTGAGTAAAGGTACAGACGGAAGGTATTTCCATCTTACCATTGCTAAAGTTAAAAGCAACAAAGATATAATACAAAAACACTTGCCATAATAAACAGGACCAGTAGATGGCACTAAACATTTCTAACAGTGGAGTCAAATGAAATTAAAAATACACATTCAGTAGCTCATGATTTCCATACCACATTAGAATAAAATACAAGCATAAAAGTTAGATTTAATGAGTCTTAAACATTTTAGCGATTTTCTTATTTAGGTTATTTAATTACTAGCATTTTAACATACTTTTTAATTTATTTATTAGTAAGGCAAAGTAGAAAGCACAAGAGAAGGATGTAATTTACTGGTGTAATTTTAAAATTAAAGGACTGACATGATTGGGTAGTTTTTAATTAAACATGTATAAAAATAGAGTTGTGGTTTAGCACTTTGTATCTGATGAAGTCACTTGTTGGACGAAAACGCAGATTGAATAAAGCGTTCATTTTTTTGTTTATTGCACAGTTGGTGGATTATTTTGGTTGCAGTAGTCTCCTGATCCGTTGGGCTTTCTTCCTTTCATTTGTTAAAGGTACAGACTACCGAAAAAGTGTAGTTTAACAGTGTTTAACACTATTTGCATGGTGAGCGACTTAGAGCAAACATGGGGAAACAGATAAATACAATAAATTTCATGTAATGTACTTTTATGATAAAGAATACATAAACTACAACTGTGAATCATTTGTGTGTGTAGCACACCTGCTAAACATGGTGAGCCACACAGTGTATATACTATCAGCAGATTATGGTGCAAGTGCCACCTTCGTCTTTTAAGGATGAAACCTAATAAACACTGATCACAACAGTAAAAAAAAGTGAGCTTTGCCTCTCATATTTGTGCATCGCTTAACTTTGCACAAACCTAGCCTAATGGCCCACACACAAAGCAGACAGGAGGCAGACAGTACTCAATTAAAAATGAATACTTTGTTGCATTTTTTATTGACATTGCACAAACCTAATAAGCCTCCTTGCAAAGCGGTTAGCAACTTACCCCAACACCTGCAGGTCTAGAACACCTGCACACAGGACGCCGACAGTAGACAATTTCAAAATGGATACATTGTATCTTTTATAGTTTGGTGCCATGCAAACCCCCTTAGCAGTGTTGCTCACACACTTAATGATGAATATGAAAATATACAGATGTTTCTTAACTGTTTCTGTGGCAGGAGGTGTAAATGTAGGTTTACAATCCACATCCAAAGTTTTATTATGTTGTTCCAATTTACTTTATATTAAAATTAACATGAAAACAATCAAACATAGAAATAACTGTCTACAGCAGGTGCATTAAGCATACACATAATATCAGATATATATTAAAAGTGTAACTGTGGGTATCAGTAGAATTATGGTTCTATAGTTACACATTTATTTTCTGAAGTGTTATATCATATGCATACACATTTAAACACTCAACTCTTCAGTGTATATGTATAAGTAATGAGCATCTCTGACAAACAATGGGCACTGTGCACAGTAATGGCTGTAAAAAATACATTTGTTGTCCAGCCTTCCTATGGCAACTGACATAAGCTAATGCTAACATTACATGTGAGCTAGGGTTTTAATATAGTACAATCACAATTTTATTAATGCTTGTCCCCTCGGTTTAAAAAAGCTAAAACATAACCATAATTATAAATCAGAATAAGTATGTATAGCAGTGGAGCTCATATGAATTATATGTATGACACATGGTATACTGAATATTCTGATTCTGTAATTATAATTGTCTTCTCTGGCCTTGGATGGCCTTCAGACCTGAATGATAGTGAAGCACATGTGAATGTATAAACCAGGACCTTGTTAGGTCACAAACATACATGGTTAACCTTTCACTCTGTCAGGTGTATTTATATATAATTAATGAGCATGTCCAACTAGCACTTCTTCTGTGGCAAGAATGAAATATCACATATGTTTTGTCCCTAATGCATAGGTTTGAATCCCACATTGTATGACTTTCTTTTATCAGTGTGTAAAGCCACGCAAAAATCTGTCAGGTCATAAAATTTATGCCCCAATACATGTCTGCAAAGTTAAATCAGCTAACAATTACAAGAGCAGCCAGCCTGTAAACTAATTCCAACTGTCAGATTTATCTTCCTATTTCAAAAACTCCTTTCTTCTCTGTTTGGTACCGTTGCTCTCTGCTCAACATCATGCAAATACGGTTGGCATTGTTGTTCAGGTTTGCTCACTAATAATAAATGTGATAACATGATTTTAGTAGGAAAGCACACGTTGCTGTTTTCTCTGCCTGGACATGTCTGGAGGTAGAAAGGAAGATGTCCAATTTAGGACTGAAAGGTGGAGTGTTGAGTAGTCCAGAATCTTTACTGGACTCCTCCTAAAGTGCCACAGCTGAAGGCTCTTGCAGGGGGCTATTCCGGCTCCCAGTACAAGTCTGAGGCATGGAATAGTTTGGCCAAGGCTGTCTCCTGTGCAATTAGCATTTCACTCACTGGAGAACAATGCAGGCACCATTTTAATGACCTCAAAAGGTGCAAACAGGATACACTCAACCAGTGGCTGGGTGACTTTAGGACTACTGACATCATGCAGTTGTGTACATATACAGATAAAGAGAATTTAAACTAGATAGACAGCTGCATATAGGCAAGACTGGTATGCATAATGCTCTCCTCTTGTTCTCTTCTTTTTATCCCACAGCCTACCGGGAAAGACTGAGGGAAGCAAGGGGTATGTATGCAGCACAACATAACTATTATTTTGACTAAAGTATTGTTATTCCACACATTAGTAACAAATAAGCATGCATATCCTAACTTTAAAATGAAGCATGCATGCTTCAATCTGTAGCACAACCTAATCAGATGTTGTGGTTTCAAATAACACAAGTAGCAAATATATAGTCACATCATTTAAAAAATATTACCTAATAATTTTAACCAAAATGGCATAAATGCCCTGCTTTTAACTTAATCTGTTTAATTTGACCAAGCATATGTGCAACATATGCACATTGCAGGGATTACTTTGAACAATCATCAGTTATAGTTTGTAGTTAAGAAGGATACTTAAATGTAAAAGCAGAAATAAATTGTTTATATTGTAATAATTCATTGTATGTCACATATGATGGTACTAATTATGTATTTTTTTCTTTTATCCCAACCATTATCTCTTCTTTTATTTTTATATGTGTAGTCACAATGGGTTCATGTTATCCATTTCTGTCAAATTACAAAATGCTTTACAGCACAGGGAGGTAGGCCAACCACTATGGCTGAACATGTCCACACTCTACTGGCTCCTGCACCAATGCCCAGCACATCTGGGAACCAACCTGGCAGTACTGCCTCTGCTGCCCATGCACTACCGGGACCCTCCACATCAGCAAGCTCTACCCTGCAGCTGGTGCTGTGGTACTCTCCAGGTGTAGTGGAGGAGGTGGGGATTTTGTCACCCACTAGGAGTTGCCAGGCTTGCTGCACAGGGTTGTACATAGCACCATTGGGTGCATGCCAATGCCAGATGGAGAGGATGCTCACTGTTATGGTCCATAGAAAAAGACGTCAAGCACAGCCAAAGGGACAGTGATGACAGTTCTGCGGGCGAGGACCAGATTATCACTGTCTCTATGTTTGATGGGCATGGGCATCCAATGTCCCCTCCCTAGCTCCAGTAATGATGCCCCCACCTGTTTTGTCCCTGTGCCTTGTCTTGCTTGTCCTGTTTGTTTGCATATACTTCCTTACCTACTCTACTTACCTGACTCAGAAATACCTTCATCCCTTACTCAACATTCTCTCTTACTGAAGTAAAAAATAAAAACGGGCACCTGTCCCACAAAAAAACAAAACAAAAAAAAAAACAAAAACAAACAAAAAAAAAAATCATTACATACATACCGCTCCAATTTCCACGTGTCTTCTTGACACACTTGATTCAGTCCAATTGACTATACAACACAATTGTGTTGTTGTCACCCCTCTTTGTTGAGGTGACAGTTGAAATTCAACTAATATTCTGTACATGTTTTCATTTTACACTGTTGAAGAAGTGGATAGCTATGCTTCTTTACTTCTTCCATCCTGCACATTCCTATATTGCTTTCTCTTTGTTCTTCCCCCTACTTGACCCCCATTTTACCACTTTTCTATCTTCCCCATTTTAATACTTTTAATCTGGCCAAAAAATAGAATCACACACCACACACATAAGTGAAATCAAAACAGTGAAGACTTTCACTTTTTGTCCTGTGTGTGTGGAATTTGGCATCTGCATCAATGCTCAGTGACAGTGAATTTCTCTTCAATGGTATGGTTATTTCCATGCAATGCTGTTTAAACATACTACACAAAGGTAATACACAATGAAAGTAGAATAAAGAATTATTTGATTGCCTTATAAATACATACTTAAAAGTCTTAGATACACCTGGATTCGAATCCTGTATCATTTGGGCTCAAGAGAAATATCTTCTACTGCACCTTAACATGTATTACTTATGTTTATTGCCCATTTAGTCTTCATCCCATGAATGTATATGTAAAAGTACAACCAAAGGGAAAGGCACTTTTTACAGAAAAAAACATATTTACACTGTAGCCATGTGTTACCTGCACCTATGCATTTGAAACTTGGTCTCTCAGTACTTTATCCCAAATATATCAACTATACTAGACATAAAAAATGCTTTTTTTTTATAAAGCACATACATCTTGATACTGACAATACACATTCAGATTTTCCAATACTTGTAGTTATGTGGACAGCTGTTTGCATATAGTTTGTAAAGCTGTCTGTTAAAGTATACCTGCACATTGAAAACACAACAGCAAATACTACACTTTGTACACTCATCAAGCTGGTAACATGCAGAAATGTAATGTCTTGACAGTCGTACATGGCTACCCATCCATTTTATACAGGCCTCCCAACATCTTTTCTCAAACATTCAATGATGTTGTTATCCATTATAAATTGTATGACAGCAGTGTAAAAATCAGACTTGTTGCCATGGCACTTGCATTAAATACTGAGTCCTCTAGTTGGTGTACTTAGAGGTTTTGTTCTCACTGCAGTCAACTGGTGTGTGCATATGCCTGTTTAATCAGAAGAGTACAACTGTTTGTCTTTTAGTCATCAGTATAATCCCATGGCGTACCAATACGTTGACAGTTGTATATGCCTACACATCCATTTAATTCAAGCCCCACGACATATTTCTCAAACATCCAGTGATGATGTCATCTATTTTAAATTGTCCTGCAGCATTGTAAAACTCATACTTGTGTTATGATGCTTGCATTAAGTAGTGAGGTTTCTTTCTTTTTTTTTGTATTGAATTACCATTTGTGACATAGAGGCAAATTTACATTTATATAAAAGTAATTAAACTCTATTAATATAAAAACATATTTCAGGTGTATCTAGCTAGGTAGGGGTTCTAATTGCACTAGAGTCAAATAGTGTGTTTGTCAAGTCAGAAGGCCATCCTTCAATCAACAATACAATTACATGCAGTACCAATATTTTGATAGTTATACATGCCTACACATCCATTTAATTCAGGCCCCACAACATCTTCTCTCAAACATCCAGTGGTGATGTCATCCACTATAAATTTTCCTACAGCACTGTAAATGTCAGACTTGTGCAATGGTGCTTGTGTTTTCTAATTGATGTACTTAGCTAAGGGTTTTGTTCTCACTGCAATCAACTGGTGTGTGTGTGTGTGTGTGTGTTCACTTGGTTGACATTCAATAGGCCATTTTATATCTGTATGTGGGATACTGTTATTACCATCCTCTTCTCCCCAGAGACTGCTGATGTCATCACTTATAAAGTGTTGTCCAACACTCTCCAAGTCAGACTTGTGCTGTAGCACCTATGTTAAATACTGAGCTCTCTAGTTGGTGTACTTAATGAGAAAGGGGTTCTGTTCTCACTCCAGTCAACGTATGTGTGTGTGTGTGTGTGTGTGTGTGTGTGTGTGTTTGTGTGTGTAGTCACTTTTTTGACATTAAAGAGACCATGTTACACCAGCATGTGGGACATTGCTATTACCATCTTCTTTTCACCAGACTCTGCTGATGTCATCAGCTATAAAGTGTTACCTGACACAATCACAGCAGAGTTATTTTGTGGTGCTTGTGTTAAGTACTGTGCTCTGTAAACAGGCAGGATTTCTGTTCTCACTGCAGTCAGCTGTCAATGTATTCAACAATCATTATGGCGGCAATTTTAGAACAACATGCGAGTCCACAGCTATGTCAAACCCTCCACCCAGCATTTTGTTGTAGTATACGGTGATGATGTCATCCTGCATAACATGCAGTCTGACAATATTCAAGACAATCATATGCTGTAGTAATAACATTAAATAGTGTGTTTGCAAGTTACTTTACCTACACATATAGGTGCTCTAATCTGGCAGTAGGCAACTTGTATGTCCATACATATAACTATATCACTTTTGAGACAATTTTACACAGGGATGTGACTCCACATCCATGCCCTACACTCCTCCCAACATGTTCTTCTCAGCATACAATGATAATATCGTACTCCATAAAGTGCAACATGACAGTGTTACAGTCAGACATATGTGATGATGCTACTGTGACACCGCATGGCATTCATCTTCCATACCTACGCAAGTATAATGTTCAAATCAGGCCCAGTCTACTGCTTTGTGTTTGTGGCTGGTGGTATATTATGGTCATTTTATGATCTTTGGAATAGCTCTTCATTTCACTACCACTTGGGATACATTTCATGTAGCCCTATGCATCCTCCTTTTTCATCTGGCCACATAACATCCTTCCTGCAGAGAAGTCGAGGATGTTCTCATGTCAAATATGCATACACACATGATAAAGCAGAGTCACTTTGCAAGCCATTTCTAGACCACTGCATGTGTGATTGCTAATTCTGTCATGGTATTGTGTACATGCCCCATGTGGACAATGGCAAGATGTAATGCAATCCATCAAGTATACACACATGCACAATAGTCTTACTATCTTCCGTAATATACATACAGGGATTTATTTTTACATGGTATAATAATGACTAGGATTTAATATGATATTGACCATTAGCTTAATAATGTCCTATGACCCTATGAACAGTTGAAATGTCAATATTGCTGTTACTCACATGTGCTATATTGAGATGTGGATGTGGAGTATGGCTACAAGAGGGTATTACAGTTTGTGATGTGAGCTAATGTATTGATGGCCATTGCTACAATTGTACTACATGATGTATATTGCTGATTTATTAGGACATGTGTTGTTGCAGTGGAGCAAATCAACCCTTTACACAGTTCACATTCCATCATCACAGTGACACTTGCAGTATGGCACAGGTGTGCATGTGTCTGCATACCATCATTAAATGCTCTTTGACAGACATCACTATAAATTTATATTAATTATGTGGTCACATAAGTCTTGTCTCATACACAAGTTGTTATGCTGTGATATACAAAACCAATGTATCACATGTTTTAATTCAATTACAACCTTGTGAAATTCATTGTATGTGCAGTTGTGTTGCTATAGCCAAGGATTATCGAGGTGGTCATCAGCACCATTGTGTGACTAATAGCATTTGTGTTAGGAAATGTTCTGCATGATCCCCAAACAACTGATCTCTGATGTGTCTTGATATGACATCAGGCCACTCAAACACAGCTTGCCATGAAACCAGCCTCATGTACACAGACAACCCTCTACTACTACCACAATTTGTGAGAGATGAAATTATATCAAGCACCTAGTGTCATTGCTCTCTCCCTCACAAACCAGTATATCTGGCACTGAGAAGACTGGCAGCATGAACACCACACCTTAAGCACCCACCCACACCTACACAACACACCCCCACATATGCAGAGGTTCTCAACAAATGCATACCCAAAAAAAAGAGACCTCTGAGGCATAAACACATGTAAACCTCACTGCCCACCACACCACACACCACACATAGTCCAGACACCTGTGTCTCACAGCCACTAAGGCCTAAACATATACCCAGCATATTAGTCATAGGAGACTCCATTGTGAGAAAGTCATGGTTAGTTGTTTGTCGGTTTTCAGAATCTGCCATATCACCAATGCACTCAAGTTTCTCAACAGGTACTGTTATGACTCTGGCATGGTCCATGTTGGAGTGAATGACTTGAGACATACCTCCCTGGAATATATGAAGAGAGACAAGATCGAGCTTGCTGAGTGTGTGTCCCATGCAAGTATGTTCCTAGCCTTAAGCAGAATTCTACTGTCATCCAGAATGATGCCTCAATACAAACAGAAAATGACTGACTTTAACAATTGGCTTAGTTTCTGATGTCATCCAAGGGGATCAAGTACCTGACAGCTTGGGTTAACATGACTGACAAACCTCAATGCTTTTCCAGAGATGGCCTGCATCTGTCTCCCTTAGGCTTCAGGCTCCTGGCAAAGGCTCTTGCCTCCTCCATAATACCTTTTTTAGGCAATGCCATGAGGTTAAAACTAACAACATGAAAATTTAATCAAAATGTAAATTAAAGGTCATGCTGCTAAATGCTAGAAGTCTAAACCGTGGGCAGCAAAACAAAAGGAGGTGGAGTTGCAATATATATAAAAGACATACACACCTCTAGGCTGTTGAAACAGTATGATGCACAGGAAATATTCCAGGTACAGATAATAATTAACAAGACCTCTTTTCAAGTCATAGCTAGCTACAGGCCTCCAATTCTGATTCAACATGACCACTCCACCTATCTGGACCTTTTTGAATCTATTAAGATAAGAAATAACCTTCCAGAAGGATACTGCTGTCATATAAAAGTTCTTTATTAAAACCAAGACAAGAATAAAATCCAAAGACACAAGTATAGAAGGTGTTAGCGCTTTCGGGTGTTACCCTTCATCAGACAAAGCATAATCATCTTGAGACATTATTTAAAACAAACCTATCTCAAGATGATTATGCTTTGTCTGATGAAGGGTAACACCCGAAAGCACTAACACCTTCTATACTTGTGTCTTTGGATTTTATTCTTGTCTTGGTTTTAATAAAGAACTTTTATACGACAGCAGTATCCTTCTGGAAGGTTATTTCTTATTTGATTGCCTGGACTGTCTTCCTTTGGTTGGATTTAGTCAGCACCGAGCATTTTGGATTTTCTTTGAATCTATTAAGATTCAACCCTTTGACCTGATCCTGTGTGACTTTAACTATCCAACCATAGATTGGAAGAAATACTCATGCCAAAACAAAAATGCCCAGAGATTCCTTGATTTATTCAATGCAAATGCCTTGGACCAGTTGGTTGACACCCGCACAAGAGGTGAAAATATCTTGGACTTGGTATTAACCAACATGAGTAACCACTGCAGCATCCCTACAGTGTTATCATCCCTGGTAAGATCCGACCACAAAGCAGTCACTTTTGAAGTCACCATCTCCCTTGACCCCCCCCCCCCCCCAGCTAGGGTCAAACAAAAAACTTCTCCAAAGTTGATTACAACCTCCTGAGGGAAAGTATAAACAGCTTCACAGCCCACTCCCCCTCCACAGGAGCTGGCACATATGTCCAAACCTACAGCAAAGTACTAGATGAGCATTTGTATAGCTGCATGGAATCAGGAATACCAGATAGGATAAAATCCTCCTCCTCAAGGAATGATAAACCTGCCTGTTACTCATCTACAATAAATAAACTCTATAATAAAAGGGAAAAAAAATGTTGTCCAGGACCAAGAAGGAGCAGATGTCTAACTGGAAGCAATCTCTCCTTAGCCTAAACAAGCAAATAAGAGCACTAGTGAAATCCTCCAAAGCAAACTTTGAGTCCAAACTGGCCACATCTACTAAAGACATTCATAAGGCTTTCTTCACATATGTCTGCAATCTCAAGGGAAGCACCCAGATATGCTCAGAACTGGTGGTCAAGGACACCACATACACAAACCCTGTAGATATAGCCAACCTGCTGACAGACAGGTTCAGTGAAAAGTTCACTTGTCTGTCCCCACATCAGTAAAACCGGACATCCCCAGTACCTGCCCCCCTCCCCTCATCTCTAGGGAGCAAGTCATCACTGTCCTCTGAAATGCAAAAAATACAGCCTCCATGGGACCTGATAACATCCCAGGCTGCATCCTACATGAACTCTGGCAGGAACATGCAGCACCATTAGGCATCCTATTCAACCAAAGCCAGAGTACCGGCTTCATCCCAGCCGAGTGGAGGACAGCTACTGTCATTCCTTTGCACAAAAGTGGAGTGTCCACCAATCCAGGAAATTATAGACCCATCACCCTAACTAGCCTGATCTGCAAGGCCATGGAGCGGATTATTGTGGACCTCATTAACAAGGACATTGGCAACCTCCAAACACTTGATCCCACAGAGTTTGGTTTTGTCAAGGGGAGGTCATGCCTGTTAAGTTTGTTCAACTTCTTTGAGATTGTCACTAAGACCATAGATGAGGGGAAGATGGTGCACACTGCCTACATTGACCTGGCCAAGGCCTTCAATACTATTCCCCATTCATGTATAATAGATAAACTAGGCAACAATCCATATGTTACCAGATGGGTAGCAAACTGGCTCACTGATAGAACCCACCTAGTCAAAATAAGGGAAGCCACCTCAAGTAGTAAACCCATAACAAGCGGTGTACCCCAGGGATCAGTCTTGGGGCCTCTGCTGTTTGGGATATACGTCTAAGAGGTGCAGACCAAATCTAGTGGGGTATAGCTGACCAAGTTTGCAGATGGCTGCAAGCTGGGTGCTGTCATTAGTTTTTCCTAGTGATTTGGACATCCTCCAAGAGGGTCTCATCCAAACAAATGACTGGTACTAGAAACATGGCCTCAAACTGAATGGCAAAAATGCATCATCATGCCTTTTGGGGGAGAATGACATCCCCACAAATTATCACATTGATAATAAGGCACTAAACACACAAATCAGTATTGAGGGACTTGGGTACCCAGGTTGACAGCAAACTGACTTTTGACCACCATATTTCCTCCATTGTACGGAAAGCTTTCTACATGGCCCACCTCATAAGTAAGGGGATCTCATCCAGGGACAAGGTTGTCATAACATCCCTGTATTCTTCCCTTATAAGAGCCATTATTGAGTACAATGCTCCTTTCAGCATGTAACTCACAAAGCACATGCAGCAGCTGGAGAGACCACAGAGGTTTCTCGCCCAGAGAATCCAGGACCTCAAACATCTAGCCTACACACATAAACTAAAAAGCCCTGTCTCTCTACTCAATCTTCTACAGACTCCTCAGAGGTGACTTCTGTCTGGCAAACAAAGCAAGCTCAGACCCCGCCCTGATGGGACTGCTGCATATCTGCAAGTCAAGTTCTGCTTGAGTAACCCCCACACATGACCTCAACCTGGTCTGTGACATCAATAGGACTTGCTGGCAGGAAAGATTTGTGTCCCAGAGACTCCCCCTTTTGTGGAATAGACTACATCTCCATGTAAAGCAGAGTACCTCATTAAACCTTTTTAAACACAACCTGGATAACTGTATGGAGAACAGAGTATACACCCCTGGGATTCCACCTGTGTCCCTGCTGGACAGTGGCATAGCGTGCTGACTTTTTGGAACATGGACTAAATTCTTGGCTAGGCTTGTAAGGGCCTCAGGGCTAATAGCCTAGTAACTTCCTATGATCTTATGATCCTATGAACATATACAGGCATATGCTGTGCAATTGATGCAAGTAGATGACATTGGTACAGCTGTACAACTGTGTGCACAGTACAAGTGCATGGAATGTATGAATGACCAAGGTTGTATTTGTAGGTCTTTTCACAAATCATTTATTCCAATAAATGTGACATGTTAAGAAGAATGCACAACTAAGCACAGATCTGTATGTGGATGGCACCAGACATACCCACCTGGAGGAAATTGATAATCTGCTCATACATCTCAACCTCTTAGGGCAAGAAATCTGGACAAAACCTGACATAATGGGGGAATGAAAGCCGGAAAATAGTGCCACATTTTAAATATTGCTCTTTTAAACTTAGAAAGTTGCTAGAATTATAAGATTTATGTTAGCACGCATTTTGTTGAGGATGTGAAGTCTGAAACTCATATGCATGTTATTATTTAGTGACGTTAATCCTTAGATCATCTCAGTGGTTTGTCAAAAAAAACACAATTTTTATGAGGAACAGACCAAAAAATATGAGTCAAAAATCTGGACATTCTGCAAAAATCTGTACAGTTGACAGGTATAAATCCACTATCTGACAGTTGATCTCACACATCACCTCCTGTTGCCACTGGCATTAGCCAAAGTATGAATGCAAACATTACTCAGTTTATGTTCTTAGGAGGGAAGCTCATTTGTGCACTGTGTATGGCTAATAACATAAAATTAATGGGCCCTGACAACATCACATGTTTTCTGTAGCATGACTGACAACATGGACCTACTAGACAGCGTTGGATCCATACTTCAGCACAGCATCCAGATGGACTATGCTCCTGTAGTATATCAACGTGCATCCCTCTAACTGAGTGGGACCATCACCTGATGCATGCATGTATAGATGCATCCTGACTTTCCTCATCTGTGAGAATGCTGTGGCAGCAACATTAACTACTGTGACCAACAAGTCACCAAGAACCTTATGTAAAAGGACACAGGTAATATCCCGACTGTGTGCAAAAGACATGTGTGATTTGTCCAGGCTACATCATGTCTGTTACATCTGTTCGATGTCCTCAAGAAGGTCAACAAGGGCATGCATAATGACAACAGTATTGTCCTGCAGTATTTGACCTGGCCAAGGCATTTGACATAAATCCACACTGAGTTATTACTGAGAAATTGTCACAAGTGACCACACACACCTATATTGGTGGGACTTGGTAATATTGTGATTTGATCGGTTAGAATTGGGTGGGTGCATGTAACTGACAAAGCATTTTAACTGGCTATCATGTGTTAATTCATTTTATGGTTCTGAAGATGTCTAAGAATGAGAATTAGACAAAAGAGCTCAACTGTATCTTAATAAAGTCCTTTTTTGGAGTCTTATTGCCACCTGGTCATTTGGATTTATTATATCACCAAATGGATAGACCACTGGATCAAATACATGACAGATAAATATGTTGAAGTGTGTGAAGTTACTTATATCTATTGTCTAGTGGACAGGTCGGTACCTCAGGGTTCTGTGCTAGGTCCTTTCCTGTTCATTATTTAAGTCTCAGACTTCAAGAACAACTTACACATCCTTTGCCCAACCAGCTTTGTTGAGGACTGCAGATTGTGGACAATCATTGAATCCAAGTGTGGTATTGTTATAATACAGACAGTATCAACACACACAAAGGATTGCTACCACAGCCATGGAGACACAGTAGATGAACAAAATTCATGGGAGATTAGTTGCGTTATAAAATCAAATACACAAGCTAATTATAATATAGACAGCACACACCTGTGAGCAGACCAAGTGGCATGTGACCTATGTAGTGAGGTACATGGTATGCCAAATGTCCACCAGCATGTCCTCACAGTGGTGACAACTCCCTTTTATATAACACAACTCCTGAGTATGTGCGGGACATCCACATTAAAGGTTATTATAGTTCCATAGTTCTCAGCCCTCATCACACCAGTAACTGAGTACAATTCACCTTTTTTCATGTACCTCACAACACATCTTCCAAGGATGAGGCAATCGAGTGTACCACATTTGTCACAGTGACCTCCCACACAGTGTAGATTGTGCCACACATATGCCATGCACACCTGCCAACTAGCCAGGATTGCTTGTAATCTCAAATACAGGTATAACAGTGTCCCTCCTAACACCTCCAGCAGATGTTAAAGTTTGAGAAAGGTGTGCTTGATTCTCCTCATAGATATTTTGCTGACAAATCATAATAGTTGTACAAGTGTGTTCTTGCAGACCAATCTATGACCACTCACAATCACATTACGTTATGTCAAAAACATAAGATTACTGGTGGTATTATTCTTATATTGTCCATGATTGTGCGTGCTTCTGTTTACTGTTGTCCATTAGCCTGTTTCTATATGTCCCACTTGGTTGAGACCTGTGCTGACATTACATTCATATTCAGGAAACTCATTTTGCACAGCATCACAATATGTATGTAACCCCTTTTGTGTATACCATCTCTGATGTATGTCTTCTCCATTGTTCATGTCAAGATGCTTATATCACTAAGAATCTTCACCACTGATATGGCGCCTTGTGTGACAGTCCTTACTATATCATGTCAATATGTGATTTGTATTCATGCTACAATTGCCTTCGTTGACATGCCCTCACCTGCTGTACATTATCATTTTTCACCTGTCCTCTTCTTTTGTGCTCATGCCTATAATTCATCTGTGTGCCCCTTTTCAATACAGCCACTTCCCATGACTATTTATTTATAATGCAGTCTATGCACCTTTACTGATCATTTACAAAACTTTTATTCAATATGCCTAAAACAGGTTTCCACAATACTTTGCACTGTATACACTTTCATGTAATGTGTTGGAACTATATACATTGCTTTATTAATAACCCTGGTAATCACTGTGACATTCCACATAACCCCGCAGACCTAGTTTGACTGTAGGTAAACTGGCTTACATGTCTGTTGGTGTCCAGGTTACTTTATATGGTTTCCTTGCTGGCAACACTGTTACTGGCCATGAAACCACACTTATTTATGTTTAAGCGCACTGCAATGCATGCATATGTAATTAGCACTGCTGCTCACAGTGCAAACACAAAAACTCTGTGTAGGCTTCGCTCTAAGCCTACAACGAGTTTATTGAATTCCCGATATTGTTTAGTTCACCTCTTTTAGGCTGTGGTATTGTCTACAAAGTACATTGGGCTTGGTTAAATAAAGCCAAGTCACTATGAATAACTTTTTAAAAAAATATTCAGATTAATTTCAGTTTATATTATGTTATTAACTTTATTTCATAAAGTTGTTTTTTCAGGGAGAATTTGGATCAAGTGTTCTATGTACTACCAGTTACAGAGAGAAAGAGAAAGAAGAGAGAGAGAGAGAGAGGGAGAAAGTACTGAAGAATCCATAGTTTTATAGCTATGAAACCTGTATCATGGTAGTATCACATAAGTTTTTGTAGTAAATTGACCTTCATCTGATCCAATGCGCAACACTACAGAAAGAAAAAAAAATGAAACCGTTGGAGCATGAAATGCTTTATACCTATGAAACCTGTATTTGGCACTGCCTCACAGAGAGCAAACAGAAGCAATGTGAGTTTGTTTCTTTAACAGCTTTAAAAGCTGTAATCCACTTTGTACTGCCTCACACACACACACACACACACACACACACACACACACACACACACACACACACACACACACACACACACTCTCACACACACACACACACACACACACACACACACACACACACACACACACACACACAAAAAGATGTGTGGCAGCCTGAAGTGCATTACAGCTTTTAAAGCTCTTTTAATCTTCTAGTTAAGCTTTGTTAATCACCTTTCTTATGTCAAAAAGGTGGCTAATAGAGCTGCCTTATTCATAAGTTCATACTATAATTCTGGTGCTGCATGTACTACACTGAGATTGCATACATTAAAACAACATTTATTTCATAATGAAGTTATGTCTTTGTTGCCTCTTCCTTACTTGAAGTTCCAACTCAATAACTACGGTACCATAGTTTACTTCCATGACAACAGCATGCTATGTCACAATATAGAGGATTATAGGCTGGTCACCTTTCAAAACCTGTTTATTATGTGTTCAAGAGATGGATGCCAAGACATTCACCTGTATAGGTGAATCCTGGCATCTATGTCAGGAACCCATGCATAAATTTATGACCGGAGACCCAATCCTACTTCTTTGTAATGCATGGAGCTTTTTATGCTTTTTATGTCACCAGCTACATAAAATAAAGGGCTTCAGCTTTTGCTTGCTTTCAAAGCCATAAAGCACTTTGAGTGTTGTCAGGAAGACAGTATAACACAGTCTTTTATATTTACACTCCTCCTGCCATGCCACTAAAATGTCTAGATTTTCCCAGAATGTCCAGATTTTTGCCTTCTGTTTCATCTCTTCTTAATAAAATATTTGCTTTTTGTAAGAATTGAAATCAGTAAATAATGACATTCATTTCAGTTTCAGATGTTGCATCCTTCAGGAATGCTGATGAACACTCATCCTGTTATTCTAGCTACTTTCTAACTTTATGAAAGGAAGTGAGGCACGTTATCAGTACAAACAGCAGGCAGAAATAAATCTGTTTTTTATTCTGCTACTGTCTTTTGCTGGTCTGTACTGGCAGATTTGACTGCATGGAGTGAGACCTGACCTTAACAAGTGAAGCAGAGAGTGCTTAACATTTGTTATGGTTGGGTCTCACATTATAGTAGTACTTAACTGATTGACTTTTACCAGATATAGGAACATAATAACTGTACTCCATGCACTATAAAATAATTATTATGACATCAAGTAGAAATAATACACAAAAAGAGGAACTCAGAGGGAATTGTAATATAGCAATAACTCACGCCTGGGTGTGGTTAAATCCCGCATTACCCACACCCAGAAGTGGGTTATTGCTATTATACTATGACATTATTTAAGAAAAGAAACAATTACTTTTCTTAAATAATGGCATTGTATAATGCCTCTTTGCTGCCCTTCCGCAGCTGTCTGGCACCCGCGGCAATTCTGATGTACTGCACATGCCTACACAGTACTTCAGAGCTGTGGCCAAAAGCAACAGAGAAAGCAAGATCTCCATTGCTTTTTTACTGTTTCACTATGTTAAATGGGTTTAACATAGTGAGACAGCTTTAAAATAAGCAACGGAGATCTCCGTTGCTTTTTTTAAACCTTTGTCTTTTAACATAGCGAGACAGTGTTTTAAAAAAAAGACTTGTACTAATGGAAAAAGTCCGGGCGACTGGACCTTTTTCCATTAGTATAAGTCGATTTACAACGTGCACGCTGGCCAATCAGCGTGCACGTTTTGGAATATTAATAGGGGGTCATGGTATAATAGAAAATATTACACATTAATGCATATTTGCACAGCACCACATACACTGAAGAGCAGTCTATTGAACGTATGGCATGCAGAGTTATTTGTAAGCAATTATTAAAATTGCAAAGTTTTATCTTGGGTATCAGAAGCTCTTTAAGCTTTCTGGAAATTACTAGCTTCCCTTATATTTGTGAATACTAGTTTGTAAGTAATTTGTTTACAGTAAGTGTTTTTCATGGTAGCACATTAATCAGATTGTGTATTTTTCCATCCTTTGTTCCTTCCTGCCAGTCCTTTTATATTCAGTTTTTTTTCATCTTTACTTGGCACATGAAGTTTGAGTGGAACTAATTTCTGTTTACAAAAAAGACATGGCAGCATTTTTTCCCTAAATATCTAGCCAACATTAATTAACAAAAGCAACAAACACATCTTAGATTGGTTAGCTTGTTCACCGTTTTTGATCCTAGCCATCTTTGTATTTTATGATGCTAATTCAAATGAAACAAACATTTATTTTCTTGAGCACAAGGTAATTGAAAACATTTGTCATATTCATAACTTTCAGTACTCTTTTTAATTTGCAACAAAAAAGAAAACAGAATGCAGCTAGAATAAATTGTGATATAAATGCGGTATACACAAAGACTGCCAGATTATGCAGATGGCTTTCATGATGTCTGCCCTGGTTTCATTATGGGGCATAATGTACAAAACAAGCATTGTTAAGATGAAATGGTGAACTTTTATGTTTGAGAATGTTACTCGTGGAGCTGAAAAAAGGAGAGTAGCTGAGTATGAAGATATGATAAAGATCACATATCATGCCTGTTATTTTAAGCATTTGAAATCATATACATAATGGCATATAACTGCTTTCACCCAGCCAAACCCCAGAAGCAAAATATGGCTTACACCTACAGTGAGATTGATCAGACAGCAGGACATGTGCAAATATTTCTCAAGAGTTTTAAAGGTTGATTATGGGAGAGGGGGGCCTGTTAGGAACTCTAATACCTAATGCATACAAGCAGGTGCATAAATACTCTGCAAAGCATATATGAGTTCTGGCAGAAGTGACATTTGAAAGGCTGACAAAAAAAGGTGAAACAGAATGGAACCATGTTAATGGGAACATGTGATCAAGGCTCCTATGTTCTGTCAAAGGAAACTGGTACACCATTTTTGCTGTAACCAAGCCCCAGTAGTGAAGCTTAACATGATAATTTTCTGTGACACTAATGATATTCTTCTATATGGTCTCTGTGGGTGATCTCATAATGTTTCAGCCATTTATAAGGAGTCCTCCTGATGCATCATTATGACTTTCTATAGCCTTGTAATGACTTATTTCCCATCACTGCAAAATCACAAACATCAGTATTTTTGCCTTCACACCAATTAGTGTATCTGCCTTCTGCCACTTGTATGAAATACTATCTGCATATATATAATACAGAGTGGGATGGTTAACTCAGAAGGACAAGTTAGTGAGGAGGTGTGTTATACCATTATGTGCACCACTAACATTCAGTTCCCCACTGGTGCCCCTGACATTTCTCTTTACGTTACATTACATTCTGATACATTGCAATATCTTGATGGCAAAAATAGTAAATAATGTTAACTATTTGTTTTTCCTTAAGTACATTTAACATTCTGCATTTCTTAAACATATGCTTCCCTTTCAACTCTTGGCGACCTTTCCCATGCCCTACTGAATGCCTCTATGTATTTCCTCTCTATCACCCTTTGTAGTGGTCCACTCAAAAGTCCACAGTCCTATCACTGAAGAAGTACCTTCTGAGATTCATAGAGTACATAGGCCTAACAATCTTCTACCTGTGCCCCTTCCTGTCTTTCTGTTCTTTCATTTTACTTAATGATTAATATTTTTATGAAATGATCTTATGCACCAGTGCTCTGTCTCCCCTATCCCTTTTGCTCTCTTTTGAGAGGACCCTTATGTCTCTTCTGTCCTTTATGGTCTCTATTGACAAAAGCTCTATTTCTGCCCTATCCTTTTTGGTCTGAATTAAGAGAAGCTTGAGCTCCTCTAGTCTCTAGTCATAGCCTTACTCCTCCAACTTGAATGCTTTTCTTGTGACTTTCCACTAGACTCCTTCCAACAGACTGATGTCCATTTCCAGGTATGCCCTCCAGAACTGCATATAATATTCTAGATGTGGTCTCACGGGGGCCCCTTAGAAAGGAAGCATTACTTCTTTGTTTCTGAAGTCTATCCCCTTGAGGAAACATCCTAGCATACTGTTTGCTGCTACCACTACTTCTCACTATGGTCTTATTCCTTCCAGGAATGATGAACACCACCATCAGATCCATTCCTCCATCTAATATTTCCATCAGGCTGCTATGGACCAGTTACAGTGCTTTGCATTTGACAGTGAACATTAACTGCCACCCATCCATCCACTTTTTTCCTTATTCTTTTTCAGACTGTTTTCCACATCCTCTGCTATCTTTGTGCAATTAGCAAAGAGGGTGATCCTGTTCACTTTTCCCTCAGGTATGTCAAGATAAAGCACAGTGTGGAATGTTAAAGCCATGACTGACCATTGTGGTATTCCTCTAATAACTTTACTCCTTATATTACCCTTTTCAGTACAAACCTCAGTGCTCTACGATGAGCCATACAACAATCTATTTCTTTAGTCTTGGTATAAACCCAACCCCTCCAGTATTCCTGTCAACCTTTTGCATGGAACTTAGCCAAAGGCCTTGCTGAACTCCAGGTAAATCACATATACTGGTATACGTCTGTCACTTTCACCTACAACCCAGTCATAAAACTGGATTAGCATTGGCTGTCAGCATATTTTGTTTATGACTTTGTATTGTTTGTCATTCTGGAGATTGCTGCCCTCTAGAAATGCTGACATCCTCCTTCCCCATAGGATGGCTTACCTTCCCATTGCTGTTACATTAACAGGTCTGTATTTCACCAGATTTTCCTGCTTTCCCATTATACAAGTGTACCACAGTTGCTGTTTGTGATGTCCCCACTCTGGGCCAGTAATCAAGGAGCCTGAATCCTCACCACTGACACTGGAGAGGGATATTCACGTGAAACAAAAATAGATACACACAGTATTTCCAGATGCAGGTCTCTGCATCAAGCACAATTTCCCTTAAGAGCACACAGAGAACATACTCAGTCGGGGGTCTGGATTTCTCTCTCTGTCTCCCTCCAGGTCCTTAATAAGAGTCCCCACTGGCACAGCTATAGAGTTGACTCCTCAGCTGAGTGTCTAGGCCAAGTCTTCCAGCACCCTCTCTGTGAAGCAAGTGCTTTATGTCCCTGCTCCAAGCAGCTGATGCACACACCCTTTGAGATTTGATTTTCGCACACACACACACACACACACACACACACACACACACACACACACACACACACACACACACACACCTGGGAAAGGCTGACACAGATTTACTAGCTATGGCCTCTTCCGCCCAGACTATGAGGTAGTTACTATTACCAGACACTCCAAAGCCAGCTACTGTAAGGCTCTTATAAGGGTACCCAGTTATACTGAGTGAAATTAATATTAGTACAAATGGTAGTGTTTTGAACAATGCAGTAAGGTTTTCAGGAATGGCCACAGAATCACTAAATAGATATGAGTACTCTCAAAGGTTAAACTATTCTCTAAAGGACCAGCCACAATGAAAAGTTTAAATATGTTTAATAATAAATAATAAAATAACTTGAAAATGCTAAATAGCTATTTACAATAAACACTGGAGTTTCAGACACAGGAACTATTAAAATAACACAGATGAATAGATTCACACAAATACAGAAAAACAGTACTTAACTAATCTCACTATATTTTCCTGACTGATCTAAATAATTACTATTCCCTGGTCATTGACTAGAGCAAGGCAAGATGAAGTAGGTGAAGGGTCCTTCTTTGTCAGGTTCCAAAAAACAGTGTGCTCTTGAGACTTCAGTCTCATCTAGTATTAAAGCATCATTTTTGTGATGGATTACAGAATGACATCACATACACCTGGCCATCTGACTTTTGATTCCCCTACTAACCCGTACATTTTCTAACACAAGCATCTTTATAAATACATTTTTCAACACAAGCATCTGTACAAATCAGTTTGATATGCAAATGACATATAATTATTTACAAATTGTCAGCTATCTGTGCTGGCATATGTTATACATCCATTGCCCTATTTCTCCTGGCATAGCTGGGAATACCTCACATGGTTATACCTTTTGGTACGAGCAATGCTCCTGCTAACTACCACATCAATAGCAACACCTAAGTATGCACTCAGTGGTGAGAGACCTGGGTACACAGGTTGACAGCAACCTTACCTTTGACCACCATGTCTCCACAGTGGTAAGAAGGGAATTCTATATTGTTCATCTCATAAGTAAGGGCATTACCTCCAGATAAAAATGAAATTATAACCTCCCTATACACTTCCCTCATTGGGCCAGTAATTGAGTACAATGCCCCTTTTGGTATGTACCTTTCCAAGCACCTGTAGCAATTGGAGAGACCACAAAGGTTTCTCACAATAAAAATTCATGGTCTTCAGTATCTGCCCTGTGTGGATCATCAGAAATCACTGTCATTTTATTCTGTTTCATACAGACTTCTCAGAGGCGATCTCTGCCTTGCATACAAGGCAATCTCTGACCCTGCTTTACTGGAAATGCTGCACATCCGTAAGTCAAACTGTACATGGGTTACTCACTGTAAAGACCTTAACCTGGTATGAGAAATTAATAGAACCTATTGGAGGGACAGATTTGTCTCCCAGAAGTTACCATACCTTTGGAACAGACTCCCACTTAATGCCAAACAGAGCACCTCATTGGCCCCCTTCAAATGCAATCTGGATGATTGGATGAGTAACTGTAAATTTACCCTGGGGTTCCACCTATGTCCCTCTTGACAAGGGAAATAGGTGCTGATTGTGGAAATAAGGGTTTAACTTGGTTAGGCTTGTAAAGTCCCTAGGGCCATTAACCTAGTAACTTCTTATGATTCCATAATCCTATACTGCTCACTATTCCTCAGCTCTTCTGCACTAATGAATGATCAGTTGATGATGTCCATCATAAAGTTTGCCAGCACATTGTCCAGTTTCCTAAAGACCTAGGATGGTATCTCACTGAGTTACTGTGCTTTCTCCTAACTAGGGGTAATGAGTTCTATCTTCTTCTCCTTCTGCCCTATCCTTCTATTTGTTCCCTGCTTTCCCTACTTTTTTTCTGCTTCCCTCCCAGCATGGTACCATACCCTTTTTTTTCTTATGGAGAGTGAGGGAAAGTATTCCTTTAAAATCTCTACATTTATCCCATTCTTTTGTAATCTCCTTTCCATTTTTGCTCAGCTTAGCCAGATCTGTCCCTCCCTCCCTCCTTCATGCTATATATCCAAAAAGCCCTTACTCCTCTTCCTGATCCTTTCTTGTAACTCTCCTTCAACTTAGCCCTTTGCTGTCCTGCCAATATCTGTTGTGTTTTTGCTAGAGTCCTTGTATTATGACTTCTCCATCTCCTCTTTTCTGTATTTTGTAGATTAGCCCTGGGTTGCATATTCATGAAGGAGCTCTGCTGTATAACCTGCATGGACACGATCCGTGAACAAGTGCAGGGGGCGTGTTCAAGCATTATTCGCACAGGAAACACACCCCCTGCACTCAGGAAGTGCTGTATGGCACTTTGAATACAAAAACAGTCCCCTGGATTCTCTAAAGCTTGCACGGCATGCAAGATTGGTGCAGGAGCTCCAGCAGGCAATATGTTTGCCTTACAAACCAGGAACATGTTGTAGGGGCATGCACTAGCGCTCCTGCACTAATCCTGCACGGAATAAGCCCTTGTTTGCAAATTACACCATTTGCAGGACAAATCTATGCAAATTAGGTGATTTTGCAATCCAGGAAGCTTATAACCATCCATGCAGGACTAGTGCTATGTGCAGAAATATACACGGTTAGTAACCGAGTACATTTCTGTAAAATCCAAAACAGAGCTGTGACAGCTTCAAATAAAAGCTGCATATCATGTAATAAGCATGCCAATGGCCAATTATAAGGCCATGGGTATTGCAAACAGCAAAATAAATTAAAAAATCAACTTTTATTTTTTTTAGTCAATCTCGGCTGTTGAAGCATTGGGCAGCAGTGCGCAAACGGGATCGGGTGGAAAATAACAAAATGAACCTAAATTAAGCATTCTAACTAAAATCAGTATTCTGCCATGCAAGTCAATGGCAGGCAGAAGACAACATGGCAAGTGAGTAGTGGTTGCTAAGGGGGGAGGCTCAGTGTGAGACATGTAACTATGCATTAGCAGGCAATCCTATGCAAATGAGGGGAAGGATAGGGAATCCCAGTTATCCCCAGCATGTGAGTTAGGTCCCAACAGTGTAAGAGCAGGAGTAGCTTGATGCAAGCCTTGGAGTTAGGTGACATCATGGGGAGGTGTGTCAGGCATACTATAAGCAGATTGGAGCCCTGTGGCTCTGGTTTGCTCCTAGCTAAGCACAGCTAAGCTAGGGGGTGTGTCTAAACCTGCCTAGCACTCTTTACAATGCATAAGCGGGTGTGTGCATTGCACACCGGGCTTTACAGGCAGAAAGCAAAAGTTAAACCAGGAAATAACAGCACTGTGCACATTTGAGCACTCTGTTTGTGTGGTGCACCCCCTGGCTTAAACAGGAAGGCAATGGGAAGGGAAAACAGCAGTAGGAAGCTAATCAAGGAGAACTAGCATAGCTGGCAGGTGAAATTTATCAGAATCAGCCAATTACACAGGCAAGCAGACCAGCTCAGCCCAGAGCACTACTATAAACTATGCAAACGCCTTCCCCTCTGTTTTTTTCCCACACTCTATACCACCGGTGTAAACAAGCGGGGAAATTTTAACACTCACTACAGAAAAATGATAGGGGCTGCGATAGCTATCATACAACAACTTGTGGAAAAGGCTGAGGGTGGTGAGGATGTGAATGCTGTCAACCAACCCACAGTGAAGAGATGGAGAAGAGTGTACAGACCCAGGGTAACCTACCAGGGACTACATGAGCTGCAGCTAGTGGAGTGCTATAGGTTGGACAGGGACTTCCTACAGCAAATTGTTCTGCTGTGCCAGCCACACCTCACACACAGGACTAACAGAGGGGAACCCATCCCAGTGGATACCAAGGTATGTGTAGGCCTAAGAATACTAGCTACAGGTACTTTCCAAAGGCCAACTGTGGATATAATGGGGATCTCACAGGCATCAGCATCCAGGGTTCTCCACCATTTCCTGGATGCCATGTCAGCACATGTCTGTGAGCATATATATTTCCCCAACACCAGTGAGGCATTGGCCAGCAATATACAACTGTTCCACCAAATAGCAGAATATCCTGAGGTAGTGGGTGCTATAGGTTGCATGCACTTATGCATTAAAGCACCACCCGGTGAGCGGGATAGGGTCTACATCAACCACAAGGGCTTCCTCTCCATCAATTGCCAGGTTGTGTGCAATGCGCATAATAATGAATGTGTGTGCTGGAAGCTATCACGATTCCCACATCTGGCATCTGATGCACCTGTACCAGAGATTTGCCAATGGGGACATCCGTGTCGGTCACATAGTGGGGGATGCTGGATATGCACTGGAGCCGTGGCTGATGACACCCAAATAAGAACTCCATAATGAGGCACACGCACAAACCAGAATTATAGCAGAGCATGTGTTTGGGATGCTCAAGTCATGGTTCTGGTGCATGGACAAATCTGGTGGAGCCTTGCAGTACTCACCAGCTACATGTACCCAAATTGTCCTTGTATGTGCCATGCTACACAATATGATCCTGTGGAAACAGCTGCAGCAGGAACAGCAATTGGCAGGGCCACACAGCCCCCCACCATTGTCAAGGTCTGCACAGGTACAGAGTGACTCAGAGGAGGAACAACCTGAGCCTGCTCCAGTAGGCAGAAGGAGGCGTGCCCAAAATGTCCTGTCCTTGGCAAGGAGGCAACGCATAGCACATACACTGACATAGGAGGGACCAGGGAATGACAGTTCTCTCACATTCTCACATACAGTAAAAGGGATGCCAAACATTACACTAAATGTGCTCAACCATGCATAGGGATTGTACTATGTGCATCCGACATAGGCAGCCCTGCAGCACCACCCTCAATACTGGGACACCCACAAGGTAAGTGACTCACACATTCCAGTCAGGGGATTGGTATACCCAACAACAGTCACAGCCAGCAGGACAAGTGTAGACAAACGCAAACAAAGACTGTGCTATGGCCTTTGAATGATGCCTATGGGTAACCCCCCAGGCCTACACAGACAGACAGCTGGTCAGGCAGTGGGATGTCAGTTCTGAAGGGTAGGATGTCTGAAACTAATATGTAGGTAAATAAAAGCTAAGATCTGTAGTACACTGGTATGCCTCTAGGCAGCATGATAGGTAAGACTACAGAATGAAATGGAGTACCTGACATACCAGTATGGTCATAGCAAATGTGTACAAGTGTCAGGTGTGCCCCCCATCCTACGTAGACATGAAGTAACAGGCAAGTGTGCCCCCCATTCCTGTGTAGACATGTATAAATAGTCAGGTGTGACCCCCATCCTACGTAGAAATGTAGTAATAGATAGGTGTGCCCCCAAAAGCCTGTGTAGAAATGTAGAAATAGTCAGGTCTGCCCCACCCCATCCTACATAGAAATGTAGTAACAGTCAGGTGTGACCCCCCCCCCCAAAAGCCTGTGTATAATTGTAGAAATAGTCAGGTGTGTCTCACCCCATCCTATGTATAAAAGTAGTAACAGTCAGGTGTGCCCCCCCCCATCCTGTGAAGAAATGTAGAAATAGGCACGTGTGCCCATCCATCCCATGTAGAAATGTAGTAACAGTCAATGCCATATGTGATCAATGGACACCCTGCAGAAATGGTATGCTACCTGTAGGTGTACAACACATAGGTCAGCACTGCAATACAGACTACCTGGACTTGATCCACACATTCAATACAGACAGGCATACTGGGCATGCTCACACACTTAGAAATGAAGGCAATGTCAGTCAACAACACACTTTAAGGTCATACTGGGCATGCTCGCACTTAAACACATGAAGGCCATGTCTGCAAACACCAGTGAACCAGACATAACTGACAGTCGCAGATGTTAATGCAGACACTCCTCAGTATGCACTACACATGCTTTGCACACACAGTGGACAGGAATACAGACATATATTTAAGGACAACACACTATAGTAAGCCAAAGGTAGATGTACATAGATGTGTGGAAGAGGGTGACTGTGACAAGGAGCCATCCAAGCCTGTCCCACCCAGCACACAGCCAAAGGGCCACAACCACATGAGGTTCAGATGTCACTCACTGTAGATACTAGCCACCGGTATCTGTTAGCAGTACACACTATATGGTAAATATTGCTAGCTGTGCAGCATGACTGTACAAGGAAGGTGTCATCTAGCATCTGTATACACATACCTCGTGAAATATTACACTGTTTGTGCCAGCATGTAGTGTGTCAACCTCTAGATGAATGGGTTATGGCCCATGCACACACACTGCCCTCCTCATAGCCCTACTGTGACAAGCCTGCTAAGGTCATCCACTGTGAAATACACCTTTGGGAGAGCTGCAACCCAGTAATTTCTGTGGCATGTCCCATAATTGCATACTGCTGTAGTGTGATAAACTTGTTAGGTAGGAGTTCTAATCCCAGATTTGGCAAGTGTGTGTGTGTCTGTCTGTCTGTGTAGGCAGCAATGCTTTTTATGGTAAGCTCACTCCCTACAATTGAAATGCACTACTTTGGTGAGGCTGCTGATGTCATCCACCTAGAAATACACCTCTGTGAAGGTTATAGCACAGTAATTTCTGTAGCACATCCTATAACTGTGTACTACTGTAGTGTGATAAATTAGGTAGGTGTTCTAATCCCAGACCTGACAATTGTGTGTCTGTCTGTCTGGGCATAGAGTAATGCTTTTTAGGGTAGTCACACTCTCCACAATTCAAATGCTCAACTTTGGCAAGACTGCTGATGTCATCCACCTAGAAATACACCTCTGTGAAGGCTGTAGCCCAGTAATCTCCATAGCACATCCTGTAACTGTGTGCTGCTGTAGTGTGATAAATTAGTTAGGTAGGTGTTTTAAGCCCAGACCTGGCAAGTGTGTGTCTGTCTGTGTAGAGAGCAATGCTTTTTAGGGTAGTCACATTCCCTACAATTCAAATGCTCAACTTTGGCAAGGCTGCTGATGTCATCCACCTAGAAATACACCTCTGTGAAGAATATAACCCAGAAATCTCCATACCATGTCCTGTAACTACGTGCTGCTGTAGTGTGATAAATTACTTAGGTAGGTGCTCTAAGCCTTGACCTGGCAGTTGTTTGTGTGTGTCTGTCTGTGTAGAGAGCAATGCTTTTTAGGGTAGTCACACTCCCTACAATTCAAATGCTCAACTTTGGCAAGGCTGCTGATGTCATCCACCTAGAAGTACATTTCTGTGAAGATTGTAGCCCAGTAATCTCCAAAGCGCGTGCCGTAACTGCATACTGCTGTAGTGTGGTATAGACCTCTGATAGGGTTCTATTCCCACCCATGGCAATTCTATATGTTTGGTGTGTGTTTCAATGTCTGTGTAGGGAGCAATGCATTTTAGGCTAGTCACACTCAGTACATTTCAAATGCCCTACTTTGGCAATTCAGCTGATATCATTCATTGTGAAATACACCTTTGGGGAAGTAGTTTGCCAGTAATCCCTGTGGTGTGACCTATAACAGCTCCATGCTGTAGTGTGATATTGACATCTGCTAGGGGTTCTATACCCATACATGTGGGTTGTGGATGTTTTGTGTGTGTGTCACTGTCTGTGTGGGAAGCAATGCACTTTAGCCTAGCCACAGTCACTACAATTCGAATGTCCTACTTTAGCAATCATGCTGATGTCTTCCAATGTGATATACACCTTTGGGGAAAAAGTACTCCAGTAATCTCTGAGGCGCATACTATAACTGCATACTGCTTTAGCGTAATAAACTAGTTAGGTAGGGGTTCTACTCCCAGACATAATGTGTGTGTGTGTGTGTGTGTGTGTGTGTGTGTGTGTGTGTGTGTGTGTGTGTGTGTGTGTGTGTGTGTGTGTGTGTGTGTGTGTTTGTAATGTGTATCCTGTGTGGAGGTGTGTGTGACAACTAGGCCCAATGTGGAGTGTTTTTTGCACATTTCTTATATGGTGGCCCTAGTATGTATCACAATGTCCACCCTACAGGGATAACAGATGTGAAATAGACACCTGGGCCCAATGTGGAGGGGGTTTTGCAAATTTCTTATATGGTGGCCCTACTATATATCACAATGTCCACCATACAGGGATAACAGATGTGAAATAGCCGAGAGGCTGGGGTGCAAATCTATACCCATATATGTGACATCAAGGCCCGGTAATCACAGTTTGCAACCCCAGTATTACCCAGAGCACAATCTCAACCCATATCTCACACACACACACACACACACACACACACACACACACACACACACACACACACACACAAATGCCTAGGCAACAGCCAATATGTGAGTAGTACATTGCATATTGGCCACTGATAGTAACTATGGAGAGACTGCAGTGGGCTACAGAGGGCATGTCACCCTGTCCATCTGTCCAATAGGCACGTACATGCAGACAGTGCACCTTCCCCATGTTCCCCACTGCACACCTGCAACACCTGTGGTGCCATCACATGTGACCCACAAAGGACATACCATGCCTGAAAACATGCCCTGTATGGACAGATGCCACTCACACCAGGGAATGCCATTAGCATGCTATCAGTTTAGGTGCAGGGTAAACCTGCTGTCCATTACCAGTTCCCATCACAGGTGGCCAAGACTGGGTTATCTGATGATAATCTGTGTACACATCATGGACCAGACACCCCAGGTACAGTTTCACATGTCACTGTACATGCATGTGGGAGGTGTGCACATCCTAGACACTGTCCATGTCATGGACTAAGGTACACATACATGGCAAGCGATGCACAGCATTGGCCACACACAATAGTCACCCAGGTGTCTGGATGGGGGATATAATACCCACCTGTGTGGGCAAATGCAGAAACTACAGCCCTGAGACACAATGCAGACCATTGTCATGTGGCCTGATGCCAAGGTATACCTATTACCTAGCCTTGTATAACTGTCTGGCACAGTTGACCACCACACACCCATGCAGAAATGCAACCATGCATGTCAGTACTGGCACCCTGTGTGTTTGTGCGTGTGTTATATGATGCGTATGATCACATCCACACTCACTACAATCTCCATTGGTATTCTGAAGCATGCTGTCTGATGTCAGACACCTCCCCATACCCTTTGCCCATATATGTGTTGTGACAATCTCAATAGTGATGAGTTGTAATCCTGGCCTGCCAAGTGTGTCAACGTGTGTGGGTCCCTGTGAGAGTGTGGCTGTGTTAAAGCTGGCACCTGTTCATGCTGACAGGCACGTGCACTTCACCTACTGTATCGCTACCATATATCCCTGTTGCAAATGTCACTCACCATCACATATATGTTCTGAGGCTCAACAACAGGTAACCTATGTGGGGCATCCAATAAGAGCATAGAACTGTGATAGCGCTACATAGTCATCAGGGGTTTGATCCCCTGTGCTGGTAGGTGTGTGTTACACAAACATGCTTAAGTTTTACTTTTCCACCCCTCCTTGACTTGTCTTTGCCTCTGTCTGCCTCTCTCACTCCCTCACTGGTGGATGTGGAGACCTACATCTGCTTTGCTTAGGCAACAGCATGTGTATTTTAGGTAATGCTCATGATCAGCTGATGGCCTGTGCATGAATTGCAGCCCTCCCCTAGCTGATTGCATGAGGAACAGCTGTGGTAACATCCCCATAGCCAATTGCATGGAAAAACACTCCAATATCTAGGAACATCATGTTGGTATTGCACCTTTTCATTCACTATGAGCAGGAACTCAATCTGTTGTTTGGCAAACAGCATCTCAGATGGATTGGGGATTTACCTCTGACAACATACACTGTGGAAACAGGCCAACACACAGGAGGGGGTTGTGCCTGACCTGACTACAGACTGTAAGTTTTGCTAAACTGCATTCGGAGTAATGTTGGTTTAACAGGGTGTGTGTGGATATGGCTCTCCTACATGTATTAATACCTGCATGTCAGTTCTATGTTTATGAGCACTCCCCATCTGTAGGGTCATCTGCAGACTGGGCAGTGTGTGTTGCCTTTGGTTTCATGTGTTACCCACAGAGCATGTATCTGTGAATTGCAGAAGGAAGTGTGAGGATTGCAGTCTGCAGATGGTGAAAGCCGTGACAGTTACTGACTTCATATCCCTCATAGGATATATGCTGCGACAAACCCTGCTACAACAGTAAATGCATGATGCTATCACAGCAACATGTCAGTATTGGCCCTGTGCATGTGCTTCCAGCTACAACTCTGTCAACCTTTGTACATATGTCATGCATTAAGAGGTGCATATGTGCTATACACCATAATTAGTGTCATCATATCTGATAACAAGCTAGTGAGATATCAGACTGCTACACGTTATGTACAGTAGGGGTTATATTTGATGACATAACCTGGACATTCTGTGGTTATTTGTACAGTAATAAGGTTTGTGTACTTATGGTGAATGTCGACAGTGTGTGTATTGTTAATATGTACCTTGGCCTGTGTTCAGACTGTGGTAGATATCATAGTTTTAGGTCCCGGCCTATATGATGTTACAATCTGCTCCACTATATGTTACCGTATTGGCTTACATGTTTGTAGGGCCATACACACAGATGTCCCATACCACAGACAGGTATCAGACCACACTGTGTAGTGGCCCAGTATATGTAGGGTTAGTGTATGTGTGGCACATATGAGGATGGTGTTGGACAGGTAGTCCATATACTGTAATATTATGCTAGCTTACCATATGTAGCTGTGGCTGTGTTCACATTGGTTGTGGTTATGCACTTTCACACATGTGTATCTTACCCAGTGCTGTGCCATGCCTGTAGAGCCTGTTATATATGCAGGTACATGTGCATTCCCCCATAGGAGATTTAGGCCAGTGTTGAGCCAGTCTGCCTGTAGCCTGCACAGTGCTTTGTTACATGCCTAACAGCTTAATGTACTTACCCAGTGAGATGTCATGTCCAGATACTTGCCAGATGTACTGCTGCCCGGCCTCCCTTAACAGTCATGTATATCAGACAGAGTGATGGGATGCTGTACAGATGTATGTCAATATCTAGTGGGTAGTATGTGGCCATGGCACCTTTGTATCAGCAGTTATTATGTGTCAGGACAGACAGCGGTGTGTGAATGCATAGCTTATGGGGGTGAATGTATACTATTTGTTATGTGTTATACCCATGTACATGGCTGTTAACATCCATATTGTCAGGCTTGGTCCACATGTTCTGCACTAAGGGGTTCTGTGTATACCTCTGGGCTGCACAGAGTGTGTCAGAATGTCCACATCTATTGGTCAATATCTCTGCTGTAGTCCTTAGGAGCATTACGTGCTTGCAGTGGTACTGTACTATGATGTCCTTAGGATGTCTGTCAGTAGCCAATGGCGCACATGTGAAAAGCAGATGTGACCTCTCACACACACCATGTCTGTGAAGACAATCCCTGTTACAGTAGCAATAGTCTAGTAATATTTTTCTTAGGTTCATCGGTTAGTACTAGGCTAACTGCCCTTGCGAGCCATTTTAAGCCTAGCCAATTATCCCTTGTGAGATTCAAACCCTGCACCTTGTGTTTGTAAGGCAAACACCTTAACCATCAGGCCACCCTCCCAACCCCTATACATACCTGACATCCCCTTGCACTATGAAGTTGGGACTATAGGGGTTGAGGTAGGGCTACACCCCATGTTCAGGACATATGGTGAATATATATGTACATAACACCTGTATTCTAAGAGACTGCCTTCCAGACTATCTGCAAATATACAGAGCTGAGTATATTTTCTTTGGTTATAGAGTTTGTTAATTATTGCTTAGATCTCTGTGGAAACTATTGTCTTCCTGTTCTGAGAGACTGATCTGCAAATATACAGAGCTGAGTATATTTTTTTGGTTTTAGAGTTTGTACTGTTAGTTGTTGCTTAGATGTTTGTTGAAACTGTTTGTCCCACTCACCCTCCCTATTTTTGGTTTGTAGTTTAAATTTTGTGGCTTTTGCAGTTGCCCGCCTCACTGTAGATTTGATCTGGGACACTCCGCCAGTCCATCTCTTTACCACATTCTACCTAATTAACTCTTTCTGCACTTGCTTTTAGTCCTTTTTAATTTAATTGCATTTTTAAACTTGTATGGTCTAATATTGCTACATACTCAAGTGTGCTAGCTTGCACTGCATGCAAATTGTTTTTACTACTGTTTTTGCTACTTTTCTGTAAAAAACAAAACTGTAAGCCTGTTTCCTACCTTTCCTGTAACTAGTGTTCCAGATTCAGATTTGCTGAATCCAGGACTGTATGTAAGCTTCTGAGCCCCCCAAGCCTTTCTGTGTTGAAGGGAATCCTTCTAGCTTATCAGTGGGAGTGGTAAGCACTAGGTAACCTGTCTACCACATAAGGAGTGGTTCTAGCCCAGAAATTGTAGTTATTGGCTGTTTGAGCAATCTCTTCCATCTCTCTCCACTTTCTGATTTGAAAGCCTGCATTTGCACTTGTTTCTGTCCTGTAACTCATCTAGTGCAGATACTGATTCTTAGTTTTAGCACTTAAATTTGCTTATTCATGATCAGCACTTGTTCAGAACTTGTAAGCACTAAATAAGCTACTAATTACTATAGCACTCAATCTTCCTCATTACCTGGAGGAAAACAGTTTTTGTACTTACTTTTCTGACTTGCTTATAGAAAAACAGCTGTTGTACTCACTTTCCTCACTTATCTAGAGGAAAATTGTTTTTTATTCAGGCATGTCCAAGGGTCTGCTCGCAGTGTTCTGTCCTGTCTATCTGATGAATCTGGGCATCTTGAGATAATGTAGAAATTGCCTCATGTACACAGACAACCCTCTCCTCCTACCACCCAACACTACAACCTGTGAGAGATGCACTTATCTAGCCAAACTGGAGGTAAAGCTCTCTCTAACCAAGACTGAACTTGACAGTCATGAGGAGAAGGTAAACATTTGCACCACATCACACTCATCACATAGTCTCACTAAATCTGCACCACCAAAATCCACACATAGTAACACAAAAATGTTTGTGGAGGCTCTCAATAATAATCTGTTTAAGCAACAGAGACCTCCAAAGCAAAAACGCAAGCAACCTCCACCCCCCAACACAACCCAAATGACACATAGCCCACAGACTCAGTGTGCCACTCAACCACAGCCAATAAGGCAAAACAACGTACCCAACACACTAGTCATAGGTGACTCTATAGTCAGGCACACTGATGTCCCACTCACCAAGCTAAACAAGGAGAAGGTTACTGTCAGCTGCCTGTCGGGTGCCAGGATCCGCCACATAACTCACGCACTCAGGTCACTCCACAACAAGTACAAATATGACTCTGTTATTGTATATGTTGGTGTGAATGACCTGAGATGTACCTCCCTGGACTACATAAAAAGAGACATGGAAGAGCTCCCCGATCTTGTAGTCCAGGCAGGTATGACCCTAGCCCTGAGAAGCATTTTGCCATCGCCCTGAATGATACCGCAGTACAAGGACAAAATGATTGACTTCAACAATTGGCTAAGCTTCTGATGTCATTCTAAGGAGATCCAGTATCTGTCTGCTTGGGATGACATGGTCGACAGACCACAATGCTTTGCACAGATGATTCCGGATACTGGCTAAGGCTCTTGCTGCCCCTATAGTGCCTTTTCTAGGCAAGGTTGAAATAACAAATTCACCACCATAACAGGAACAGGCAAGCAAAAACTGTGGGTAATGCTACTCAGTGCTAGAAGTCTAAATCTCAAAATGTACTCACTCGAGGCACTCCTTAAAATGGAGAACATCGATATCTGTGCAGTGACTGAGACCTGGTTCAAGGCTCCAGAGAGCACCCCTGCACTACCAGGCTATAACTCATATCACACTTTTCGGCCATGTAACCTGGACCGAAACACCAAAGACGGAGGTGTGTCCATATTAATTAAGGATATCCACACCTCCAGGCTAGTTGCTTAGCATAATGCATCCAAGGTTATCCAAGTGCAACTAACTCTGGGCAAAACTGTATTCCAAATTGTAGCTTGCTACAGATGCCCCACCATGCCCCAGGATTCCCACTCCTCTTTTCTTGAGGTACTGGAAAATATTAGGGTTCAACCAAACTCCCTAATAATGGGTGAATTAAACTACCCCACCATTAACTGGGAAAACTACTTGTGTACCAACTCCTTAGTGCAACGCTTTCTGGAATTCATAAACTCCAATGCCCTGGATCAACTTATCCACACCCCCACCAGGGGCAATAATATCCTAGACCTAGTCATTACCAACATGAGTGACCAGTGTTCCACACCTGAAGTCAACTCCTCGTTGGTCCAATCCAACCATAAGCCAATCACCCTTGATATCCACATCCCGACCCCACCACCCATTAAGGAAACCACAGTAAAAATTTTCTCCAAAGCCAACTTCATGCTTCTTAAGACAGAAGTGGTGAACCTCATGACACCCATGCAGATGGACAATACAGTTACAACTGCTGAACCCTACACAAATGCACTCTATAAGCACTTACACGAGTGCATGGATCATGCTATCCCAAACTGAACCAAGACGCTATCCTCCAAAAAAAAGGAAGCCAATCTGATGATACTCTGCCATAAACAAACTGTACAACAGAAGGAAGAAACTATTGCAAAAGAGAGTAAAATCCCATGAGTGGAGGAGCTCCCTGGTCAGCCTCAGTAAGAAGCTGAGATTCCTTATAAGATCCTCCAAAGCTAGCTACAAAAACAAAATTGCCACTAATTCTAAGGACAACCACAAAGCATTCTATAGCTATGTCAAGAATCTTGATGGCAACACCCAGATCTGCTCTGAGTTACAGCACAAAGGCACGAAAATTACAGAACCAATTGATATTGCCAACATCCTGGCAGATAGGTTTAGTGCTAAGTTTATCCCCCTCCCACCCCCTAAAGGGCCCACATCTATACAGGAAGAATGCAGAGTCCCTGTAATCACAACTACACTGGTAAAAGCTGCACTCTCTAAAGCCAAAACCACAGCATCCATGGAACCGGACAACATCCCAGGCTGCGTTTTACATGAACTTCAGAACGAACTGGCTCCCCACTTAAGCACCATGTTTAATAATAGCCTTGCATCAGGCTTTGTGCCTACTGAACAGTGCACAGCAATAGTTATCCCACTCCACAAAGGGGGAGCCACCACTGATCCAGGGAACTATCGACCTTTTAGCCTGACGAGACTGGTCTGCAAGGCCATGGAACGTATCACCATGGAACTCATAAACAAAGACATTGGTAACCTCCAACCTCTGGATCCCACCCAATTCGGGTTTGTGAAAGGCAGATCATGCCTCCTGAACCTGATCAACTTCTTTGAGGCAGTCAACAAAGCCGTAGATGAGGGTAAGGTGGTTCACACAGCCTATCTTGACCTTGCCAAGGTTTTTGACACCATCCCCCATTCTGGAATTATAGCTAAACTCAATAAACTAGGTATAAATCCCTGCATCACAAGATGGGTTGCCAACTGGCTAACTGACAGAGCCCACACTGTAAAAGTTGCAGACTCCAAATCTGACCTCAAAGCAGTGACAAGTGGAGTACCACAGGGTTCAGCCTGGGACCTCTCCTGTTTGGTATCTACTTCTCTGAAGTACAGGTTAACACAGAAGGCCTCTGGCTAACGAAGTTCGCAGATGACTGCAAACTAGGAGCCATAGTCAAGTCCCCAAATGATGTGGACATCCTACAGAAGGGCCTTGCTGAGACGGATGCCTGCTGTCAGAGCCATGGCCTCAAGCTCAATACCAAAAAGTGAAGTGTCATCCCCTTTAGTAAAAAATCTGCACACATGAACTACCACATAGGCAGCAATCTACTTAACACCGGATGTGTGATAAGAGACCTTGGGACCCAGGTGGACAGTAGTCTCTTTTTTGATAGTCACATTGCCACAGGAAGTCCTTCTACATGGCACACCTCATCATAAAAGGGTTCTCATCCAGGAAAAAAGAGGTCATTGTTCCTCTCTACTCGACACTCATTAGACCCATTATAGAGTACAATGCCCCTTTTGGAATGTACCTCACAAGACATCTGCAGCAGCTGGAAAGGCCACAGAAGTACCTCACAAAGAGGATTACTGGCCTCAAACAAATGCCCTACACTGACCGCCTCAAAAAACTCCAGCTTTACTCCGTAGCATATCGCCTACTCCGAGGTGATCTCTGCCTAACATATAAAGCTATATCAAACCCAGAGCTGTTGGACATGCTATACCTAAAGAAATCCCAATCCCCCTGAGCTACACACTCTGGGGACCTAAACCTTGTCACCACAATAAACAGGACATGCTGGAGGGATAGATTCCTGTCCAGAGACTTCCCATACTCTGGAACAGGCTACCCATCTATGTCAAGCAAAGTTCTTCATTAGCACTCTTCAAGAAAAATCTTGATGAGTGGATGGGAAATAGGAAATACACCCTGGGGATCACTTCTGTGTCTCTGCTTGACAGTGGCACAGGAAAATAACTTTCTTGGGTGGCATAAGCCAGGGAACCTTGTTGGCTAGGCTTACGTAGGCACTTGGGCCGATAGCCTAGTACCTACCTATGAACCTATGAACCTGATTATCCAGATATCTATATAGATAATTACACATGTACATATCAACATATATAGATGGGTGTGTATATGTACATAGATATACATATACACACCCAGATATATACATATACAGAGCATTATATGTCTACACATATACAGGCAGTGATACATATGCACATATACATATACCACACTGCCATTCCTGCCAGCAGTCCACTGCTGTTGTATCCCCCACACATACGGTGGGGCTAGGGCCATATATGTGTGGACTTCACCTACACAATACATGTGTGTCCATATGCACTCCAGAGGCCAGTGTATGTAACATTGGTATATGGCCCTGTATTATTACTCAATAGGGGGGATGCACCATACATAACCTAGGCTGTTAGAAAATGTGGGGGTATCAGGGGTGAGGTACCTTAAGGTATCTGGATGTACAGTACCATACATTTCACCTATCTTGACATTATTTACATAAAGTGGGTTACTGCAGGCCTACTGCCTCCTGCCATACAAACTGTTCTGTTTGCCAATGTGCCTGTGATGGTGTCAATTATGCCTTGTTATGTAACAGTTACATCTGATTTGATCAACTGAAATCTTTACCATCTAGTGGTTTTGTACAGAGTGTAGATAGAGGCTGCTGGACTATACATGTTCATCCCTTACTGTTGATTGTGTGGTATCCTGTGGCCCAGTCTGTCTTCACTATTGTAGGATTTGGAGGGCTTGACCTGGAGTGCAACAGTTGTGGACCTTTCCAGACTACTGTATTAGTATAACTGTTTCACAGTTGCATTACTCTGTTGCTATGGATGTCAGTGTCTGAACAGCTATGTGACATGGCATATACATGTGTAATAGTGCACAAATAAAGATATTCCATTTATGCAAACCTGTGTGTAGTGTTTTATCCTTTGGCCTCTATGGTGGTATATGTTGCAGGCACCAAATGTCATTTGTATGGGTGGCTCATCCAGTGTCCAGTTGTTAGGGTGTTAACTGTAGGGACAGTGGCTGTTCCATATTGTGTGAACCTACTACATAAGTATCTTACTGTACATATCTCTGCGAGTGTATGTGTAGTCACATGTATATCTATATATATATATATTGTTGCTGTCCTTCGGCTTTTCCCGGTTAGGGGTCGCCACAGCGGAACTCCGGTCTGCTAATGATTGGCAGTAGATTTTCACGAACGCCGAGGTGCCAGCTCGACATTCAACCTTCAACGATATATATATATATATATATATATATATATATATATATATATATATATATATATATATGTATATCTGTATCTGCATATATGTGTCTGTGTATATGTATCCTGGGGATGTTGATAGCTACCACATTTTACATTTCCTATGGGAGCCAGACTGTACTGCATGATATGTTACTAATACCAGCCTGACATCATACAGGTGGGACGTAGTACTGTTAAGATCTTGTGCCCATGTCGTGTCATGACCTGGTTATGGGATCTGGAACACTTGATAGCGTATTGCAGGATGGATGTGTTTGGCTGTGGGGGGGGGGGGTATACCTATTTATACAGGACATATATCGTTTGGGGCTTCTCATCCCCATTAACGGTGCATGTAGACATATATGATTTAGTTAATCTCCATTGATATCTTCACATGTATGTCCATATATATGGATATATATATATATATATATATATATATATATATATATATATATATGTATATATATATATATATATATATATATATAATATATATATATATATATATGTATATATATATATATATATATATATATATATATATATATATATATATATAAATATGTATATATATATATATATATATATATATATATATATATATATACTTACATATTTATAACTATGTCTGTATATACCTACATAGATATATATCTGCTTACATATATGTAACTTGTTGTGCATATGTAGACATATAGGTGTAGGCATATATATGTGTTGATGCAGGCATTCGCATGAATATATGTTCATATATATTTATATATACAGTGACAGGTGTGTTCTCATGATGGCTGACAATCACTTGTTTTCCCTGTTTGCTGGCTACACTTTTGGGATCATCCCACAGACTTACCAGGGGGACAGGGGGACAGGCAGCAGATATGGGCACATATACTGGACATTCTGGCCTCATGTGTACAGTTGTGGGGTTTGAATCTGTATGCAGCCTAATTCCACTCCCAGGATTCAGATCATGGCTGTGTCTGCTACATCCTAAACACTGTCCATCACAGTTGTGTCTGCTATATTGATATTGCTGTATATCTCCAATCTGCTTTCTGTCTTATTAATCCCCTGTGCTTATGCACTCTGACCTGGTATAGCAACACTCTTATACAGATTTCCTAGACAGTTATATGTTGTAGGACAGTGTGGGTGACAGTGACGTGTACTTCTTCATTATTCAGAGCAACTGTATATCATTCTTGTATTTCTGGCCACAGTGTTGTTATCTGACAGACCTGTGGGAGGAATGTTTATTAGCACTACCTAAATGTTCCCACACACAGTACCAGGTTCCACATTACCATTATGCACATACATCTCACTCTGTTACTGTACAGACTCTGACCACAGCTTAACAAGTTGAGGTGTAAATGGGACATACGTGGCTTCTTAGTCACATAAGGTATTGGGGAGTTGCTAGTGTGCCAGGTTTGTTGTCATAGATGTGTGTCAATCAGTTGTATTTCCTGTTTGCTGCCTATACGTCAAGGATCATCCCACTGATTTCCCAGGGGGACAGGTTGATAGGCAATAGATGTGGGCCACTTTCATAGACATTCTGGACATATCTGTACAGTTGTGGGGTATGATTCTGTATGCAGACTACTACTACTGGCAGGATTCAAACCGTGGCAGTGTGTGCTAAAAAAAACAACAGTTCACATCTCAGTTGCATGTGCTATTTGGTGTTTGTTGTCTGCATGTTTTCTGTTTACTGTCTATGTGTCTCTCAGATGTACTAAATGGCCTGTTGGGATTACACCTGTCATATACAGACATTCCTACACATTCAATTTATGGTGCATGGTGTGGGTAACAGTGCTTAATACCACAGTACTATTACATCATTGCAAATCTACATTACCATATGATACCAGAATATACACATGCAGTCCAGCAGTAAGACCTGTTTTGTCAGGTAATTACACTTTTATTGACATACAAACAATATGAGACTCTTCCTACCATATTATCTAGTGTATGCAGTACTTGCCTTGAACAATACAGGTTTTATACTAGCAATTCATTTACTACTACTTTTATTTTTATTTCCAATGACAGTAAAAGCATATGTATTACTGACCTGCATCATATCGCAACTATGCCAGGCGGCTGATGTGGGCCTCTTGGTTCGCGGCCCACTCCATTGCAGCTGTGGAGGACATAAGACAAATATTTAGCCATACCTATCCATGATATACCTGAACTGGCAATTATTACACACATACTGGGGTGATACCTACAACACGTCTGGAACATCCCCTTATGCTCTAGCCTCTTGGAGCAACTCCTCCAAGAGGTCCCCCTTCTGCCGCTTCAGGTTGGCATAGTGGTGCCTGACCTGCTCACCAGTTTGGGGTATGCCAGTGGCACTGGTGAGGTCACAGGTGAGATGGTCCCAGGCCTCCGCCTTATATTGGGAGCCCTGGTACTGGCCCTGCAGCAGTCTCTGTGCATGGTCTTTAACTAGGAATCCTGCCATGGCCTTGGACTCCTGGATGCACCAGAGCTGCACCTGAAAGTGCACTCCTTCTCCCCTTACTGCCATAGTGCCTGCAAGGGGAAGCTACATTCAGTTATGAGATGTATTCCCACCTCTTGGGTTTAAGTTGGGCCGATTTCTCGCACTTTTCTGTGATTGGCTGGTTTTGATAAAGCTAAGCTATGGGCAAACCTGCTTACCTAAGGTTGGCATTGTTTAAAGGGGTATACCACTGGGCACAATGAGTTAGCTGATCTACACATTGCTCAGATTTCCTAAGCTGGCCTGTGCAATGCTTAACGTTGCTTACATTAGACTTTCATTATAATGCCTTTTTGGCATTGTGTTATTATTCATTACACCTTACATGTATGCCTGGTATCCATGATTAATGTGTACATACACTCTGAGGGGTCTTTGTGTTTTATTGGGGACTTCAACACTCTATTACAATTACACCTCACTTCTGGGCTTACTGCTGTACTCCAGTTCACATATTTATGTTATGTGGTGGGTTATGGTACATATGACTGTATACTGATTCCTTTCACAGGTTCAGTTTGGTTAATCTATGGTGAGGACTTGTTTGCTACTACCTCATTCATCTGTATTTCTGTGATGTCTTGGTGGATAACTACTGGGAGTATGGTGTATAGGGTCCTGGGTTTGAGACCTGCATGGTTGTTTGTTTTGTTGATGGGCAGAACAAGGGCCATTGGATGCAGAGTGATTAAGGCAATTATGAGCAGTTGTAAACAGGTTTGCGTGATGGTAAGTACTGCTAACATGCCGTTACATCTGCTTACAGAGAGTTAGCTTCAGAATTGCTTAGCCAGTGTAGGCATTGCTTACCGCCATGCAAAAATGGGGTTACACTCACTTACTAGTGCTTATTTATGCTTACTACTGCTTAATGGTGCTTAGACCTGCTTACTAGTGCCTTATTCATTATGACACTGACACCTCACATGTGCATTTACTGCAGTACTCCAGTTCATAAATATATGTTATTTAGTGGGTTATGCAACAAAAATATTGGTCATAACATGCTTTGCCATGTAAAATTGGGTGTGTTGCAGTGGGACACGAACTGGGAATGCCTGCTCATAAGGCAAATGTTCTGCCCACTACACTATTGCTGTGTGCTTCATTTGCATATATCTTCCTTGTTACCCTCTTCAGTCTTTGCTTTAACTGTAGCTATGTGATGGGCAAACCCACGTACCTACGGTTAGCTGTAATCGGATTGTTAAAAAAAGAAAAAGGTTTCTTCATATTATTTCTATATTCTGTTGCTGTTATACACACGGAGGACTGTTGGTGGGGATATGCGGTCACCTGTGAGCGGTCTTGCTCATTACATTCCCCTTTCTGCTGTTTTACATTGTGGGCACGTGTTTATTCTGAGAGATCTGCTCTCAGACACGCCCCCTGCACTCTTACACGCTCAGTGTAAGCCTAGGAGCTCGGGCAGCGCGCATCATTAATATGCATGGCATGCTGCCATCCTGCTCCTAAATGGTCACTTCCATGCAGGACTAAGCTAATCCTGCACAGAAGATCAGTAAATCCGGGGAAGTGTCCGCGGACACTGGTAGCATATCCCCAACTGAACAGATAATCGCAGAATGTCTAGATTTGTGCCTTGTATGTCAGGTGTGTTCCCCCTACTGTTCTGACAAAGAGCTGAGGCTTTAAGTCATTAAATAATGACAAACATTTGAGTGTAAGAGTCCACATACAATCGAGTAAGCAATGCTAATGGAAAATCTATTATTCATCAACTTCCTAAGTTTATAAGAGCTACATTTAAAATCTGTCCTCTCTGCCCCCTATCATATTAGGCTTTGTCCATATTGTATGCTGTAAGACGTGGAGAGGTATAACTGTTAGCTATATGCACATCCCTAAACTAAGAAAAATGAAACAAATCATTCTTCCCCATCTCTACTAACGTTTAAGTGTAGCCAAGTGGGTGTGCGCGTTGCGCAGCTATGTATAGCATAGCTTAAAAATCCGAAGGAACTAAATAGAAATATACAGTGAAAGTCATAAAAGTGAAATAGTATAGTGGTAGAGCTTTTTGCTTAGCATGCAGTCATTCACAGTTCGAGCCCCAATACCATCCATTCATTTTTATATGTGAAAACAGCGCTAAAACAATCTTTTATTATAAATAGTTAGTGAATAATATATATTTGTTAACCAGGGTAGAGTAGCAGGTCCAAATGTGAGGTGTCAATGTAGTACAGATGTGAAACCCCCATATAAACATGTGTCCCATATAGTATAGCCACAAAAGATTATAATGTAATGAAAGAACATAGAGGGATGGCATGGAAGGGGAAACATATACATATCAGAAGATGTCATTAAGAAGGAATCAACCCTACAATCCTGATAGTCCATAAAATGAAAGCTGAGCAACATTAAATTGTGCTCAGCTATGCTTAGCTGGTGTAAGCATTGCTTAAATTTTAATACTTAGCAATAATTAGCGTAGCTAAGCGGATTTGCGCACTGTTAAGCAGTGCTTAGCATCTACCCCTTTAAGCAATGCCTACCTGTGCTAAGCAGATGTGCCTGTCACTTAACTTTGCTCTTCATATTCAGAATCATCCAATCACAGAAAAGAGCAGGAAATCAGCTCTATTTAAACATTTTCAGACAGGAATACAGCCCATAACCATTGTAGCTGATCACTGCAGGCACTATGGCTGGTGTGTGCTTTTGGGCGCAGTGTTGGGGCATGCAGGAGTCCAGGGTCATGGTTGGACCCCTTGTAAAAGACCATGAAGGGAGACTGATGCAGGACCAGTACCAGGGCTCCCAATAAATACAAAGTGGAAGCCTGGGACCATCTTGCACGTGACCTCACCAGTGCTACTGGTATCCCTTGGACTGGTGAGCAGGTTCAGCATCATTACACTGACCTTAAGCATAGGGAGAGGGATCTCTTGGACCAGTGGATCCAAGGCACACAGGTACGGAATGTCCCTGAAGTGTGTAAGTATCAGTATCAATTAGTGTTCTGCAAAGTTCAGCCTGAGTATGTAATCAATGGGTATGCATAAATGTTTATCTCCTGTACAGCTGCAGATGAGAGGGCTGCAAATATTGATGCACATGCCAGCAGGCTGCTAAGGCTGTGCCGGGAGGCTGGTGAGTAAATATTTTGGTTGCATTATCCAGGGTAAATAAAGAGAAAGTAGCAGATTGTAAATAACTAGTAAGTAAACTGTGTACTGTGTGCAATGATTAAAGGACTGTTATCAGGTGAATAAAAGTCTCTGTAACATTTAATAAAAATAAAACACCCAGACTGTTGTCATGTGGTAGGAATCGAAATGTGTACAAAGTCTGCATAGTTATGTGTTTCTGGTAGAAAATAACTGTTTCATGCAATTATTACTGAACACCTAACACATATCTGTTATCTGAAAAGTGCAGTGCTGTACAGTACTCATTACCTAGTGCATTTGTCTAACTACAAGGTCAGATTGTGCAAACCAGAGAGTAATTGGGAGAAAAAAGTCAAATGTGAGCCAGTAGCTCCTTAGTAGCTCATTGTGATGAAGCACAACTATGGTTTACATTTTTGTACAAACAGGCATGGTTCGAATCCTGGCAGTGGTAATACGCTGAATGCATACTGTCAAACAAGAATATGTGAATATATGTATAAATAGTCAGGTAGCATTAACATAAATTATCTCCACAGGTCTACAAGGTAAGCAAATATTCATAATAGCTGTAAGAAGTCTTTACCAATACAATCTGTGTTCAACATATCCACTGTCAAACCCCAAAGCTGCAAATGACAGCAAATGACAGCAAAATAAGTACATACACCAAGCACTTTTTTCCAATACATGTCCCTCAAGTGTCACAATGTCACGGCTAATGGTTACTGCTGATAATAACCAGGAAGACAGATAGAAACCCCAGTGGAGTATGTCAGTACCACAACCCCCAAGCATGAATGCCGGGCACTCCTGTCAGTGTCACATATGTAACTGTGAATATGTGTAGAAACAGTTAGGTAGTGTTAACATGTATTTCTTCAATAGGTCTTTCAAGTAAGGAAATGTGTCTATTAGCTGTAAGAAGGCTTAGCCAATACACTATGTACAACAATCCCACTGTCCATACCCAGGCCATAGGTAGATATACAGTGAGGTCAGCCATGGAGAGTAATGAGTAGAGTAATGATCTGTACAGTTTTTGAAAACTAAAGCCTAGACAGTTGTTAATTGACCTCTCTCTCTCTCCCCCACACTATCTGTGCCAATACGTCATACACATTAAATGGCTATGTTCATCTCCAAACCTACTGTTGGGACATGTGTCCTATTATTATACAAATTTTGAACTGTTTGAATTTTAATGTTTACTGTTCAAATACTATCATTGGTGGCCTGTTGCTATCAGTGTAACTTGCATGCTGTTATAATGCCTACTGTGGTTCCATACATGCACGTGTTCTGTTTGCAATGCAACTCTTTCAATCCTGTTTTATGGGGTCAATTGGAACACCCATGCATGCAGTTATAACTAATCCTGAATTGTGTTGTTCTTGACTAACCACCATATTTTTTAAACTGAAACACCATAGTATGTCTGGGAAGGCAGATCCCGGAGGATCCACCTATATCACCTCATCTGGCTGTGGCACTGGGCCCCAGTACTTCTGGGACCCAACTCAGGCTTTCCTCTTCTGTTGGTCCTGCACCACTTTTGGGTGGAACCACCTCAGGGGATGGGGCTCACCCCCCCGGGAACAGGCACTGAGAGGAGACCATCACCCGCTGTCAGGTCTGGGGATTGGAGCATAGCATCCTCCTTTCAGAGTACAGTGATCAACTGCATCAGCTTGAGGGCCACCTGGCACATCTTGATGGTCAGCCTGCCTTTCCTGTGCAGCCCCAGCACAGCCACCTTTGGGGCCGTGAAGGTCCAGCGGCGACTACCCATGGGTGGTAACCTCAGTTCCACACTAACTGTATGGGTACTCGTGTGTCTGATTCCCATCCAACCTCCTCATCCAAGGTGTTTACCCCCCACATGTGTCATATAGGTTCATAGGTTCATAGGTTGGTACTGGGCTATCTGCCCGAAGGCATATATTAGCCCAGTCACATTGTGCGGTATTCACTGCCCCTTTAGTAGTTCCCTAGACCCTTGTACTAGCAGCTAATACCCTTGGCCCCTATCTAGTAGTGCTATTGGTGTGATCCCTGGTGTGAACTTTCTGTTACCCATCCACTCATCAAGGTTCCTCTTGAAGAGTGATAGTGAGGGGCTCTGTCTTATGAAGATCGGGACCTTGTTCCATAGTAAGGGAAGTCTCTGCGAAGGGAATCTATCCCTCCGGCATGTTCTATTCATTGTTGTGTTGAGGTTTATATCCCTAGAGCGTGTAGTTCGAGTAGATTTGGTTTTGCTAAGATGAAGCATTTTCAACAATTCTGGGTTGAACATGGCTCTGTACGTTAGACAGAGATTGCCTCTGAGAAAGCGGTATGCAACAGAGAACAGTCTTAGATTTTTCAATCATGCTGCATAGGGCAACTGTTTGAGGTCAGTAATCCTCTTGGTTAGGTACCTCTGTGGTCTCTTCAGCTGCTGGAGATGTCTAGCCAGATACATTCCAATTGGTACATTGTACTCGATAATGGGTCTGATGAGGGAAGAGTAGAGGGGCACCATTACATCCTTAGATCTTGTTGCGAACCCTTTTGTGATCAGATGGGTCACATAGAAGGATTTTCTAACCACTTTGGCAACATGGTTATCAAAGGAAAACTGATTATCTACTTGGGTCCCTAGATCCCTTATTATTTCTTCAGATTTCAGGGGATTACCTCCTATGTTGTTGTATATGGCCCCTGTCAGTTGTCTTGTCTGTCTTGTCTGTGTTCCTACCCAACTTATGTCCCCAAATGTACCCACTATCCTTCCCCAACATCCATCCTACTCTCACCTTATAAAAAAAAAGAAAAAAGGGCAATCCATTCCCAAAAAAATGTTGCCTCATACATAGCTGTCTATTTTGCACGTGTCCACTAGACACATGTAATCTTGTCTAATTGGCTTAACAACATATTACTGTTGTCCTCACCTCTCTCTCAGGGGTTTGAGTGTCCAAATGCACCTCCAAATTCTGTACAAATGCACAACTGTTGCTGTATCAGAAATGAACAGCTATGGACCTTCCCCACACCCGTCCTGCACATCTCTAGCTATCTGTCATATTGTTTTTCCCTCTGTGTGCCCCCTTGTTCACCACTTTCTTATCACCCCTTTTTTCTTTTCTTTTAAAGAAATTAGCACGGTGTAAGTGGGAGTAAGCTGCAATAAGCAGCAGTAAGAGGCAGTAAGCGAGTTTGCACAATGCTCAGCGATACCTACACAGGTTAAGCAGTTTCCCTTTTAACCATGTGTTGGCATTACTTACCATCGTGCGAACCTATGCAAACCAACTTACAACTGCTTACAACTACCTTAATCATTCTGTCTCCATCAGCCACTGTTCTGCCCAGCAACAAAACAATCAGGACTGTCAAGTCTTGGACCGAGGACCCTGTCAGAGGAATGTACCACTACACCATTTGAGCTGTAATAATGAATGCTGTTTTTTTCATATATAACATTCAGTACAGATATAGAATAGTAGGGAACAAACTTTGGAATCAGTCATGTTTAATATATATAGATATACACATATAGATGTGTATGGTGATAGATAAATATGAAAAAGTATATACATCAACTATATGGAACTATACAAATAAAACAAATACATATAGAATATATATATATATATATATATATATAATATAAATATATCTAAAAATATAAATATATATTATATATATATATATATATATATTACTATTAATATATATATATATATATATATATATATATATATATATATATATATATATATATATATATATATATATATATATATATATATATATATATATACACACACATATATACGGGTCTACTTCATATGATCGAAAGCTCATATGATCAACACTCATTTCACCGACACCAAAACACCTAAAGCTCAAAATACTGATGTATTAAGCCCCCCACATAAATAATACATTTTAAACATACATGTGGATAGTTATAACAAAATGACAATAATTATCTAGCCCTCCACACCCCCTAACTATTTATTCTAACTCCAGGGTCACGCTACAGTGGGGAAAGGGCATAATGCTGTGAATTTTATGTGTCAATGTTATGAGTTTCGACCAAATGAGTTTTCGATGTTTTGAGCTTTAGGTGTTTTGGTCTGTCTGAAAAGTTTGTCGATCGTATGAGCTTTCGATCATATGAAGTAGACCCATATATATATATATATATATATATATATATATATATATATATATATACATATATATATATATATATATATATATATATATATATATATATATATACGCTCATAGCATGTACTGGAGTCATACCCAGCACCATACCTCTCCACCTCTTAGTGCAAGAATTCTGGACAAAGGCTGTCAAAATGTGGGGACAAAGGGCAAAGACCAGCAACATAATGTACGTACTGCAGTTATAAATGTAGAATGTTGCTCCAGTAATAGGGTTACCACAGAAATGAAAATAATAATTCTGTGGAACAGATCAAAAATATGAGCAACAAACCTAGACAGTCTGAAACAATCTGGCCAGTCGAGAGGTATGCTCAGAACCCCTTAGTGCAACAAATCTGAACTGAACTAAGCCTGACAAAGGGGGGGGGGGGTAAAGCCATGAAACTGGGAACATGTCCCAAATATTGCAGTTGATAAGATGACACAGTTGATGCAGTAACACCCTCCTGTCTGTTGTAACATATATTGACTGGAATAGCCCAAGTCCAAAACCACATTACACTGTCTAAACTACAGGCAGACTGACACAACACCAACCCAAGTTTGCTATGTTGGAATACATGTGTAATTTGAAATATATCAGGCAATGCAGGGATGTAACAGCACTGACAGACACCAGTGTGAAAGTGCATACCCATAACAAATCTCACCACATTCAAATTTTCATGCTGGCAAATCACATGAACAGTAGAGTATATGGACTGTGGGAACAAAATCATCAGCATGTTTCCCACTCACACACTACCCCTATATTTACTGGACCAATTCACAGTGTAGTCTGATGCCTGACTGTGGTATGGGATACATGTCAGTCTGCCCCTACAAACATATACAGCTGATAGAGCATCAGAAACTGGAACAGCATGCAAAGTCAGATAGAAAAGGACCCATAACACTTGCATCTACCCCCCTCCCTACACAAGCCAAATAATGCATGCACAATACACTGCTACACAATCCTGACAGTCTGTCAACAATTGCCAGAAATACACAGTCCTCTCAACTGTATAGAGTACAGAACATTGAGGCCTTTTCCTCATATATAAGGCCTCCTACACATAACATGTCTGGCAGTCTGATACATCACTGAGATGATATCAGGAATGAAGTCACTATATAATGATATATGATACTATCCACCTCTTACAGCATGACATCTGGACAAAGCCTGACATACTTGGGGGGGGGGCATGGGCCCAAACACAGGGGCATTATTGACATATTGCTGTTATAAACTTGAAAGTTGCTAGTGTAACCAGGTTGTTGTAACATATCTGTTCTGAGGGATATGAAGTCAGAAACACACATGTATGTTACCATTTACTGACTGCAATCCTCAGAGTATGCTATTGAATTTCCAAGGCCAAAAAATGTGTGAATAACACACCAAATATAGGAGTCAAAACTCTGGCCAATCTGTGGATAGCCCTACAGTTGAGAGTTATGTCAACCACATAACACTATCAGACTTAAATGCACCCAGTGCATCCATATTCACACAAACCCTGTCAAACTAGCATTACTTCAACTCTATAACTGCAATACTTAACATTCTGTCCCTATGTCTGGAACATTCTCCCTGGTTTGTTGGGCTGTCCCTACAGTGTTTTTTGCAAGAAGTCCATTAAGTCCTCCTCACAGGCAAGGAAAAGGGGAAACTCCCACATGAAGTACTCAGTTATAGGAGTGTGCTTCCATGCTGTTGGGTATGGAAATGATACCACAGCTGTTCTACATGCAATTAGCAAGTGGGACACTCCAACTGGTGCACAGGCCATCAGCTGCTCATGAGCATTACCTACAAAAGGCAAGCTGCTGCCTATACAAAACAGATGTATATCCTACATCTGTCTGAGAGAGAGAGAGAGACAAACAGACAGATACACACACTGAAACTGATGGGTTTTACCAATTGAACTTAAAAAAACACATGTATGTCAAACAATTAAGCATGTGATGGAATGAAATAGGGGGTATGTAAACATGGAAAATAAGAAGTTCAAACAATATTATGTCTCAACAACACATGCTGTACTGATATATTGCTGAGCATAACATATGACCATAGAAACTGCATCTGTCTGCAGTGACATAGAACACAGCTCAGGGCCTAGGTCACCCCAGGAAAGGATGGCTCACATATGACCACTACTGGAGTGTATGCTGCACAATACTGACTGTGGCACTGCTAGGCCATACCCAGTGCAAATCTTCCCATCATTAACTCTGCTATGTCCAGCTCTGAAATGTGCCTCTTTTTTCAGTTCCAATGTCTCCAATGCATATAACATAGCTGATCTCACTACCCTCTTGAAGACCTTCCCTATCACTCTTAATGGTACTCGACTGTCACAAACCACACCTGACACTCTTCTCCACCACCCACATCCTGCCCATACTCTCGTCTTCACCTCTCCTCCACACTCGCCATTACTCTGAACTGTTGTTCCCAAGTATTTACACCTATCCACCTTTGAAAACTGTACTCCCTGCATCCTCACCATTCCTCTATCCTCCATCCCATTCACACACATATATTCCATCTTAGTCCTGCTGACCATTATTCCTCCCCTCTCTAGACCATGCCTTCACCTCTCCAGGGTCTCTGAAACCTGTTCCCTACTCTCCCTACAGACCACAATGTCATCTGCAAACAGTACAGTCTAGGGGAACTCCTGTCTGATAATGTCTGTTAACCTGTCCATCACCAGTGGAAATAAGAAAGGGCTCATAGCTGATCTCTGATGTACTCCTACCTCCACCTTACACACACCTGTCACTCCCAATGTAGAACAAACCACTATCACACTAGCCTTGTACATATCCTGTAGCATTCTTATGGATTCCTCTGCCACTACTGACCACCTCGTACAATACCACAACTCCTCTCTAGGTATCCTGTCATATGCTGTCTCCAAGTCCACAAAGACACAATGCAGCTACTTTCGACCTTCTCTGTATGTCCTCATCAACACTCTCAGAGCAAACATCACATCTGTACTGCTCTTTCCTGTGCATGATCCATGCTGCTGATCAGTAATCCTCACTTCCCTTCTTAGCCAAGCTTCCACCACCCTTTACCATTACCTCATGCTGTGACTGATCAATGTTATCCCTCTGTAGTTACTACAGCTCTGCACACCACCCTTGTTCGCATAATCAGGACCCAAACACATTTTATCCACGCTGCATGCACCCTCTCACTTTCCAAGATTAGAGTAGACAATCCAGTTAAAAAGACCACTGCCATTTGTCCTAAACACCTCCATGCTTCCACAGGTATGTCATCTGGACCAATAGCCTTTCCATTCTTAGACCTCTTTGTAGCTATCCCTACTTCCCCTTGAAAATCTGTTGCACATCCTGATTCACCATACCCACATCATCTAGCCTTCTCACTCTATGATTCTCTTCATTCAACAGCCCATCAAAGTACTGTTTCCACCTGCTCGACACACTCTCCTTGCTTGTGAGTACACTTCCACCATTATCCTTTCTCAGCCTTATTTTCTGCACATCCTTCCTAGCTACATGCCTTTGTCAAGCCAATTGGTACAGGTCCTATTTTCCATCCTTGGTGTCCAACCTTACATACAACCTTTCAGATGCCCCATCCTCAGCCTTTGCAACCACTGTCTCTGTCATGCATCCCATCTCCCTATACACCTGTCTACTTTCTTCATCTGTATGACAATCCCACTTCTCCTTGGCCAACCTCTTTCTCTGTATACTCCCCTGTACTTCTTCATGCCACCACCAGGTCTCCTTGTCCTCTTTCCTCTGTGAAGATGATACACCAACCCCTGTTCTACTTATCTCCCTCACTAGCATGGATATAGTTACCCAGATACTTGCTAACTCTTCACTGCCACCCACTGCCTTCTTAACTCTTCCCTGAACTCAACCACACAATCACCCTTTCACAGTATCCACCATTTGATTTGTGGTGCTGCCCTCACACTCCTCCCCTTCTTCTTGATCACCAACATCATCCAACAGACCTACCTTCCATGCTGCCTTACTACACTTTCCCCTGTCATCACTTTACAGTTACCAATCCCCTTTAAACAGGCCCACCTGCATGGAAGATAATCCACCTGTGTGCATCTTACGTCACTCTTGTATGTCACCCTATGCCCCTCGGTCTCGTAAAACTATGTATTCACCACACCCATGTCCAACCTGTGTTGAAAACTCCACCACCATCTCACCTTCTGCATTCCTGTGCTTAACACCATACTTACCCATCACTTCTGCATCCCTTCTGTCCCCTTCAACAACATGCCCATTGAAATTTTCTCCAATCACCACTCACTCACCCTTGGGTACACTCATCACCACTTCATCCAACCACACCAAAGTACGTCTGTCTCATCCATCATGCACGCAATTAGCGTTGCATATGCACTAACAACTGTCAACATTACACCATCAATTCCCAGCCCTCTAAACATCACTCTACCCAACACTCTTATCACCTCCACAAATACTCTTGGCATAATGTTCCTTCAGGTTAACTCCTACACCATTTCCCCTCCTATACACACTATGATAGAACTATTTGTACCTGACTCTTATACACACAGCTGTACACCCTTTCCATCTGGTCTCTGGCACACATAATATATCCCTTTCCTCTGTCCAGCATATCAGCTAGCTCTATCCCCATATCAGTCATACTCACAACATTAACAGTTCCTACCCTCACTACCACACACCTAGCCTTTCACCTCTCTGCCTGCCATATGAGCACCAGACATCCTCCAGGGTATGTCTGTGAATGCAATGGCTACTGCACCATCAAATGATATGTGTGTTAGAGCAATATGAAGAATGTGTCACTAATTGTGGCCCATAGCCCACCATGTATGTGCAGTGTCCTCCAGATGCAATATGAAGAATGTGTCACTAATTGTGGCCCATAGGCCACCATGTATGTGCGGTGTCCTTCAGATCTCCTGCCCTAACAGGTTGACATGAGTGACTGATCAGCAAGACTATAATTACAGTGTGCCATACTGACATAGAACAGAAATGTATAGCACATATTACATGTGCATATGTATGTGTGGGTAGGTGTACCTGGCTGCCTCAAAACAACTGACATGGGATGCAAAACATTAGGTGAATAAGCTGTACATGTTGTACTCGTGTGTAACCTTAGTTTCTGTGCATGCAACAGAGTTACACTTCTGCAGCTATTTGTTGTGTTATTGCCCTGACACAGATGTGTAGTATAATAAGCATGAGTATCACATTGAAAATGTAGAGGTGGCCAACTGTGTTCTGACCCTGTGTCCATGCCCACTATAAGCAGATATATGTCCACCCACATAGCTGTATGGCCTCAGCAATACCTTACTTGTAAAACCTGTCTCCACCAAAGTGGAGTTCACCCCTTTGCTGCACAGCAGCAATGCAAAAAGAACATAATTTGATGTTATATTGGTTGTACAGGGAAAAGTAGGAGGAGGCACCAACTGGGCAGCATGCCAACCTTTGTCTTAACAAGCATATTAGGTCACAGGTGCATTACGGTAAGGCTAACTATGAGTACAAATTAGACACATCCACTAAGGGCAATCGCAAGGCCATCTTCACATATGTCTGCAGTCTCAGAGGCTTCAACCCAACTCACCCTGTAATGGTGGTCAATCACAGCACATACACACACACCATATCTACAGCTAACCTGCTGCAGACAAGTTTAGGGCAAACATCACTCCCTGGATCACCATCAATATAGGTGGACATGGACAGAACACACACACACCCTCACCTCATCATCATAGAACAGGTGCAAACTGCCTAGTCAAAGTTAACAAAAGCAAGTCCCCTTGGGGCCTGATCACATTCCTGTCTGCATCATACATGAACCCAGGCATATGGTTCCATCTCCATTATACAGTGTATGCAAGCAAAGCCTGAGCACCATTGACATCCCAATTGCAAGGAACACGGCCACTGTCATCCCTCTACACAAATGTGAATGATGAATGGTGGTTTATCTAATGTACTGGCCCTCATTGGAGGGAACATGACACATCAGGACCAGGAGTACAATGCATGTTCATACAGTGCTGCCAGGTACAGGAGTATGATGTGTTTGTAAGTGGTGGCTAATGATAGTCCATATTCATGTGCTGGCTCTGTAAAGAACTCTGACCAATGTCTGAGGTCCTGTGATGTGTTTCCCTGTGTATGTCTTCCAGGTGCCATGCAGAGGCAACCGCCTTACACTGATGCAGAAACAGCAGCCATCACAGAAGCTGTAATCTTAAACTATGCCATCCTTTCTGGCAGTATCTGGCAAAATCTGCAGGAGTGGACTGCCCTATGGGATGACATCATCCACAGAGTGAACATCTTGGGCCACCATGGATGCACATATGATCAGGTCAAGTATAGAGCAACTGACCTGATACATCGTGCCCGGCAAAGGGCTGCTGCTGTAGGGAGGGACTGTATTGCTACCGGTGGGGGACCAGCCACACAGGCCCTACTTACAGTGACAAAGGAGATCCTTGTCAACCTTGGGGTAGCCCCTAGCCCCCAAACAAACTCAAACACTTGAAACAGTAGTCAGGGAGGTGGGTGGGACCCAGGCAACAGGCAAGGAGCATCCAGGTAAGGCCAAAGTGCACATCAATGTAATGAGGTAGCATTTAAACTGTCTTCTATAGAGTCTCTAGATGCATTTGCCAGTGCAAAATGGATTAGTGGGTGGGGTGTAGTAATTCAGACAAGTGCACATCTATGGTGAAGGATAGCAAAGTGTGTAATATCATAGTGTGTACTGTACCTGTGCAGAAACGTAGCGTTCATCTTGTACCAATGCATAATGTGAATCTGCTGACAATACCGCTCCCTCACAACTACATAGGTCCTCTGGTCTGCAGATGGGACAGCAGCCTGAACCCTGTAGGTATGGGGTTTTCCTGTTGTAGCTCACCAATACCCAGGCATGTTAAAGTTAATGCATGTGACCATGCACACAACTGTTACACTCAGCCATTTGGCAATATCTGTATGTTCACCTGTGGTGGTGTTTACTGCATTGCATCACTGTGGTCATGACATGGGCCTATTTGCAGGAGATGTCACATATCTGTAGTATACCTCACAACCTGTCATTGCAGGACATCTGGACAAAGACTGCCAAAATGTGGGGGACAAAGGCCCAAAACTTAGGGTCATATTGTAGAAATTAGTGGTATACAGTGCATATAAATGGTGTACACACCTGTTAGAATGCTAAGTGTGTGATATATATGATGTATGTAAATATATATATATATATATATATATATATATATATGTGTGTGTGTGTGTGTGTGTGTGTGTGTGTGTGTGTGTGTGATATAGTGGGCGGTGCAGTGGTGCAGCGGTTAATGCTGTCAACTCACAGCAAGAGGTTCTCCGGTTTGATTCTCGGCTGGGGTGCCTTCTGTGTGGAGTTTGCATGTTCTCCCTGCGCTCGTGTGGGTTTCCTCCGGGTACTCCGGTTTCCTCCCACATTCTAAAGACATGCTTCTGGAGCATTTCTCCCCGGGCCACCACTGAAAACAGGATCTGTGGAACCTAGTCAGACTTTCCCGGTCAACAAATGTTAAATAAAAAAATAAATAAAAATAAAATAAATATACAAAAATGAGAGCAAAATAAACAAGTTCAAAATACTGCCAACCTTTCATGTCATCTATAACCTGTACAATTCAATTGTAAAGCAAACAAATCTGTTAGGGAAACAATAATAACATATAACAATAGTACAACAACCTAGATGCGTATGTGTGCACAGACTGAAGCTAGTACTGTGTTGAGGCAGCTTTCGATATAACTACAGCAGTACATCTTATTGGGTACACAACAGCCATCAATAACAGAGACACTTTGATTAACAGCAAATAACAGTCAGCTGTCCTACCAGGATTATCCTAACATATACCCAGTTGCCTGCTACAGCAATAGCCATGGTTCACATAGAGCTGATGCTGCTGTTAAAGGACCACATGTTTGAGATGTATCAGCCTGGACAAGGGTATACAGCATTGCACATACCATGGAACACAGTGCAGACAGTCATTAAAATGTGGTGAAAATATGGGGCTACAGTGACATTGCGAAGGAGTGGACATCCCACCAAAGTCTATGAGAATAAAAGACCAAAACTGGCCAGGGAGGCTGCCAGGAGCCCTACAGCAACAGTGAAAGAGTAGCAGAAATCTTCGGCAAGTACTGGGTGTGTACTACATGAAACAACATCTTCCATGGTCTCCATATGTCTTGCCTATAGGGTAGGGCTGGAAGATGGCAGAAATTCCTCACACCAAACAATATCCAGGCCTGATAAAAGTCTGAAAACAATACATCAGGTCTCCAAAACGCAAGTGGGAAAATGTGTTATAGTAATATGGGACCACGGTACAACTCTTTGGCCACAATTCTGACAGGTGTGTTTGGCACAATATCACCACTGCACATCCCCACAACAACACCACCCCCACAGTGAAGCATGGTGACGGCAGTGACCTACTTTGGGGTTGTTGTTCACAAGCTGGAACTGGAGCTGTAGCCAAGTTAGAGGGGATTATGAACAGTTCCAAACACTGGCCCTTGTGACTCCAAAACATTCTGGTGTCTACCGCACAGCTGTGGGTGGTGAGGAATTCCACTTTTCCACACAACAATGTCATAAATCATACATCCAAATCAACAAAAGGATGGCTTCACCAGAACACATGCAACATTCTGCACTGGCTGAGTCAGAGCGCACACCTATGTCCAATAGGATATATGCAGGGTGACCTGAAGAGGGCAGTGCACAGTGGATGCCCTTGCAATCTGACATAGTTGGAGGTGTTTTGCAAGGGAGAGTGTGCAAACATTGGCAAGTCAAGATGTGCCATGCTGATAGACACCTTCCCAAGAGGACTGCATGCTGTGATTAAACAGAGTATTACTTTAAGGGTATGCACACTCATGCAACCAGCCAATTGTACCTATTTCAGTTACCAGATGTTACCTGTAACTGATGTGTATGTTCTTCAGTTGGATTGCACAGGTTATATGTCATAAGAAATTATGTCAATGTTACAACCTGATTTCTGAGGTCTGATGTGATATATCTTGAAAACCTGGCATGTTAAAAGGTGTGCGTACACCTACTATATCCACTGTAAGCTTGGGAAGTTGTTTAAGTAACTGGCTTTGTTTAACATACATGTACTGCAGGTTATGCAGTCTGCACCTCAAACTAGGACATTACTTAGTGGCAGCAATCTATAGGCCAACACAGTAATGTATCAGACAAACACAGGAGTTATGAGGAACAGACCAAACATATGAGCCACACACGTAGATATTCAGCAAAACCCTGTACAGTTGGGAGGTATGTTCTGTAGGAGTTGCAACAGTGCTATGCAGGTGAACAGCAATAATTTATATAGATGCAGTGTGTGCTAGGTGAAGAGCCATCACCTACTAACATCACTCATGTATCCCAGAGGTGTATATTAGTAGCAATGGTAATTGGAAAGGGCTGCACTGCATGATGCTGAGGGTCCATCCAGAGTGTGTATGTTATTGTCTAACTGTGTGTCATGAATGCCCCCAGTCAGCTAATGTGAGGTTTGTGTAATGCCTTTGAGGCACCTCACCTGTGTGTGTGTGTGTGTGTGTGTGTGTGTGTGTGTGTGTGTGTGTGTGTGTGTGTGTGTGTGTGTGTGTGTAAGCGTATGTGTACCAGCAAACTTTATAGTGCCAGTAGTAATTTGCATATGTTGTTTTTCCCACACAGGTGGAGATGGTGGCTGCAGTCTCTCCTGCTCTGATACTGATGTCAGTGTCTCTGCAGATTCTGACCATGATGATACTGATATTGAGGCATAGGTGGGGTTGTCATGGGCTGATACTGTTTCATCGGTTGGCATCCCACTATTGTCAACCCCATCCTTGCACACAGTCACAATTCCCACACATATCCTTTCATCAGTGGCCACAGATAATGGACAGTTAGCAGGTGGAGACATGAAACAGGCTACTGTGCTGACTATGGCAAGTGAGGGTATAGGCACTAGCCATAGCCAGAGTGCTAGAGAGGTCCCACACAGGCAGATGGGCATGGGGGCTCAGAGGAGGATTGCAGCTCATCATGCCCTTGTTGCAAGTGCCACAGCAGCAGTCACCAGACACATGTTTTGGGCCATCATGGGGGCACAGGCATGTAATGAATGTAATACCAGACATATATGGAGAGTCATGGATGAGCATGACCCTGGTGTCTGTGGTGATGTGAGCATACAGGGGTCATGGATAGATAGTGGGGGGAGACCTTGGCACACCTTGACCATAGAATATCTATGCTTGAGCATTTGGTAGATGCTGGCCAGCAGCCACGTGGGTGTAGTACAGCACCACGATCAGCTAAGGGTCTACGTGGACATGCACCATCACATTCCCATGCTGGTAGTGCCAGCAGCACTACTGAAGGGGGTGTGCTGTCCACACCATGATGCAGAAGGCCATGTGCACATGATCCTGGCCAGTCCCAACAGGGATATGGATACAGCAGGCAGCAGTCGCCATCAGGGAGTAGTACTGCATCTGGACTCAGCCCTGGTGGTGCCGGTGATACCCTCTGCAGGCCTAGTTCCTGTGTCTATGGCCAGAGATGGTGAACTGTAAACCCTGCCATGTATGGCCCACAGCTGTTCAAAATACCCCTGTGTAGGGTGCCCACATGGCATGACTGCGTGCATACAAACACACATACATCACTATCAGAAAAGTCACCTACACACACACACACACACACACACACACACACACACACACACACACACACCACCCCCACTGCACAGCCCATTTATTGAACACCCTCCAAATACACACACATGATGCCAGCCGTATGGCCCAGCCTCAGCTTCTGGCAATCCCACACACCACCATGTGCATATGATGATACCTGTGCCACATCCATGCCATCTGTGCCATTGATGTAGGGACATGCTTATATGGGTCTGATGCACAGGGTGACTTTAGTAGAGTGTAGCTATTTATTGCTGTGTAAGGTGCTGTCATTTGAAATTTGTAATGGGTACACATCAGAGTGTGTGTGTACCTTTTCAGCCATGATGCATTATTGGTATTAGTAACACTAAGCAAATGTGTTCTCACATGCTGTATTCTGTTTGTGTTCTGGGTGTCTGTGGGTCAGCAGCATGTGGCCTTGCAGACATCACCAATGAGGGGTATGGCAATATTGTAACACATCGACCATGTCATTGTCAAGGTATAGCAGTATCTGCACACATTTCCCAGGTCTGTGTAACAGTTCTTGCATGTGCCTTGCAGCTTATAGGGCTGAGGGCTTGTATTTCAGTCAAGGTGGTTGACATCAGCTCAATTATAGTGGACAATGGTAAGTGCAGTGGGTGGAACACACCTCAGATTGCCAATGCCCTCAACCCCAGAGGATATTGTGTCAATCAAACACACAGAGAATACTGTTCACACACACACACACACACACACACACACACACACACACACACACACACACACACACACACACACACACACACACACACACACACACACACACACACACACACACACACACACACACACACACACACACACACACACACACACACACACACACACACACACACACACACACTCATGCACAGGATCACAGTTGCCAGTGTTGTGTTTGGACCCCCTACCCATCAAGTTGTGGTACCACACTACTATGCGGTTATTGCAGGTGGCATAGGACTACTAGTGTGATGAGTGTTACATGGTACCTGTAAGGTGAATAGCATCATGTGGCCTTGTGGGGTATGGCAATAGTGGCTGTACTGGCTGTGAGAGTACTCATACTAGTGTCGCATACAAGTCTACACAGTCACAACCACTGCTATACACACCAGCGCTCACGCGCACGCGCGCACATACACACACACACACACACACACACAC
>NC_056733.1:455869312-455911812 GCF_019279795.1 Protopterus annectens | reverse complement strand
CCAAAATCCTTAACTTATACACAAGCTTTGACATTTACCAGGACTGAGATTAGAACTCCTACCTAACTAGTTAGTTGTACTACAGTATTACACAGTTATTGCATGCACCACAGAGCTTATAGGGCAGGGGCTTAATGAGAGGGACTTCTAAGGTGACTGATATCTGCAGGACTGCTAAAGTAGGGAAAGGGGAAGTGTACTGGGTTTGAATGGACCCAAAATCTTTAACTTATAAACACACACACTTTTACATAGGCCAAGACTGAGATTAAACCTCCTACCTAGCTAGTTATTTGTACTATAGTGTTATGCAGTTGTCGCATGACCACAGAGCTTATAGGGCTAAAGCCTGACGGAAGGGACTTCTATAGTGACAGACATCTTCAGGACTGCTAAAGTAGGGCAATGGGAAGTGCATTGGGTGGGGAAGGCCTGTTGTACTTCAGTCTTGTTTGTTTTGGGCTACAGCCATACCTCTCAACCTGTTGGTGCAGGATATCCGGAGATAGCCTAACAAAATGGGAGACAATGGGCCATACAGTGACTGAGACTATTTCTCTCAGTAATGTATGGGTTGTTAGGGTTACAGCGCTTGTTTTAGCAGACATCTGACATATATGATGTTTAACACTGTCATGTATTGTTTCAGTACCTCATGAGATATCTCCTCAGATCATCACAGTGATTTACCAGAGGAATACAGGATGGATAATGCACACACCAATATTATGGGCTAAATGCTATGCATTCTGGCACAATCTAGCCTGTTGTGAGGTGTGTCTATGAGCAATTGACTGCTGGAGCCGTGAAAATGGTCCAGCACCTTGGTGATATATTACAATGATGGAATCTCTGTACATTTCTGTTCTGGCCTGGTCTGATTTCCAGTCCATGGTTGGGTAATATAAGTTAGGCAGGATCAGGATGACAGGCAGACTCCAGATAGATTAGTAGGGGATAAGATATGTAGGTGTGTGTGTGTTCTGGGTCAGATATGTTGGCCTATAGCTACCAGTACTTTGCATAGGGGACTTCTCAAAGGTTGACTGCACTTGGAGGGTCTTGTGTGTGTCAGACTGTTTGACCAGCCTGGAGGTGTGTGTGTGTCTCACATATATGTATGGCCCACCTCATTTTGCTTGGATAGCCACATTGTGGGGTCAGGATGTTGCATAGGATGAGTGATCAGGGAAGGGTGTGTTGCTTCCCATGGCTGTTGACCAGGATTCTGTTGATGCAGACATGTCACCATCTTCCAGGTTTAAGACTGCCTACAATGAGTGCATTCTCATGTTTAGACTCCTAGCCCTGCCTGTCGACTGTATAGAGTATCACATAATGTCCAGATTATTTTCTCATATTTCTGGTTGGTTATGCAAACAAGTTTGGTTTTCAAGGAAAGTGTTTTGCAAGTCACTCAGGGTTGAAGTCAGATATTACTGACAGTTGACATTGCAGTTTCAGACGTCATACCATTCAGACATTCCATGCTACTACAATCATTCCATCAACTTTCTAACATTATTAGAACACGATTTTAAAAGGTGTCCTTCTCTTTGGACTTTTTCACCCCATTATTCAGGGCTTTGTTCAGATTTCTGGATCTCTGACGCTGGCAGGTTTTCTTCTAGCAGTTAGCAGCATGGCCTTTCTTTGCATTTTGTAGACTGTGTTATGCTGATGTTATGGACTACATGACATTCCCTCACAGGTCACTGTAGGTGAGGCATGGGCATTTGTCAGAGGCCTGTAGGCCAGGTGTGACAGATGCTGGCCATCTGTAGCAAGGCAGTGCATTTTGATGACCATATGTTTCCAGGCTGCTGGCAGTGGACAACTCTGGAATGGCACCGGTAAGTTGATTGTGGGCATTATTGACAATTGCTTTCTGTCTGTGTTGAGCCATCACTCTAATTGATGGGTGGATGCCGCTTAAGGCTACGGACATTTCTATGGGACTATGGAGGGTAACACATCTGTACACAGTACACATTAGCAGAGACTGTGCTGATATTTGATTAACATTTTGGTCCCATTTAACATTGTGGAGTGCCCTATCTTTGAGACTACAGGCATAACAGTATCAGCCACAGGTCAGATTGTTCTGGCACAAACATTGTAGTTTCAGACTTCTTACCTTTCAGAGGCGTACTGCCACTGCCAGACCTGCTGTGATATTACTGTGTAAAAGTCTGTAGGTGGGGATTTCATGGATTTCGCCATGCAGGGGCCTTTGCCAGACATTTCTGTATGGTTTTCTACAACTGATCTGCTGGGTGAGGCTGGGGGTGGGTATGGGACCCCCACTTTGATATCCATGCATGTGACCTATGACCCCCACTTATTTGGTTCACCACATATACTGCAGTGGTATTTGTCAACTAGGGTGGTACTGCAGAGTGTGGGTAGGCCAGTACTGGGAATACACTTCCTGCTGTCCCATAGAGTTGTTAGTTGGCTGCTGCTATCCCAGTAAGCCACCCCATTCCCTTGCATGCTTGAATCAATACTATAGATATGTTATCAGAACATTCTACTCCATTTATTTATTGTTAAGGAGACTGACTTACCTTGTGCCTGAGGCAGTTGTGAGGGTGGTGCTTGAGGGCTGACTATGTCGGATGCATGCAGTACACTGCCTATACATGGTAAGGTATAGGTGCTGTGATGTTTGGAATCCATTTTACTGTATGTGTGAGTTAGAGAGAGAGATCAGTCCCTCAGGCCCTATAGTGTCAGTGTATGTGCTATGCATTGCCTCTTTGCCAAGGACAGGGCATACTAGGCATGCCTCCATCTGCCTACAGGGGTAGGCTCAGGATGTTCCTCCTCTGAGTCCCTCTGTCCCTGTGGAGACCTTGGCAATGGTGGGGGCTATGTGGCCCTTCCCCATTTTGTTCCTGCTGCAGCATTTTATGCAGGATCATATTGTGTAGCATGGCACATACTATGAACATGTGTGCACACGTGGCTGGAGAGTACTGCAAGGCTCCACCAGATATGTCAAGGCAGTGGAACTGTGACTGGAACATCCCAAACACACACTCTATAATGATCATGATTTCTGTGTGTGCCTCGTTATGACATTCGTGTGTGGGTGTGTGTGCATTTCTGATGGGTGTCATCAGCCACGGCTCCAGTGCGTAGCCCTCATCCCTCACCAGATGGCCATATGGGATGTCCCCACTGGCAAATACCTGGTACAGCTGTGATGAATGCCAGATGTAGGAGTCATGATATCTTCCAGGGTTGCCAGCACACACATTCATGATAATGCCCTGGGCATTGCACATGACCTGGCAGTTGATGGAGTGGAATACCTTGCAGTTTAGGTAGACCCTACCCTGGTCACCGGATGGTGCTTTGATGTAGATGTGCATACAGTCTATGGCACCCAGTACCTCTGAATATTCTGCTACATGGTGGAAGAGACACATATTGCTGGTCCTCTTCTCATGGGTGCTGGGGAAGTAAATGTGCTCAGTGGCATGTGGTCGCATGGCATCCAGGAACTGGTGGAGTATCCTAGATCCAGATGCCTGTGAGACCCCCATGATATCCCCAGTTTGTCTTTGGAAAGTACCTGTAGCTAGTATTCTTAAGGCTACACATACCTTGATATCCGCTTGGATGGGTTCTCCTCTGTTGGTTCTGGGTCTGAGGCAAGGCTGCCACAGCTCAACAAATTGCTGAAGTAAGTCCCTGTCCACCCTGTAGTGCTCTACTATCTTCAGATCATGTAGCCCCTGGTAGATTACTCTCGGTCTGAACACTCTTCTCCTCCTTCTCGGTCTAAGTTGGTTGTCAGCAGTATCCTCCTCAGCACCCTTGGCCTCTTGCACATACTGATAGATCAATGCGACAGCAGCCCCTAACATTTTTTGCTAGTTTTGTTAGTTAAACTTCCCCCGTATATGTACACCTATGGTGCAGAGTTTGTGGGAAAAAACAGACTGGTAGGTATTTGCATGGTTTATAGTGGTGTGCTGCAGATGCTGCCTGTGTGATTGGCTGACTTTGAGACATTCTACCTGTCAGCTATTTTACTTGTATTTGAGTGGCTGTATTTTGCTATTTCCATTGTTTTCCTTTCCCCTTCCCATCTCCACCCCTTTTAAGTACCGAGGTGTGGCGGGCAAATCCTCTGCCTAAATGTAAACAGTGCTGCTATTTACATTTTTTTTAAGTCCCAGTGTGCACCACACACATCTGATTAGCTAAGGTAAACACATTTTAGCAGAAATGGTCCTCCCTGGATGTGAACACACTCTTCATTTCATGGTGTAAGACATTACAGCCTCAGATACACCTCCTTGCTTAGCTGTGTTTAGCTAAGTGCAAACCTGGGCAACAGAGCTCCAGTGTGCTTACAGCAAGCATGACACACCTCCTTTTCATGTTAGCTGCTCCTCTTGCCTACACTCTCCTGTTCTAGCACCTACATGGTTAGGTGCAGTGTGTGGACTTAGAATATTTTGTGATTCAGTAAATTTCCTTCATTTGCATACCCCACTGCCTTAGTCCATAGTTACTGGACTACCCCAGAGCCTTTTCCCTTAACAACCACTGTTCCCTGATAATGTTTTGATTCTGCATGCCATTGACTATAATGCAAAATTCAGATTTACACTAAAATTGAGTTTTTACATTTTTTTTATTTTTGGCACAATCCCGTTTGCATGCCGCTGCCCTATGCTTAAATGGCCAAGATCAGCCAAAAAAAAATACTTCGATTTTTTTATTAAATAAACACTTTCCCATGCCAATGGCCATATATTTGGCCATTTGCATGATTAAAGTTTATAATACATGCATTTATTTGAGCTGTCATGCCTCCATTTTTCTATTTGCAGAAATATGTTTGGTTAGTAACCGAACATATTACTGCAACTAGCACTGTTCCTGCACAAATGCCTGCCTGCTTCCTGAATCACTAATTCACCTCATTTGCATGGTTTTCATAAGGAAATGAAGTAATTAGCATTCTGCATGGCTTTCCGTGCAGGAACAGTGTTGGCCGGCTCATGCACATCAGATCTGCTGTTTGCTGAATCACTCGGCGGCCATATTCCATGCAGGAGCGGCTACACTGTTACTGCACTGCATAAAACATTTAATGAATCCCAGGGTATATCTTCTCTGCTAGTTATTAGCTATACATTCCTATGTTACCACATCAGTCTTCTCCTATTTGTTGTCTTTTCTGTCTTTTCCTTGCACAGTTGCACACAGCCTTGCCAAAAAGTAGTGCAATGACAGAGACTGAATGCATGTGAAATATTCTTGGGTGATATCCAATGAGTCTGTAGGATACACAAACAAGTCAAGAAACCCTCCTGGATGTATGTGACACATATGACAGGACATGAACAGCTGATGGATACAAAGAAATTCTAGAATATGGGAAAGCAATTGTACCCAGTATGACAGGTTGTAAGTAGAGATCAGTCTGGGATGTGTTCCTGTTAAAAATGTACTATTGCACCCCACTTCAGAACACAAAGCTATGAAGGGGTACATAAAATTGAACATAAGTGAGTAGTTTTGATGGGGCAATGTCCATATTTATACCAAACTTGATATTCGGTATCAAGACATTCTGGCTTCTCCTCAACATGACGGCAACCCTATAAAGGAACCAAAGATTTATAAGTGAGGATCACAAAGCTGTTTAGTGGAAATCCATCATTTTGGAAGCACCATGTGGGGAGTTGATGGCAGAATTTCTTTCTCATCACAGCAGCAGCCATTAGTGACACCCTTACACCCAGAAGGAAGTCAGTAGGGCTATTTATCTAGGATAATGTACAGTGTACAGTATTAATTCTTATTGTGGGTGACCCAAAGATGCCAGTCAAAACAAGAAAATCTAAATTATATGGCAGATGTCTACCCAGAGGTTATAAGCTTCTGGTAAGATATGGAATAAGGTTCTAAAATGGTTTGAGATAGGGCACCTTTTAATGCTTAATGATGGCTATTGTGATGGGAAAGTGATATCTAGTAGTTAGTGCAGTGTGGCTTAAGGCTGCAGTCTATTAATTAATTAAATCCTGAGGTCCATGATTTCATACCTTCTATTATCCTGTATATCTGAACCATAAAATGTTTCAGTTGGACTTAACTCATACCTCTCAACCTAGTTGTACAGGAAGTCTGGACAAAGTCCAGATAAATGGGAGAACAATGACCAAAAAAATGGAGATAACTTCTAAACTCTACTTTATAAACTTAAGACAGTTGATAGAGTAACAGTTTTTGCATTATTATGCATTTTTCTGAAGGATATAAAGTCTGAAACTCTACTTTATAAACTTAAGACAGTTGATAGAGTAACAGTTTTTGCATTATTATGCATTTTTCTGAAGGATATAAAGTCTGAAACTCTAATGTTGCATTATTTACTAATTTCAGCCCTCAGTAATTTGGCAGAAATCCACAGATTGTATGTTTAACCAGCCTAAAATGTGAAACTAAATTTGTACATTATTTGAATTTCTAGACATATGAATCTCAACCTACTTAACGACAATGAAGTAAATGACAATTGGTGATATCTACTGCCTTTGTTCCATTTGCCACTGATACCAGTTCTGATTATGTGGAGTGTATTGTTTGTAATGTCCTCAGGAAAATTTTATGGGGAAGATTTTACAGTGTAAGGATATATGGATCACTGGCCTGGTAAACTACACTGACATTGACCTGGTTGTCTTGGGGATGGTTTCTGTGAAGCGGTGGCTATATCCTGTCTACCAGTTACAAGTGCGTCAAAGGATTTTTCTTCTGCTAATATATAGATCCATGACACTTTATTCTGTTTTATCTACAAATTTCCTTTGCTGTTTGCTTGGGAACTGAGAAGGCATAGAGTGATCACAGCTTTATTAGGTACCAGTTTGTGGGTGCACATGTAAGTGCGAAAGGAGCTTTGCATGAATTATTATAAGATGGCACTGATTCCAAGTATTGTATCTGCTACAGAAAAGTTGTTTGAGAAACTGCTGCTGCTGTAGTGTCCGCATAAACATTTACAGCTATTCTAAGTGTTGTAACTCACATTTGGTACAATTCTAAAATTATAATTGTAATTTTGACAGATGTCACATTATTTCAGACAGCTAACATGAAGTGTCCCTGCTGATAGAATATATTTTAGTTCATGCTGTTTGTTGCTTAAATATGTACAGCATATTCAGAGAAACAACTTATAATTTCTGCAAACTTAGCTTTCAGCTGTGAATCGTATCACAGATGCTACCAACATTACTCATATATTTTCCTGTCATGTCTATTATAAGTGTTGCATCTGTTTAATTCACCTGCTGCCTGACCTGACTGCTGCCAGTTCTTTAAGCAACATGGTCAGACAGGTGTAGTGATACCCACATCGTTAGCTTCCTCTCTACCTCTGTGATGTTTCTTCTAAGTGACATGCCTTCCTTCAGCTCTTATCTCTTGGGTAAAGTAACTGGAAAGATGTTTTGGGTAGCTTTGCCAATAATAGTAAGTGTTGCTTTTGCATGTTTAAGTCAGTTAATGTTAAATTATGGTGACAGCAGCAACAACAATCTTACATTCTAGTTTGGCTACTGATACATGAAATGAATGTGTTGGTAAAAAGTCATCATTAGTCAATATAACTGCTGCATGCTGGGTATAATCTAGCTCATACTATGCTATCAGTCTACAGACTAGTACAGGCCTAGCTAATAAACCAAGGACAGAAACAAACCCTTACCTTCTATCTGTGCAGTAAAGACCTAAACCATTATGCCAACCCCACAGAGTATCTGTAGTTCATAAACTTGCAGTCCAGTGAGAAGCACATCCCAAATTTCTAGTGCAGTGTTGGATTAAGTGACTTGATCATTTTCACACGATTTGCAAACTGAAGTCATGGAAATTAAACCCTAGACTACAGGAAGTAGCTTGCTAACAGTTTTTTTTTATCTTAGTCCTCTGTACTAACTGACAGACACCCTGTGATTTACTTTCTATAATGATAACAACTGGGACCAGCTGCCCAGCTGGTATATCCGATTATATTAAAATAACATGGAAAGGCATGGTATACTGGCCTACAACAGAACAAAAAGCCATTCATAAATACAGAAATGTACTGCAACGGAAAGTCATTCAGTGGTCTAAGAGGGAGATAGTAGGCCAGCAAATGCAGGCAGAAAGTAACCCCCAGATATAGTTGACAACATGGAGATATATACAAAGGGAAGCAAAATGAAAGAAGGGAACAGAAAAGAAGCTTAGAACAAACAATAAGGGACCTAGAGTCAACAACATTAAAGGAGAAGAGAAAACAGAAGGTGGCCCATCAAAGTGGAGAGAAGGAAAGCATAACAGAGTAGGTAATATAAGAATGAATGCAAAAAATTATAGAGATTGGATGGAGGATAATTATACTTTGGGGATAGAATGAACCCCCCACACACACGCCAAAAGAAAGAAGAGAAAATAAATATTACTGGGACAAGGACTAAAATGAGTGGAACTGTCATGAGGAGGAGCATTCCTTTGTAAGACCTAGGTCAAGGCACAGTGGAGAACAAAGGGAGGCAATGAGAGGGAGACAGAAGGCTGAAGAGAGAGAAACAGTTGGACAAGGGGCCCGTAGGCTTCTGGGTCAAGAGATCTTTACTATGTCACCAAATAAAAAGGAAAGGCATAAATGTAGGTAAGGTATGTGGCTAAGTAATGAAAAGTGGAAAAAGGGGAGAAGGACTTTAAAAATGCTGCGGTTATGCTTATTTTTTTCTTTTCTATCTTCTCTTCACTCTTTTACTTTTTTTATCTTCCTTGTAGGGGAGCCAGCAGGATTTTTGCAGGGCGGGGGCTGCAAACCCAGAGCCCCACACACACAGATCCTTCTCCACACGCAGCCATTCTCATGTCCCATTACTTGGCTATTTCTCCCCTATAAATACTGTTCAAAACTCTCAGTATGCATACTGTTTATGGTTTACTTCTACAACAATTGCAGATATTTGGATTTAATTTACAACTTTTATTTCAAATTTTATAGCACAAACATTGATAGAAATTTGGTAAACAAAGCAATAGTCTTACAATGAAAACAGACTTAGCATTGACACTTCTCTGCCTTTGAAACTCACATTCACTGAAACAGCATTGAAACCCACCTTCAAAGAAAATGCATCTCGCCAGTGGTGGGTTGTTTATTTTCATATTGTAGGCCCCTTGCACACATTTTAGGACTATACAAAAGTTCTTTGATTCACCTTCATGTTTGTATTAATTATAATATATAATAATTGATTTATATCCCTTGTATAATAGAGCACCACTTGTTAAGAGTGTTTTAAATTTATAATTTTGAACATTTTTCCGGTGAACAATGAAACAAAGCATATGAACCAATAATGGCAAACTGCCCGTTTCAGAAGATTTCAACCATAAAAGGCCACTCAAACTTCTGTCATTACAATCCACCAATATCAGTCAACATGCACAATCACTGCAGAAGTAAAAATCATCTGAATAATTCCACATTAAAGATATCTGAAAGTAATAAAGAGGTTGTTGCTAGAAAACAACTTTATATTTCAGTGTTTCTTCTACAAATTCAGTGCCCGCTGCCTTTGAAGAATAAATTGCCTATGCTACATTAAAAATGGTAAGCTGGTATATTGCAATAGGAAATGGGTGGCAAGCTGAAAAACAGTTTCATACTTACTAGGCATCTCATCCAAAGGAGGACATACACAGAACTGCAGCACCCCACCCCCTTAAAATACAAGTCTACATGCTGTGGGAGTACAACCTACAGCCCTCTGCATCAAGATGCAAGTAACAGTGCTTTAAAATTATATACCACAATAGTGATACCATTTGCTAAACAAAACAGTTGCACGTTTTAAGCAGACTTAGCATAAGCAGCACTAAACTTCTCTTCCCTTGAAGCTAACAATTCCTCTAAAATGGACTTGAAAAATAAATTCCACCTGCTGATCCTAACTAGGGCATTTTATTCACACACACACACACACACACACACACACACACACACACACACACACACACACACACACACACACACACACACACACACACACATAAAATACCTCTGAATCTCTTATCACAAGCAATCTGGGCAAAGCCTGTTATAATGTTGGGGCCAAAAACTAGGTTCACATTTAGAAGGTTGCTAGAATAACAGGATTTGTGTGAAAATGCATATTCTGAATTATCTGAAGTCTGAAACTCAAATGTATGTCATTATTTAGTAACTTTAATCCTTAGCTCAGCCCACTGAGTTGTCAATAAAATAATTTTTATGAGGAACAGACCAAAAATATAAGGCAAAATTCTGGACATGCTGTGAAAATCTGTACAGTTAAAAGGTATGAGTCACAAACATACATCCCCCCTACCTCCTTAGAAAGTGGATAAAACAATAAGTTTTGCATTAGTATACATTTTCTGAAGGATATGAAGTCTACAGCTCAAATGTCTGCCATTATTTTCTGACTTCATTCCTCAATTATTTGCCAGAAAAACACAATTTTATGAGAAACAAACCAAAAATATGAGGCAAAAATATTGATAACTGTGAGGTATGAACACACATTCTTACCTCCTTACTTACACACACACACACACACACACACACACACACACACACACACACACACACACACACACACACACACACACACACACACCTACCATTACTTACATATTATTGCATCCAGAAGCCAAATCTTCGCGTGTCAACTTTCCTCACAGTTTCATAGCAGAAAAGTACAATGCTCCATGTATAGTAAATTAAATGAACATAAAATGTAGTATTTATATGTATGTATAGTGTGTAATGCATTCATATTCATGGAATTGGTGTGTATAAGCAAGAGTAACGTGAAGGTTAAGAATATGTAATATAGATTTGAGAACCCCGTTGTAAAAAAGTGTACATTATTGTAGTATGTTCCTTGCTCACAATAAATACTCAAAAACAGATGTGTATGAAACTGTATGAAGTCTTTCCTTTCTACATTACAGTTTACAGGAAAATGTAAGGAATTTAAAATGTGTCTGAAAAATATGAAACACTGTACACTGATATATTCACATTTCAGAACTGTGTGGGATACGTTTAGTGGCCATCTGATGAGAAGGCTTTACTGCTGATCAGTAATATTTCATCTGATTCCGCTAGAAGTCAGTATGGGATAAGTTACAAAACATTTACAAGCTCATGGCATCAGCCTTAAATCATGGTTTCCTAATCAGTTTTATATAATATGTTTAATATGATCGATTTCCAATTTTACAAGGCTTGTAGGACACTTCACAAACCTAGAATAATTTTGGCAGTGTTGCATTTAACATTTTACCTTAAATGAAGACAAGACACTTCTTCCTCTCTTTCAGTGGTATTTATTACACATGTGTGGGAGCCTCATGGAAGGCGCCAAGGAGACTCCCTGAACAAAGGAATGCATAAGCTTATATGCTGGTGATACTGCTGACAGTACAAAAATATAAACTAGACCAATTAAATTAGTACAAAATCCAATTAACCAATCAGTGGTTTACCCGTAGGCTTAAAGCAGTTCACATTACTACATCTCTAGGCAGAGAAAGAAAATCAGATACACTTCCATATAAGGCACATTTCGCTTTCAAGCAGGCTCCTATTTTTCAGTACTTTTCCACTATTCACAGTTTACTCAGAGTTTGCAGTACAAAGTCCATCTTAATGCATACAGATTGTCACATACTCAATTTCCTTAAGCACATACTTTGGCCATTCATATTCTACAACCCCCCATTTGATGCTATGTAAGCATCACCATTTAGTCTATCATACATTTGCCCTAAGTCTAACATAACCACGTGGCTGGTTCCTTCAACATTTTCACACATTTTTATTTCATCATCCATATTTATGACTGCAGGCATATAAAACTTTGGCACCTTTTTAGTAGTTTTAAAAGACATTAATTTCAAAATCAATGCTTTGATTAAAAACACAACAAAAAATGCAAAAAGGGCTAATACCGCGATTAATAAAATTAACTTCAATAGTCCACCTCCCCAACCTGAGAACAGGTCGGTTAACCATGCCCATGTTGAGTTATCAGCTTCCTTGGCCTTAGAGAGTTAAGACAATCTCTGAATGAGTTCAAGATGACTTTCAATTTCAGGCTGATTGTCAGGAATAAACGTACAACACTCCTCCTGAATTAAAATGCAAGTTCCACCTTTTGCCGCTAGGGTGAAATCGAGAGCGCCATATGGTTTTGGAGGACTACAGCTCTCATAGCAGTCAGTTCATCAGTCACTAGTTCTAAAGCAGAAAATGTGGCATTGCTTAATACTTCAAGCAATTTGGACAGTTTTCTCAGTTCCGAAATTGATGTTACTGCTCCGTATGCTGGAATTATACCAGCCCACGATATGACATCATCACCCAAGTCCATATGAGATAGCCCTTTGGTGCCAGCATGAGTTAAGTCATGATGATAAATCCATGAAGCGTCAATTTGGCCCACTGGATTGGCAAGCTTTTTAACCTCTCGAACATTCCGAATTGTTCCTTGAAGTAAAACAGATGTATGTCGGATGGCTGGGACTAAATAACCTAAGAAACAGCTACCAGGCCAGTTTTCTCGTACCGATTTATAGGCCTTTCTTCCACATATAAAATAACAGTCCTGCATCAGGGTGGGAATGTTTGAAGAATGGTCACTACCTGTAGTTATGCCATGGAATATGGCAAGAAATATGATATTGCGAGAACCAAGTAATGAGGCATTTCTCAATGCCGGCTGAATGGCATCAAATGAAACCTGACAGCCCGAGGTTATGTGGTTTCCTTCTGTATAATTGCACTGGTATTCGATTGTCGTGTTGCATATACTTTGTCCCATTTTTCAAGTCCAATGATGTTGACTTGAGTAATTTCGTCAGAAACACAGAGTGCCATTGCGGCGGAGAGAAAGTTGTAATGCAATAGATTTACTGGATGTAATGTTAGCAGTGTTGTCGAGTAAGCTAGTCCATGTATCAGTGATACTTAGTGGAGCTGCAGCCAATGGCAATCCCCCATGTATGGAGGGAATGGCAGTGCAGATCCAACAGTTAGAAATGTTGAATGTAGAAGCATAAACATATTTGATGGCCTGGTAGGTGTTGAAAGGTGGGTGCCAAATAGCTCACTTGGTGTGATGTGTCGATGGAGCAGGAAATAAAAATGGCCACATTAAAAATAACAGTACAACAAGAATGACCACCAAAATGGCTGTCCAATATTTTTGTGGAAATGGTTGTTGAGTCTGCATAGTGTCAGGAGCTTGGAGTTTTCCAAAAGAGTAAATGTTAGGCATCGTCAGGTACTGGAACAGTTCTACTTCGAGTATGAGTAGCAATGGGAGGAGAATCTGGAGTTGAAAAAGATAAAGGCTGTTGATCTTCGGACAGCACAACTTTTTTGACATGTGAAATGTGGATCCAGGTTGGAGATCCTTGCAATCGCACAGCAGATGATGTTGTTAGAAGAACCAGGAAAGGCCCCTTCCAACATGGCTGGAGCATTGTTTTTCTAGAGAAGGAGTTAACATAAACCCAATCACCTGGTGGAAAGGTGGATGACAGGAAATGATCTGGAAGATGTTGAGCAGCTGCTACTTGTCAGTGGTGAAACTGTAGGAAGGAAACAAGAGATTTGCAGTACAAGAGAATATCATTATCAAATACATCATATTCAGAAAAGGGTGGTGGTGGTGTCATTGGGCATATGCAGTGGGCGACCCATGAGAATTTAATGTAGAGAAAGGCCCTTAGTAGGATGCGGTTGTGCTCGCATAGAAAGTAAGGCTAGTGGTAAGGCCTGCACCCAAGTTAAGCCTGTTTCTGAAGTGACTTTAGCAAGTCTAATTTTCAAGGTCTGATTCATTCGTTCAGTAATACCTGATGCCTGTGGTCTATACAGACAATGAAATTTCAAAGTGATGCCTAACATTGTACACAATGATTCAACTAACTTAGCAGTAAAATGCGTTCCATGGTCAGAGTATATTTGACAGGGAACACCAAAACGAGGTATCAATTCATAGCACAATTTTTGTGCAACTGAAATAGCATCATTTTTAGCACATGGGTAGGCTTCAAACCACCCTGAAAAAATATCAACAACAGTCAAAACATTTTTAAAATGAGTACAAGGTGGGAGTTTAATAAAGTCCCACTGTAAGGCACAAAATGGTCTCATTGGTTTTGGCACTGGATGAGTGGGAGCCAGAGTGCCTTTTGAAATGTTATGCTGTAAACAAATGGAGCACATGCTCAAAAAATGTTGCACAGAAGCAGAAAGTCCTGAGGCAAACCAATCCTTTTGGATTTGTTTGATTAAAGCTTGTACCCCTCCATGAGCTGGTAAATGATATGCTTTTATAATAGAATTTAACATAGATATAGGGAAAATTAATCTGACATCAGGATGCTGCCAAACTGAATCAGAGCATTTGAAACAACTGTGGGCCAGCCATGTTTTTCTTTCTGATTCCGATGCTTCACTTTGTAAAGTTTTTAAAACAGTAGTGCCAAAGGTAACCGTTTGTAAGATAGGCTGCAGAAATTGCCCCTGAACAGTATGTGAAAGAGCAGCCTGCTTGGCAGCCCAGTCAGCCGAATTATTTCCCTTAGCTACTAGGGAGTCGTTAGACTGGTGAGCTGCACACTTGACAATAGCAATTTTAGAAGGTAATAATAAATCCTGTAAGAGGTGATCAATATACAGGTAATTTTTAATTGGTGCCCCAGAGGATGTCAAAAAACCCCTTTCCTTCCACAAGATACCAAAATCATGAACAACACCATGGGCATAACATGAATCAGTATAAATAGTAACAGATCTGTCTTTGGCCATTTTACATGCATGCAAAAGTGCCACTAATTCCGCGGCTTGTGCGGAAGTGCCAGGTGGTAATTGTCCAGTTTGTAAAACCACAGATGGCAAGCAGACTGACCATGCAGCCTGGAGTTCACTAAGATTATTTCGTAAACAGGACCCATCTACAAAAAGAACTAAATCAGGATTAAGCAAAGGAGCATCTTGCAAATCTTACCTAGGAGAAATAACAGTGTTAACTACAAGCACACAGTCATGTGGTTTGCCCTCGTCACTAGTTGGAATCAATGAAGCAGGGTTTAGTGGTGGGCAATGTGTAATCTGAACAGCGGGATTACTTAATAAAATCAATTCATATTTTGTGTGGTGAGCATTAGAACGATACTGTGTTTTTGTTTTTAAAAGTAATGCTTGCACTGCATGAGGTACTGCTAGTATAGTGTTATGTCCTAAAGTCAATGATGCTGCCATATCAATCAAAACAGCAGTGGCTGCCACCGCTCGTAAACAGGGTGGATAGCCAAAAGCAACAGGGTCTAACTGAGTGTTGTAATATGCTATAGGTCGATAGCCTCCCATGCGTGCTTGCGCCAGCAGGCCCAGGGCAGTTTTATTTCTTTCACAACAAAAGAAAACAAAGGGTTTAGAATAATCTGGGAGCCCCTGGGTAGGTGGGTTTATCAGTGCCGTTTTAATAGCCTGAAAGGTGTTTTCATGTTCAGGGGACCAAAGCAGAGGGTCTGTGACCTCTTTTTTTAGAAGCTGTAACAGTGGGGCTGAAATTTCTGAAAAATTGGGCACACACTGTCTACAATAACTTGCTAGGCCAAGGAACCCCCTGAGTTGTCTCTGAGTTACAGGGTGGGGGGGGGGGGCAGTCTGAATGGAGGTAATTCTACTTGGAAGTATTTGACATGAACCCATGGAAATGATGTGTCCCAGGTATTGTATCTTTTCTTGACAGAACTGCAGTTTAGATTTATTTACCTTAAAACCTCGTTCAGCTAAAAACTTTAAAACTAGAAGTGAGTCCTCTATACAAGACTTAGTATCTTGTGAAGCTATAAGAATATTGTCTACATATTGGACCAATACTGAACGTGGTGGTAACTGTAAATCCTGCAGTTGTTTGTGCATCTCTTTATTGAATAGGGTTGGAGATTCTAGGTATCCTTGGGGTAGTCGGGTCCAAGTATAATGCTGGCCCTTATAAGTAAATGCAAACAAATACTGACTATCTGAATGTACTGGGATAGAGAAGAAAGCTGATGAGATATCTATAACCATAAAACAACGTGCTGTAGGTGGGATGCAGCTTAAAATCGTAGCTGGGTTTGGTACACTTGGAAAAACAGGCAAGACAGCTTTAGTGACTTCTTGCAAGTCTTGCACAAATCTGTAAGCTTGTTTACCAGGTTTCCTTACCGGTAGAATTGGAGTATTACATGGACTTGTAGGTACTATAATTCCTTGTTGTACCAGGGCAGAAATGACGGGGGCAATACCAGATGTAGCCTCTACTGTCAAAGGGTACTGTGGTACCCGAGGTACCTTTGCTCCAGGTTTTAAGGTTATTTTTACAGGAGTGGCTGAAATCAGAAACCCGACATCATTATTATGAGTGGTCCATAGATGAGAGGGTAATGAATTTAAATGCTTATTTTTATCAAGGTCAGACTGCATACATATGGTTTGCAGAGTGAAATTTTCATGTAAAGTAGCAAAAATACTATCTTGTTTATCTGAAGGTACTTGTAAATATACTCCTTCAGCTGTGCAGAAGATGGTTGCTCCCATCTTACAAAGCAAATCTCTTCCCAATAAATTTAAAGGTGCTGAGGGTCCTACTAAAAATGCATGATTGTCTTGTAAAGGTCCCAAAGTTACTGGGACTGGGACGGTTTCAGAATATTCAATAGGAATACCAGAGACACCTACCACTCTAGTTATGTTATTGGAGAGGGGGACATTTATTGCTGCTTCACCGGCTAACATAGATTTAGTTGCTCCAGTGTCAATAAAAAATGGGTACGGTTTATTTTTGACAAGTAACATAAGATGTGGTCCATCTTGATCCACAGGGATGAAAGGGCACAACTGCTGTTGTCTTTGCTCAGGGAACCTTCATTGTGATCGCTGCCGATTGGATGGGATCCAATTAGAATTCCACTGAGGTGACGTATCAGTGGGTGGGGCAGGTTGCTCAGCCAGATACGGACATTCATTTCTCCAATGGCCTACTTGGCCACAATTGAAACACTCCATCTGATTATTATAGCTTTGGGGTGGGGCTGATCGAGTTTCCTGCCAGTTTTGTCTGTTTTGGTTTCCTGCCCCTTGGCGTCCACCTCTCCCTCTTTCCCGTTCTCGTCCTCCCCGTCCATGCTGTCTGAAGGCAGTATATATCTGAATCTGCGCTTTAACCAATTTTTCCTGTAAATCCTTTTTTTCCTGTGCTAAGTGGTCAGAGAGGTATTGCACGTGTATGACTAATTCATGCAATCTAAGACTAGGCCAGTTTAAACATACTTCCTTTAGCTTATCCTGTACTTGTGAGCATAACCCATCTACGAAGGCAGCCAACAATCCGCTCTGTGCTGGCCCCTCGGTGGGTTCTGGGTAACCAGAGTAAGCCTCAAAGGCTTCAGTGAGATGATTTAAATACTCGTCCACAGTTTCATCTTCTTTTTGAAGAACTGACATGATCTTGGACCAGTTGGGTGTGGGTGGAACTATTACTGTAATAGCATCTACTATTCACTGTCTGACCACTTCAAACCCATTATCTCCTTGTGCATCATGTTTTGGAATCGGAGTAGGGACATTAGCATGGTCCCAAATCCATTTCATCAGATCAGCCGGTATGGCATACTGAAGAACTGCCCTGACTTCTTCTATTGCAGGATTTTGTAAACAAATATGTCCTGCCAGCACATGCTGGAACTTAGCAGGATTAGTACGGATAGGCGGTAGTGATTTGGTAAAGGCTTGAAACTCAACCGCCGACCACACCCTAGGTATTACAATGGTCGGTGGTTCCTGTGCACTTCTAGCATGGGCTGGGTTAGGTACCTCCCTCAAAGCTAACAATCTTTCGTCATCTGTCGACTCCGATTCTGAATCTGGATTAAATTTATCTGGCCCAAAATATCCATCCCCACTGTAAAGTATAGCGGGGAACTGGCCAAAATGCCTTTGTCAGTGTAAATGTCGCTTCCCTTTTCCTTTACAATAGGGTTTAGCTCTAAAATACATTACAGCTTTTGCTTCTTTATGAGTCTTACTACGAGTTCTTCGTCCCTTTTTTCAATCGCTCATTTCTGGATCAGATTCACTAGACTGACTGTCCGCAGCTTGTTCTCTCTCTCTAGGGGTGGAATCTTTAGTGGTGGAATCTGGCTACTGTGTTTCAGCTCCTTGTTGAGCAAGGGGGGGGGCTGATACTGTGGGGGTGCAATCGGTGGTGCAGTCGGTGGTGGGGAGAGCCAGGCATTATTGTCTTCTGATGATTCAGTTATCTGCAATTTAGCTAATTCCTTTACAGGATAAAGCTCCTTAAAGGGTGGGTCCTTCATGCATTTACTGTTTACTACATCTAAATTACTAGCAGTATGTTGTAATTCCCTCAATTGCTCTTTTAATTTTTGCTGATTATCTTTTCGACTACTAATAACCAAATCCTTTTCTCTTTCTTTCGCCTCTGTCATCCAGTCATTAAATGCTGCCCAGCACAACCCTGGTATTCTTCTCCCTTTTTTCCTTAACTTTCCTTGGAGATTAAGCAAAATATTTTTATTAAAACTACCATTTTCCTGGAAAGGCAAGTTTACCATCACCCACAGTGAGGACGACCCACTTGACTTATAAACATACAACTGTCCCTGGACACACAAAAATACATATAACCAGCTAGTGTACCTCTTTCTGGCTCTTTTATGGTTCCCACACTCGCTCCCATTTTCACACAATAAGCTATACTATATTTTACAGATTTATCTGTGATGTTTTGTAAACGTCGTTTTCCCCACTCTCGTATCTCCTTTCACTCTTATGTTGCCAGTTTTTCATTTTAACCCACTCTCATACTGCACAATCAATAGCAGAAAAGAAATGCATGCCACTTACCTCAAAACAACTGAATGAGAGGAATTATTACATTTCTATAAAATTATCGATACCAAATTTTAAAGCAGGCAAGTACAGGAAATGAAAGAAACACTGCCAGAACAGAAAATTCTGTCATGGGCCCTTTCACTAGCAGTATTTCGTTCAATCCAAACTGTCGCAGCTGTTATCAATTCATACCCGAGTAAATGGCACCAATTGTTGCATTTAAAATTTTACCTTAAATGAAGACAAGACACTTCTTCCTCTCTTTCAGTGGTATTTATTACACACGTGTGGGATCCTCATGGAAAGCGCCAGGGAGACTCCCCGAACAAAGGAATGCATAAGCTTATATGCTGATGATACTGCTGACAGTACAAAAATATGAACTAGACTAATTAAATTAGTACAAAAGACAATTAACCAATCAGTGGTTTACCCGTAGGCTTAAAGCAGTTCACATTACTACATCTCTAGGCAGAGAAAGAAAATCGGATACATTTCCATATAAGGCACATTTCCACTTTCAAGCAGGCTCCTGTTTTTTAGTACTTTTCCACTATTTACAGTTTACTCAGAGTTCACAGTACAAAGTTCATCTTAATGCATACAGATTGTCACATACTCAATTTCCTTAAGCACATACTTTGGCCATTCATATTCTGCAGCAGTTCATTGGAAATGATCAACTGTCTTACGTCCAGCATGGCTTACAGCAGTATGTGCAATCCCCAAAACTTGCTCTTACTTGGATGCTTAATATTTCTCACTAAATCACTGATTAAGGGAGCATCATCTTGTAAAAAGGACTGAACAAATATTCATGCCAATATTTTACTTGAATGTTAGTGTGAACAGTAAGGAAAACAATCTGCCTTCACAAGTGTGTGTGTGTGTGTGTGTGTGTGTGTGTGTGTGTGTGTGTGTGTGTGTGTGTGTGTGTGTGTGTGTGTGTGTGTGTGTAGCTGGAAAATGAATGACTGCCTAAATGAACAGCAAAACAAGTGTAATAGTAAAGTTCAGCTCTGAAACTTTCAAATTGTATTGCAGTTCTCTAGGAAGTCATGGAACATGCTCCAGTACAAGCTCGCTACTTCTTCTGTTTGGGTTAATACGTAACTCTTACTTATTTACTTACACACACACACACACACACACACACACACACACACACACACACACACACACACACACCTACCTATCTACTTCTTACATACATGCATACACACTCTTATCTACCTACTTCTTACATCCACACACCACAGCCTTCCTATTTCTTACACACACCTCTTAAACACTTAAACACATACATGCACACACCTACCTCTCACTTGTACATTTGTCCGCAGTCCAAACATCTTCTGGAATTTAAATTTCATGCGGGCGAGAAGATGAAGACGTAAACCATCGGTCGCACAGGGGTAGAAGATGAAAACAGGTCACAAACACCTGTTGCATCTGTGTGACTGAATGCAATGGGCATTCTTAAAGAAGAATGCCCTAAAAAAAAAAAAAAATATATATATATATATATATATATATATATATATATATATATATATTTAATCTCCCCGCCAGCCATTTCCAGGGGAGTGCAAGTGCACCCCCTTGCACCTGCTTGTGGGCGCCCTTGCTTCCCTGGATGTAATATCACCCAGGTGTAAAATGCTTGGGTGAGAAGAAGACTGAGGTGCACCTGTGACACACCTCTCAACTGTCCAGATTTTCGCAGAATGTCCAGATTTCTGCCTCATATTTTTTGCCTGTTTCTCATAAAATTGTGGTTTTCTGGCAAATCACTGGGAAATCATCGAGCACTAGAATGAAAAAATAATGGCAGACATCTGAATTTCAGACTTCATATCCTTCAAAAAATTCAAGCTAATGCAAAATCTATTAGTCTATCAACTTTCTAAGTTTGTAAGAACAATATTTAAAAAGTGTCCCAATTTTTGGGCCTTTGTTCCCCCATTATTTGCAGCTTTGTCCAGATTTCTTACCCTAAGAGGTTGAGAAGTATGATCTGAGACCTGTCAAATGAGCTGTGTGAATGGAAAGAGAAACAAAAATGTTTACCTCGATAATGTATGCAATCTGATAAACTAAATAAGGAAAATATAGAGTTAAATTGAGGTGTAAATGACTGAAGTATAAAGTGTTTAAAAGTTTTCCATAAGAAAGATGTTGAACTTGAACTCAGATAAGATTTGAACAAGTGGATAACTTTATAATTATAATGAGTGAGAAAAGTACAGGAATGACTGAAGAGAAATGGAAAAAAGGAAGGCTGCAGTTTGAAGAATATATCATATATAAAGGTGTGCAATATATGTTTAATCAGAAAAATGCATGCATGTAGTAACTGTTTTTGTAATACACAAGTGATGCAAGCCTCTTGAAAACAGCTGTGGAGCAGGAAACAAAACAGAAATACAATAAATAGGGCATTATGGGGAGGGTAAGGGTTAAAAGAAGATGAAGAGGGTTCACAGAACACTGTCTGAGTAAAAAGGGCAAAGAATTCTTTTTATAACCATAATATGCTGATGTAATAGTGGAATAGCGTAAGTGAACATACAGACCTATAATGAGCATGGTATAAAGAAAAATGAGCATGCCAAGTAGTGAATTCAGTAAGAAGCAATCTAAATGTGTGTTTAAGTAATATCAGCATGTAATGAGTTACTGGGGGGGGGGCTGACCAAACTGTTTATAGGTAGATAAAAATGGTGCTGAAATAGCAATATGTATTAACTTTATTTTTAATGGACTTTGATATGTTGATTGCACTGGAAAAATCACTAGGATGCAGATGTACTGCAGAGGTGGGGGGGGGGGGACTGAAGGTTCCACTCCATTGGATTAATGAAAAAAGTGTACAGCAAGGGTATGGGCAACTATCACAGTGGAGGCAGGCTTGGGTGACTGTTAATCACTGCTGGGAGGTGGGTGTAAGTCATCCATGTGAGGGGTGACCAGTGGGGGGTCTATATTACATTGTAGAAAGGGCTGTCCTTTCATCAACACCTAAACACTGAAATATCAAAACCTCGAACGGCACATAAGCGATTTTTTTCCTAGGGAAAAAAATTGCGTCACCAACAACAAAGAAACCATCAGACCCTATGAAGTGGGGGGCTTCACCCCCACCCCCCCTAACTAAATATACCAACTCCAAGATTGCACTACAGTGGAAGAAAGGGCAAATTCCCAACAACAGCCAAGTGATTTTTTTCCCCGGGAAAAAAATTGCTTATTTGGCCATTCAAAATTTTGGTAGTTTGGCATTTATGTGTCGATGAAAGAACGTTCGATGAACAGCCCTTTCGACAACATAAATTGAACCCGACCAAGTGCCACATAGGCCTAGCTCTAGTATAGCAACAGGAAGGTGCAAAGGAAGTGTGGAAGGGTAGGGGAGTGTCAAAGAATATAGGAGAAATCAGTAATCAGATAAATTTCGAAAGAGTGTTGTAAATGATTTTTAATGGGTATTCATTCTGAAAGAGACATTTTTTTAATGGTGTTCATTTTAAAGAAGTCTTGGCAGCAGAAGACAAAGGTGTAAAATAAAACATGGCTTCAATGGTTCTGCAAAAAATATTGAGTTGTTAAGTTTGATTTTCTTTGACACTCACATTGCAAAACTTTTTTTTTTTTTTTTTTGAGAAATTGAATGTAGTCTTCTTTCATGAGTCAAAGTTAAATAGTCAGGAACTTAAAAAGATGGATAATAAAGGATATAGGTGGTTGGTATGGAGCTATGAAAAAGAAAAAAAAGAGTAATGGTTGGCATTGCGAGGACTGTAGACGAAGGATATCAGAAAAAGGGAACAATTAAGGATCAAGAATAGACAGATCATGACAGTGGCATAGGAAGGGATGTGAGATAATACTAACTGCCTTTTTTCATCCAATGCAAAAGACATTGAGATCTTTATGTGGTTAGAGGGTATTGAAAAAGTGACAGGAGTACAAGACAAGCTAATTACTGGTGGAGATTTTAATGTGGTTCTCAACACAAAAATGGACAGACTGCATGTAGAAATATAGTTTCATAATAAAAGTAAAAGAGTAATAGAACTGGGCATGGAAAATCTAAAAATAGTGGATATATAGCAAGAACTAAAACATGATATAAGTGATTTTACATTTTTAGGGAATGAGAATAAACAGGTAAGTAGAACAGACAAAATTACAATGGGAGAAATAGCACAGTTGTATTGAGGACAGTATATCTGACCAATGCTATAGTTAGTATGGACCGAGGGGGAGGTGTCAATTATACAACAGGAAGGAGATGGAACCCTGGCCAGCGGCAGAAACAGGAACAAATAAAATAGATGCAGCAGATGGTGAAAGAGGTTCTAAAGAGGTTCTTGATCTAAACAAATAGAAGGAAAGGGAAGTGGGAATAAAGATATGGAGCAGAATAAAAGCAGCTTGGAGAGGATGATTGGTAGGGAAATCAAAGGGAGATGAGAAGACTAAAAGAAGAAGGATGGGTGGTGAGAAGAAAAAAATATTAGAAAAACTGCTATAAGCAGGATACAAGTCAGAGAAGTTAGGTTCTGAGATGAAAATCAAACTGAAAACATCAGAAGAGACAATAATTAAAGCAAAGATAGCAAGAAGGTGGTCTGGGTGATGGGTTAAAGGTGAAGTAGTTGTTATGTTATTGATGTGGAGGATTAAAAATGAAAGGAAGAAACTTGGATGAGAAGATACAAAGGATGGTAGAAAACAATACTTGGATAATTAACTTTTTCAGAGAATATTATACAGAGTTGTATACCAGTGAGTCTGTGATAGAAGGGGATTTATCATCCAGAACAGGGAAATATTGAATGAGGATGAGAGCAAATGATTGAATAAACAGAAAAGGGCATGAAATGATGGCCATAAGACATCTTAGATGTGGAAACATGAGTGGACTGGATGGCTTCCTGATCGATTTCTATAAGAGAGTGGGACTGCAGGCGATCAATACTTTAGTAAAAGCACTTAATGATATCTTGGATGGAGGGAGGACAACATGAATAATGAATGAGGCAAATGTCATGATTTTATATAAGGCATTTAAGTAGCCTGGACAGTATGTGGAATTATAGACTAATATCATTGTGAAATGTGGATAAAAAACTCTTTGCAAAAATTTTAAGAAGATTAGAAAATATGTTGATAGGAACAATAGTGGAAGAACAAGTAAGTTTTTGTACAATGAGAGGTCCTCCACAGATTGTTGGTGTTTATTGTTAAACTTTTTCAGCTGAGTTTAAAGGTATGACAGTGAGAAGGCAGAAATAGTGCAAATGGATATACACAAATCATTTGACTGTGTGTCTTGAAAATGTATGCATAAGGTAAAAGAACAGGTAGTTGGGAAAGGGAGATGGACTCGGGCAGTATCCACCTTATACAGGGTCCCTTTGATGAAATTATTTATAAACAGGGGACTGTTGGGCAAAATAGAAATGGGGAAGAATACCTAAAAGAGATTTCCCCTTACATCAGAATTAATCGTAATTAATTTCTTGGCTAAATTAATAAAACAAGCATGAAAGGAACATGATGGCAAGGGTAATACAAGTATTGTCTTCTTGTTTCTAGATGACTGTAGGTTAATATCAAAGGATGTAGAAAAAACAGTTCTTTACTGAAATGTCAGCACTCAAACTGCTGAGTGCCAGCATGCATGAAAAAAAGATCAGAAATGCAGGAGGAGAGCAAATCCTGACCATCATTCTTCTCTTTTAAATTTCTTCATTGTAAGATGGCAAGCCCCACTGTACCCCCATTGTGTGGGTCTAGCCACCCCACCTCCTCAACATTATGTACTAACTCTGAGATCACCATACCTTAGAGAAAAGGGAATAAACTGAGAAATGGCCTTCTCAGACTTAATATATGGAAGTCTGTTTTTTTCCGGCTATTCAGTCTCAATGTTTCTGGACTTGCTTTAGTGGGTCCCGATATCTGAAATGGTTATCAGAAAAAAAAGTCAACTTCTACGGATTTTGCAAATTTTCATAGTATTCTGGTGGGAAGCAGTATTAGAATATCATTCAGAAAACTTAATAGTAATAAAAGCAGGGAAAAAGGAAGATGGGAGTGAAATTGAAAGAAAGATAGGGAAGAGAGAGGTAGAAGCAGAACAGGTCAGAAGGAGAAACTGGTTGAATCAGAGAGAGGGGATAAGTATAATGTTGAATAAATGGGGGAGAAAATGTTATACATCAGTGGAATGACTAGTCTGGTGAGGTGCATGATTTTACCACATGTAATTTATATAAGGAGACATACTCAAATAAAACCCCAAGTGAAATGGATAAATCAGATTCAGCATGGTTTATATGGAGAGGAAAAAGAGAGTGAATAGTAAAGGATAGATTGTAAATGGATAGAAAGTTAGGAGCTGGAGGCAACAAATTTAAAAAGGTAAATAATGACTAAATCTAGCTTAGAAATTAGATGGTAAAAGTTTAAAGGAAGAGAATGAATTTGGTGGAAAAAGAGATATAAGGGGAAATATACAGGTGTGTACCAAGAAACTGAACAAGGGATAGAAAGAGCAGTGCAGAGTTTTCACAGAGTAAAACATATAAAAGGTGAATGGATGAAAAGATGATTAGGTACCTTCTGGGAAGATAAGTCAGAGGAAATAGAAGGGAAGCTAGGATAATGGGAGAAGAGAGGCATTAATGTAGTGATGGACTTGAAAGTAGATGTAAGTGGAGATTTGGTATCTTTTGAAGAAATTCAGCAAAAATTTGAAATTGGAAAAGGGGCTTGTCTATTACACAGAGGAATCCTTCTGAAAATTCATCCAAAAGATGCAGGTAAGGTTGGAAAAAAAGGAAATGATACGTGAGATACAGCACTCAAGGCTGTGAATCCAATGTATCCAACCTCTCCCACCTTTGTGGGAAGGATAAACAACAAAACGCAAGGACAGCCCTAAGAAGAACTTTTACAAGGAAAACATGCCTCGTGGGCATTTTGGAGCTATGGACTTCTGACATGTGCTACCTGATAGCTAATTTTCCCTTGAATGCAGTATATTACTTCATAATTTTCCCAGTCATCAAGATAAAGTGCAGCATTCCAGATGTTTTTAGCAATCAGATCTTTTATTAATCAGATAGATGAGTGCTTAGTGTGATTACAAGTTGCAACAATTGTGACTTATACAATTAGGCAACTTAATGTAAAGGGAATGAGTCTGGAGATGTAGGTTTTGATTGACTATAATAAACATAACATGATTAGCTATAACAAACACAACATGATTGCCTAGAATTAAACAAACTATGATTCAATATCTTCAGCTAGATTAGTATAAAAGGTTATTGGATGAGTCTGGGACAGTATACATACCTATGGGCATTTCTGCATGGTAAGAGATATGAAAGAGCAAATATAGCTAGACAAGTAGATCTAGATATATAGATTTATAGGGTTTACTATCATTATGTCAATTCAAAAGCAGTCGAGTAGGAATATGGTCAACACACCTCTGCGAAAGTCAAAATGCCAAATTCCAGCATACTCAACACAAAGACCAAACATCAAAACTCCCTACTGCTCTGGACCCTGGAACAAATATTACCACGGGTCCAGAAGGGAAACAAGATAGGTCATTTGGGAATGTTGCTGTTTGACATTCCATAATTTGGGATAAAGGACATTGAGCAGGTGGATTCGGCCAGCTGTGAGGCAACATAATGATAGCAAACTGATATATAGATATAGATATAGATATAGATATAGATATAGATATTGATATAGATATTGATATAGATATAGATATTGATATAGATATAGATATAGATAAAAATAACACTGTAGTTAATGCAACATTTGTCAAAAAAAACTATATCAGATCCATCTATACCACAGAAAATTTCATTACAATGTTTTAAATTCCATATAGCCCACTTGTATAAGGCTCAGCCAAGGTGAAGGAAAACCTAACCAGTTAAAGGACTCATCATAAAGTTTCTATGTGATTGAAAAATCTGGCCTGCTTTTATGGTGCTTTCATGGGAGGAAAGGGTGGATGTTAGCTGAAATGTAAATAGAAGTATAATGAGAAAGAATATAAAGAAGTTGAGGAAACACAAAAAGCTAGGATATGGAGAATATACAAGAGTTTGGGAGAAAGAACAGTCCGGACAGCAATGGTGAGGTTGAGGAGAGTGCTGATAAAAGAATCTAGGAGTGGTAGGAAGACTATCTCTAGGAAGATGTGTTGGATATGATGAGATTCTTGAATAAGGTGGGTCCATTTGGAACTGCTAATTCCAGATTAGTACACAGATGGTACAGAACTCCAATGAATATTCAGAAAGAAGTGTCAGCTCAGACATGATTCTGTTAGTGTGATATGTCAATTGCAGACCAATTACATATGTGGTGGGCACGTGAGAAATTAAACAGTTATGAGAAATAGCTAGGAGAATCTGCAGTGAGATTTTTTTCAGAGGGAGATTTCAGATTTATGACAATTTTGTCTGTTGGGGATGACACCACAAGTAAGAAATGGCCTAAAGAAGAGATTTTGGAATTGCTGATAGATGTGGGAGAGTTAGAAGGAAAATATTGAGAGTGGAAAGAAGGAAACACAGTGTAATACACATAAGAGGGGGAGAAAGTGTGGATGAATAAAGTGGGACAAGGAAATAGTAAATGGATAGAAGTTTGAAGTGAAAGAAGAGACAAGGAGCACAAAGGGAATGGAGAAAGTGGAAAATGAGGAAAAGAAAATGTTAGTGATCATAAACTGAGAATAGTTAAGGGACAAGGCATAGATGGGGATAAAAAATCACATACAATAAACTATCAGTAGTTGAGAAGATGTTTGAAAAGTGAAAGGCAGTGCTGTGACAAGGGGGGGATGGGACTTGTAAATGGTTTAAAGGAAGTTAAAAGGAAAGAAATGAGGAAGAATGTCATTAAATGATCCAAGAGGAATGACGTTATTAATGCAATACGTCTATTGCTTTTTATAAAGATTATACGTTCTGCTTTTGTGAAGTATGATGCAACATGAGAATATTGAAATGGGCTGAAAAATGTGAAAAACTGCAAAACAATACACGTTATAAAGCTAAAGAAAAAAGTACCGGGAGTAGATGCAGCAGGGATTATTTCAGATATCTGGGCCTGAAGCTGCAGCTCCACCTTACCCCCTATTAATCTGACCCTGGTTTGACTTTACTGAGGGCTAAGCTTGAGGGTTTCCCCATGACCAAGGTATTTCTTTCTTTAGCAAATTTGTCAGTGAACAAACATAGCACAGATGCTTAGGGCCTGACATAGCTCAATTACAACGTTCAGACCTTTTAGCTCTGCTATAGCACTGATCTGAATTGATTCCATTAGCAGTTATGCTATGACCAAAATACTGGATTTCAAGCTTACCAGAAATGCATTTATTGCCATTTGTCTTCGCTCATACCTGGGATTTTTAATGGACTGCAGCACTGCCACCAGTCTTCAGTCATGTGTCTCTTAATCAGGACCAAACACTGGCACATCATCCATGATCACAACACCTTCACACCTGTTCAACAGGTTGATTATTTCACCTTGAAATATTTATGGTGCTAAAGTTATACACATGCTTTTCTCTCGAAGAAAAAACATCCAATCATAGTAATAAAGGTTGTTAGCATTTGACTACGTCTTTCTAGGGTATCTGTCAAAACCCAGTTGAAGCACGTAATGTAGAAAAACCTGCTTAGCTGCAATATCCTTAAGGGATACTAGAAGTAACGTACCTCTCATGACTGTGTCATTTAACTTTTTTGAACTGGCACATATTCTTACATTGTCATTCATTTTGATGACGACCAATATCATTGGCACACACCACTCAATATACTCGGTTGCACTAACAATCACACCAAGTATCTGCATATATTTAAGTTTTGCCTTCTCTACATTAGAAATTATTGGAAATGGTTCCCCCTGGGTGTGACTAAAACATATGAAAGAGCATCTATCTTCAACTATATATTTACTGGTTCACAGTTAAGCAAACCAACTTCTCCAAATACATTCACTTTAATTACCTTTACTCTTGGCAGCCAAACCCAACTTACATGCTGCAGTTTTACTGAACAGATTATTTGCATATAGACCTTACAGCACATAGATTCAAAATTCATACATGTGCCTTTTTAACTCAGGCATTGCTAGAAATCGTTCTATATAGTTGAGTTAGCCTGTAAGGTTATATATTTGTATTTCTGCTTCATGCAACTACAGACACTTAGAGATACTCTATAAGTATCATGTGATATCACAGTAATATTAGCCACTGTATGTATCTGAAGGATTATTGGAGTTTCATTCCATGTATTGGGAGATTGGCCTAATAGTCTAAGCTACTAGACCCATTAAAAATAATTTCTGAACACTTTCCTCACGTTTATTCCTGGGGGCTACTTTTACTAGCTAAGATTTACAAGAGACAGCAAAATGTTCCATCTTGCTGCATATTGTATGTCTTGTGCTGTATACAGCGCAAGTTGTCCAATTTTGTTGCATATGGTACACTCTATGCTACACGGCAGCACAAACACACTGCTCTATGTAAACACTTAGCTCTCATGTGTTTGCCTAACTTGCATTCATTCTGCTTCTCAAGCATGTGCTTGCTTGACAAGAATAATGTCTTTGTTATTAAATTTGTCATTTTCTTTTTAATTTACCTCACAAACATCATTTGCTGACTGCGGTGGTGGTGCTGCGGTAGCGTTGTCGCCTCACAGTAAGACGTTGTCCTGTTTGATTCTCAGCTAAAGCATCTTCTGTGTGGAGACATGCGTGAATCGGCATAACTTCGTTGAAGGTTGTACTTCAGGGCTGGCAACTCGGTATGTAAAAATCTGCTGCCAATCATTAGCGGACTGGAATTCCGCTGTGGCGACCCCTAACCGGGAAAAGCTGAAAGATACAACAACAGACATCATTTGCTGATCTTATATGAGTACTTTGTCTCTTTACTTATTCAGTCTCTATAACAATCTGAATAGGTTTTTCCAAAGCGTTGGAGATACTTCAGTATCAGCCAGCTCAATTATTATTATTCTAACTTTGATTTGCTCATGTTTTGTCTGGTTAAACCCATAATAGTAAGACCTCTCATATAAGTACCTGATAAATGCTTCCAAAGACTTTCATAAGTTGAACTCATCTGTAAAATCATATAATTTTATGAGAAGCACTTTTTGTTGCAGAGTTTTCATTAAGCTTACTTATTATTTACTCATGTGTAGCCCTCTGGTCTGAAAATGAATATAAACTATTTTATTCTGAGGAAAAACAGCATTTTGGGGGGGGGGGCAGATTACTCTGAGTGTGATGTCATCTCCTTGTCTGTTTGGCACAGTTTCTGATTCTGAATGGAGTTATTGTGTTTAAATTAATTCATTTTAAGTGAAGAATATTCAATTTCTGAGACCATAAATTGAAGTCAGAATACAGTGCTGTTGATAGACTTGTGATTGCAATGCAACTTTAATATGACACAAAACAGTAGAATACTTAAAGCACAGTTAGCATTGTGGATTTTTCTGGACTAAATAAGGGTTATGCGACTTATGGGTGCTCAGCAAGCACATTTACATGCGCACGTGTGTGCGCACACACACACACACACACACACACACACACACACACACACACACACACACACACACACACACACACACCTGCACGCACATGTCTAAATCCAAATCCAGTCATTGAGGTGTACAGGATTTATAGCTCTGAACTTGAACTACTAAACCTGCGAGTCAGGGAAAACTAAATTAATTCTAATGACAAAAAAACCTTAACAGTACAACTGCGAGAGTCCCACATATTTCTTAACTTCTAAATAAAAGGCTTACTAATTCATTCATACTAGTAGTGAAGCTCAGCTCAGAAAATACAAAAGACTATATATGCAAGTGGTTCTTCCCCTAGAAAACAAAGGTAGTTTTATTCTCAGATGAAGATGCTTTCACCCCAAGTGTAGAGCTTCATCACATTGATCTTTCAGGAAATGGCTGACAAGGATCTCTGGACCAATCCACCTACAGCATTACCATGTAGTAAGTAAGTAAGTAAGTGAGTGAATAAATATCTCTGGCCTGAGACTGGAATTGGTCTGTTGAGATCAGTGCTCTATGCTGGTTAACAAATCCAAATAAATAATTAAACCTTATGCTCAGTTTTCTGACCACCTGTCTAACTGAATCTTTCAAGTTAAGACAGGCAGCCATCTTTCTGATAATATAACTCTATGGTTCTCAAGGGTCTATGCTCAATTCCCACTTGCTCTTCCCTTTTGTTAATTCAGTTTCTTCTGACCTTCCTGATCTAGAGTCAGCTGTGTAAACAAATGACATGGTACTTTTTAGGAAGTCTGGTATATCAAATTGAAAGATTTGTTGCAAAACAATCTTGCTAAGTTAGTAGAATTGCTCCTCTCTAAACCCCCTTCTTTTTAAAGAAAACAAAGATTATTTTCTTTGGCATCTCAGAAAACTTGCTGTAGTAGATCCTCATTGGTTCATTTTAGTAGTCATGGCACTCCTGTTTAAACTATCCCTTATGTTGACTGTCAAGGCTACTGGATTCCATACTGTCTGGCATTACATTACCATGATCATTACCTACTGACTACTTACTTGAGACACAAGAGCTGTAATAGGTAAACGCAGTGATTACTTATGGCCTTTTTGTTATCAGCAATTCCTTAAAAACAACTTACACATACAAATCATGTGCGTGCTCATTTTCTCCTCTGCTCCACTCCTCTCACACTATCACACCTTTTGCCCCTCTCCACCATTACTCTCCCTCTTCCTCCATGTTTTCTCTCTTCTCTCTATCCTCCTTCTCTTTCTCCTTCCTGTTCCAAAGCACTTGTGTATATTGCATATACCACTCAGAAGATTATCCAAGTCCTTGCATACATTTTCTCTCTTCTCACTTTAGACAAACTTTTTCTTAGCTGCTCAGTTTTGTCAGTATTGTATAGCCTATATTGCTACCTATATTGGTATGTAGTACCCATTTTGTTTTATTATTATTATTTTTTGGCATTATGGGCAGAGACTCAGAATGGTTCATTGAATCAATGCCCTACCCTAGTCAACAAATAACAATATAATAAATCCCAAATAGATTTTTTATGCTTATCCTTCCTTCTGTAACCTATCTTGTATACAAATTTACAAAGGGCCTACTTGCTATGCCACCAGTTAAACAGAGAGCTAGAATTATTACTATTCTGCTTAAACCATGTGTTTTGTTACACTCTAAATATCTAAAATAAAATGTCCACGTTTCCACCTATTAATCTCAACCAAAAGACACAGTCAAGGGTTACAATATGTATTTTGTGACACAGAACACATCGTAAACCGGATCATAGAACCTTTGCAGCCTTTAGTTCTATTGCTTAGGCCGCACTTCCTTCTTAGTTAGTTTCTACATTGTTGATGTTGAGACAGTTGTTTAATGCTGCTGGTTCTGTTCTTTCATTTCTCTCTACTGTCCTTACATTCATTTTTCTTTTTCAAGCACCAAATCTTTATATGCCTTAACTCTGCTTGATGGATCTTTACAGCTAACATCAGATGTGATGTTGTCAATTTTGCTTTTATACTCACTAATGGGTCAGATCTGATTCATCTGATCTGTCTCGGCCATTTCAAAAGCTTGAGATCTCCAGCAAAGCTTGTGTGCATCCATCCTTACTCATAATGCAACCCCTTAGCTTCCTCAGATCTCATTTGCTGTGCAGCAAAAGAGGTTATATAGCAAACTCTGGGCTAAGTGTTTCTCTATTTTTTATAGTATCTTTCATACTAAACTTCTCTATAGTTTCGATTTGTTAAAGTAAATTTATATTTTTTACCCTGTGTTAATAACTGAGTGACTGTTAGTCTATTTTAATTTCTTTGCCCTCTTTAGCTCTTTCGTTAGTGTCCATTTGAGTTAGAGGATGTCTAACTAATGTCCGTTTAAGTTAAAGGACATTTCCCCCTTTCCATTTGTCCCCTTTTTCCCCTTTCTTTATTGTCCATTTTAGTTGGAGGACGACTATTAAAAAATATAAATTCCTTCTCTAAAATTTCTGTCCATTTAAGTTAGAGGACTGTCTATGAGTGTTTTTGTGCCTGTGTCTCCTCTTTCCTCTTTTGCTTTTATAGGATGTCTCAAAAGCAGGAAGGTAAGCCTCTTGACTTCAAAAGGTGTGAAAAATGTGAAAAAAAGATACCCATTAGCTATTCACACATTTTATATGTCTATTGCTAGGGGCCTCTTCACTTAGTTGTGCTTCATTTGCCATGAATTTAACCATAGGGCCTTATGGAGCACAAAAATAAGCTCATCCTGAAAGGGTTGATAAAAACTCCCTTTTCTGAGGCTATATCCTCAGAGTCCTCTTCAAAATCAGAAAAATCGGAAAAGTCTCAAAAACATACTTCTTCAGAGCCAAGATCTTTCTCAGAGCAGAAGCAAAAATCACCCACACTGTCGGCTCCAAAGGAACCCTCAAAACAGACAGCTGAAGTCAGACCCAAGGCTTCTTCTGAGCAATTGGAACCCTCATCTCCGAAGTTGACCTTGCCTTCTGAATTCAGGTATTGGAGTCAATCACCTTCTTTGAAACCAGTCCATTCTCAGCTCCCATCACCTTTTTTGACTAGATCAAGATCACCTACCCTTTCTACCCAGTCCTCCAGGAGTCTGCCCAATGAAAATGTGGATAGGGTGGTGCAGAGGCTGCTAAAGACACCAGCCTTGGCCAAATTATTATTGGATCTGAGTGCAAAGGAATCAGATCAGACAAAGTCTTATCCCTTGGTGCTTGCTCCTCCTCCAATCTGTCCCTTGGTTTCACAGCCAGAAGATTCCAATATCCAGCTTGTGTCTGTATCCGGTCTGGGACCCATAGGCTCCTCAGATCCGGTATCTGTTCTCAGTGCTTCTGCCCAGTTGGAGCAGGAGACCTTTTGGGAGCTGACACTCTCTGGTCAGATCTGCTGAGCCAGTTTGGATCTCTCTGGATCTGACCCTCCCTCTGGGGGCTTAGGTGTGAGTGAGTTTGGCTCCTACCTCTGCTTCAGAGCTTCTATCTTCTGTTCCAGAGGTTCCATTGGTCCCAACAACCTGTTTGTTGGATCTGGGGAGCTCTTTGAAGCAGGGGTGGACTGCCTTTGAAGTTATGAGGAGGGTTCTAACTACTTCCCAGTCTGAGACACAATCTCCCTCGGATCTTCCTCCTAGTTCTATGCAGGTGTCTTTGCCTTCTCACATACCCTCTCCATAGGACTGCAGAGACCCCAAGCCTCAGGATGTCCAGAGGGGACTCTCACCTCTTCTGAAACCTCCCCATAATATCTCACTGAGGAGGTCCCTCAGAAGAAGACATGCAAGAGGCAGCATCTTGACTTCCCGGAGAAGTCTATCACATCTGATACCAACCTCAATTAAGCAGGAGGGTCCCCACAATCACCTCCTGAAATTTTAAAGCAGAGACATGACTGACAATCCACCTCCCCTTTGGCTGAGGAGTCCGTCTACCTGAAGGCCTTTTAGTTTCACCTTTCAACCTCTTGGGTGACCCCTCCTTTTGATGAGCTTGTTGAGTTAATCTCTTGGAAGGATTGGGAGACCACAGACTCCATAGAGCCTACTCCTAGAAGGCCAAATAAATACATTACAGCCCCTAAAGACAAGTCTTTTTTGACAAAAGTTGTAGCAGTTGGTGCCATGGTCATGGCAGCGGCCACAAAAAAGGAGCTATCAAAGACCAGTTCCTCCATCCATCCTCTGAATAAGGATTTCAGGACCATGGATAGGTATGGAAGGCATGTCTTTTTATCAGTGACCTTTATCTTATGGTCACTGAAGTACCTTACCCACTTCACAAGATTGCAGAGGGACCTGTTAAAAGAACTATCAGACTCCCTCCAAGGAGCTGTAGTTGATGCAGTAGCAGATAAAGTCAATGGTTAGCTCACCACCCTAAATTCAGTCATTAACTCATCCATGAGGCTCATATTTTACAAAGCAGATGGAATGAGTAGGGTGGCGGGTTGAGGCATCTCTCTCAGGAGGCAGGCCTGGATGCGCCTTTGTGATATAGTGGAGCCCTTCAAGTCTTCCTTCATTAAAGCCCCTTTTTATGGCTCTTTTCTTTTCAGGCCTAAGGTTAAAGAGACACTTATCAGGTGTGAACAGGAAGGCAAGACCTTATCTGCTATTGGAGTGCATTTTTCCACACCTACTAGATCCTTCCCTAACGGTCAGAGAGGTAGTGGAAAATTGTGGTTCAGAAAGTCACAAAGATCTTTCCAGGGCACAAAAGGTGAACATTCCCCTAGAGACAAAGGGGGGGGGCATTAATGGAAGACACCACTTTCATGGCAGGGGAGGCCTGCAGAATCAGGGCTCCAGAGAATCTTTCTTTGGTAGACCCTTGCAACACTCCTGAAGGAGTGCCCGATTGCTTGCCTGTGAAGGCAGTTGGGGGTCAATTGTCCCTACACTGTGAAACCTGGCAAAAGTTAACAAAAGACAAATGGGTGCAGGACATAATATCCAGAAGATAAATCATTCCCTTCTCCTACCCCACTCCAGTCAGTTCCAGACATTCCACCCAGTTAGAAGGAATAAACGACATTAGAAATCCAAAGTTGCTAAGACAAAGAGTCCTCCAAGAAGTCCCCACAGACCAGAGAGGATCCAGAACTTACTCAAGATTCTTTTTAGTTCCAAAAAAAAATAGGGGCTTGGAGATCCATTTTGGTCCTCAGCAATCTGAAAAAGTCTGTGAAAAAGACCAAGTTCTGGATGGTGACACTAGAGTCAATACTTCCATTCCTGGAAAAAGACATTTGCATATGCTCTATAGACTGTCAGGATGCATACTACCACATTCAAATGGAAAGGTGATCCAGAAGATGCTTGCACTTCTGGCTAGGAGCCAGTCACTTCCAGTTTTGAGCTCTGCCTTTTGGTCTCACTACAGCCCCAAGAGTGTTCACCAAGTGCGTGGCAGTAGTGGTGGCTCACCTGAGATGCCGAGGATTCTGGGTGTTTCCATATCTGCTCAACTGGCTCATAACCTCCCCGACCAGGCATCTTTTGCTACAAGCCAGGGGCTATACCCTTCAGCTCTCTTCCTTCTTAAGTATTACCATAAGCGATGAAAAAGTTGCTCTAGAGCCACGTCAAAACTTAGTCTTCATAGGAGCAGAGATAAACACAACCACACTGGTAGCAAAACTCCCAGGTGATCTCCGCCATTATGTAAAATTGTTAATCAGGAAGACTTGAGCATCTGCTAAACTGTTTTTTCAGGTACTGAGAAAATGGCTGCATCAATTGTACTCATTTTCTAAGCTCGTCTTCATAAGAGAATAAACCAATGGTTATTTTCTACACAATGGTCAGTCCTGGAACTTCCAATGTCACACAAAATCATGATAACCAACTCCTGGAAAAAGGATCTCCAATGGTGGATTCACTCTGACATAGTATCTCAAGGCCATCACTTCATCCCACCTTAACCCCAGGCCACTGTGATCACGGACGCTTACCAGATGGGGAGGGGGGGCATTATTTAAGGATGACAGTTCAAAGCATCTGTCAGGAACATGAGGCTCATTTGCACATAAACATCCTGGAGATGAGGGCAGTGCTTTTAGCATTGCAAGCATTTTAAGACACTCTCCCGCTAGGAATGATATGAATCCAGTCAGACAACATGTCTGTAGTCTGGTACATAAACAAACAGGGAGTAACCAGATCTTACCCCTTTTGTTGAGAAGCTCTGAGGGTCTGGCAGTGGCCAACAGCTTCCAACCACTTTCTGATAGCAATGCACATCCCAGGGAAATCCAACGTGATTGTAGAGAAACTGAGCACAGCCATTTTATGGCCTCACGGGTGGTCCCTCTGTCAGAAAATTACAGAAAAGATCTTCCAGAAATAGGGCCAGCCTTGCTGCAATCTCTTACCATTGCCCATCAAAGGCAGCAAATACTTTGCCCTGATTCCTCCCACAGGGGGTCACCACAGGATGCACTTGTTTATGATTGGCCTCCGAGACTTCTTTATGCCTTCCTTCAATCCCTCTAATTCCCAGGTTTTTACAGAAAGCAAGTTCATTGGAGATGACAATAATCCTGATTGCTCCCTGTTGGCCTCATCAAATCTAGTTTCCCTTTCTTCAGTCACACCTTTGAGATGAACCATGGATGCTAGACCCTGCTCCTGACCTTCTGACTCACCCGTCAGGAATGGTTCATCCCAACCTGGACAATGTCAAATGAATAGCTTGGCTGCTCCAGTTCCCCTGATTGCCAGGTTTCCTCTCCTTTCCTCTCCAGTCAGACACATTTTGTTATCTTCCATTAAAATATCTACACATAACTTGTACAAAAGTAAATGGAATAGATTTGTTACATGGGCCAGCAATAATCAGATAGATAATTTTTTCTGCACCCATACATTCTATTCTAGAATTTTTGATGAAACTTTTCAACGAAGGAGCTGCTGCAGTCACTATTAGAGTTCAGTTGGCAGCAATTTCAAATTTCCATGCAGGAGAAAATGTTTCTACAATCATCCCTGGGATTCACTAAGCAGCCGTGCACGAATAAGTTATTCTTGCATGGCATGGACTGCTCCTGTACAGCACGGCAGCACACCTTGCATATTCATGAAGGCGCACTGCCTGTGCTGTTATACTAACACGGAGCCATGTATGAGTGCAGGGGGTGTGTGTCTGAGAGCAGGGCTCTCACAATACACATGGCCCTGCACTCCAGAATTGCCTTTTGGAAATTAAAATGAGCGAGAATGCTCATAATACCCCCAACACATCAAGATGTAAACATACCTCTCAACTGTACAGATTTTCGCAGAATGTCCACAGTTTTGTCTCATATTTTTGGTGTGTTCCTCCTAAAATCTGTACCTTTCTGGAAAATAGCTGAGGATTGAAGTCATTAAATAAAATGACAAAGTTTGAGTTTAAAAGACTCCACATCCTTCAGAAAATCCATGCTAATGCAAGACCTATCATCAACTGTCTAAAGGTTTGTAAGAGAAACATAAAATCTGACCCTATATTTGTCCCTCCATCATTTTAGGGTTTTTCCAGAGTTTTTGCTCCAAGAGGTTGAGAGGTATGCCTACCATGAAGCAGAAAGCTGATAAAATAACAGGTTTAGCATTAGCAGGGATATTCTGAAGGGTATAGATAAAATAACACAACAAAACTTTTTTTTTAATAAATGAGATAAAGTTTAAGCATAGCTGCACGGGTGTGCCTGTTGCTTAGCTATGCTTAGTCCAGCTTAAACAGCACAAGAAATTAAATAGCAAGAAGCATCCAACATAAACAGTATTGCAATAGTGTAGTGGTTAGAACATATGCTTTGCGAGCAGCCATTCCCAGTTTGATCCCAAGTGTAACCAATTCACATTTTAAATGTGACAGCAGTGCATAAACAATTTTTTGTATTACCTGCTAAATAACATTTGTTAACCAGAGTACTGCATTAAGTCCAGATGTGAGGTGTCAGTGTAATAAAGTGGTGAAATCCCCATATAAACACAAGTGCCCTATACAGTATAGTCACACATGAATAAATGTAATGAAAGCACATTGGGGATGTCAGGGACAGTAAACAAATTTATAATATGTAATGAATGATGAATCAATGCCATACAGCAAATAGCCTATAAAATGAAAAATAAACAATGCTAAGCATTGTGCAGCTCTGCTTACCAGGTGTAGGCATTGTGTAAATATTAATGATAAGCAATGAGTAGCCCGGCTAAATGGATTTGCCTGTTGGTAAGCAGTGCTGAACCTGCCCCTTTAAGCAATGCCAACCTTAGCTAAGCAGGTTTGCCCATAACTTAGCTTATCTCAGCATATTCAAAACCATCCAATCACAGCAAAGGGTGGGGAATTGGTCATATCTAAACCCCACAGGTGGGAATACAGCTCATAACTGGTTGCAGCTTCCCACTGTAGGGAGCATGGCTGGCATTGGAGAGGGATTGCACTTCCAGGCGCATAGCTGGGGCATCCAGGAGTCCATGGTAAGATTCCTGGTAAAAAACATGATGACAGACTGCTGCAGGGCTAGTACCAGGGCTCCCAATATAAAGTGGAAGCCTGGGACCAACTCACCCGTGACCTCACTCACCAGTGCCACTGGTATCCCTCGGACTGGTGAGCATGCAGGCACCACTATGCCGACTTGAAACGGAGGAAGAGGGAGCTCTTGGATTAGTGGATACAAGAATCAAGGCAGAGTGGTGATGTCCCAGCAGTGTGTAAGTACTTATACCAGTACCTGTTTAATAATGTCCAGCCTGTGTATATGATGGAAAGGTATGGCTAAATATTTCTCTATTTCTCTTACAGCTGCAGCTGAGTGGGCTGTGACTCAGGAAGCCCATGCAAGTAGGCTGCAAAGGCTGCATTGCGAGGCTGGTGAGTAACAATCCTGCTTGTAGTAGTCATACCAAATAAATATAAAAGTAGTAGAAAGTCAACTGCCAGTATAAAAACTGTGTTGTGTATGGGTTGTACTGAATAAACCAGACAATATGACAGTAATAGCCCCATATAGGTCGTATTTAAATAAAACTACAACTGCCTGGCAATAAAGCTCTAAATCCTGGACTGGTTGTGTTTACTCTGGTATCGTATTGCATTTTTAGTGCTGCATTCTCTCAATAATAATGTTGTATTAACCACTGTTACCCACACTGTGCTACATAATAAAAATGTCTAAGAATGTCTGCATAAGACTGTTGTAATTACAAGGTCAGATTGTACAACCGAGAGAGACTTAGAAAAAAAAACAGTGAAAAAATAGACAGCAATATCCAAATAGCACACTCTACTGTGACTTAAACTGTTGTATTTTTAGCAGACACAGCCATGGTTTGAATCCTGGGAGTGGTAGTAAGCTGTATGCATAATCATATCTCTCAACTGTACAGATTTGTTCAGAATGTCCAGATAATTGGCTCATATTTTTTGCCTGTTACCCTGCCCCCCTGACAAATCAGTGGGATGTTCTCAGAATTTTAGGCAGCAAATAATGACATACATCGGATTTTCAGACCTCAAAACCTTCAGAAAATGTATATGAAAACAAACCTGTCACTCTAGCAACTCACCAAAAGTTTATGAGCAATATTCAAAATATGTCCCATTTCTACCCCCCTGTTGTTAAGCTATGACCAGAGTGTGTGCATTAACAGATTGAGAGGTATGTGCATAATATTGGGTCTCTATTATATGTTCGAAGATTTCTAACTTCGAACACCATATGATCGACACCATATGGTCAAAGTTAGAAAACTTCGAACATTAAAATTAAATAAATAAATAAATAAAAAATGAAAGTAATGGGTTGTAGGCAAGGGGGCAAGACCCTCTGCACCCCCACATGGGGGGCTGCACCCACACATCCCCCGCTCTTTAAATATACCAACTCACAGATCGCACTACAGTGCAGTAAAGGGAAATCTTCTCTTTACCGTGTTATAGTGCCATCTCGGAGTTCGTATATTTAAAGAGCAGGGGGTGTGGGGTGCAGAGGGGCTTCCCCCCTGCCTACAACCATTAGTTTTGGGTTTGGGTTTTTTTTTTTATGTATGTTTGAAGTTTTCTAACTTCAACCATATGGTGTCGATCATATAGTGTTCTAAGTTAGAAATCTTCAGACATATAATATAGACCCCATAATATTAACTCGGGAATCTGGTAATATGTGTGAAAACATTCAGGTAGTGTTAACAAACATTCCCTCCATAGGTCTGTCAGATAAGAAAACTGTGCCTGCCAATAAAAATTGAAATTCTGGACTGGTAGTGTTTAGTCTGGTTTTGTATGGCATTTTTAGTGTTGCCGTCTCTGAATAGTAATGTTGTATTAACCACTGTTACCCACACTGTGCTACATAATAAAAATGTCTAGGAATGTCTGTAAAAACTGTTGTAATTACAAGGTCAGATTTTACAACCACAAGAGACCTAGACAGAAAACACTGAAGAGATAGACAGCAATATCCAAATAGCACACTCTACTGTGACTTAAAATGTACTTTTCGCACACACAGCCATGATTTGAATCCTCAGTGTGGTAGTAAGCTGTATGCATAGTCATACCTCTCAACTGTACACATCCTTTCAGAATATCCAGATAATTGGATCATATTTTCTGCCTGTTACCCTGTCCCAGTGCCAAATCAATGGGATGATCTCAGATTTATAGTCAGCAGATAATGACATATAAATGATTTTCAGACCTCAAAACCTTCAGAAAATATATATGAAAACAAATCCTGTCACTGTGTCAGCCCTCCAAGTTTATGAGAGCAATATTCAAAATATGTCCCATTTCCACCCCCATGTTGTCAAGCTTTGACCAGAGTGTGCGCAATAAGAGATTCAGAGGTATGTACATAATATTAACTCGGAATCTGGGAATATGTGTAGAAACAGTAAGGTATTGTTAACAAACATTCCCTCCACAGGTATACCAGGTAAGAGATGTAGAATTTAGCTGTAAGACAGTTGAAGTATACACTTGTGTACAAACATACCACTGGCCAAACCAAGGCTATAGGGTAGTGTAATAATACCTGTACCTTACTGATTAGAGCAATAAGCATTAAAGTCGTGAAAACTACAGGGATATATAAGATGTTAATTGACGTAACTCTCTCCCCCCACCATATCTGCAACAATAATCTAAATACACAAATCAATGGGTATGTTTACACCAAACCTACTGTTGGGACATATGTCCTATTGTTCAATAAATATTGAAATGTGTTTCTATTAATATTCCATGTTGAAATACTATAATTTGTGGCCTGTTGCTATCAATGTAACCTGCATGCCATTGTAATGGCCACTGTGGTTCCATATAGGCGTGTGTTCTGCTTGCTATGCAACTGTTCCAAATCTGGTGTTTTGAGTTAATGGGAATATCTATGAATGCTGTTATAACTAATACTGTATTGTGTTGACTATTACTAACCCACATATGTTTTAAAACTGCAAACCATAGTACGTTTGGGAAGGCAGGTCCCAGCGGCCCCACCTCTCTCACCTCATCTGGCAGTGGCACCAGGTTCCAGCACATCTGGGATCCACCCCGGGACATCCTCGTCCGCTGGTCCTGTAGCACCATCAGGTAGAACCGCCTCAGGGGATGGGGCTCACCCCCCCCTGGGAGCGGGCGTGGACAGGAAACCGTCACCTGTAGTCAGGTCCGGGGCTTGGTGAGTAGCGAGCTCTGCAGGGAGTTTGGAGATCTGCTATGCCAGCTTGAGGGTCGAGTGGTGCATTTAAAGGGCCAGCCTGCCCATCCTACCCAGCTCACAGCACAGCCACCTTCGGGGCCATGAAGGTACAGTGGAGACTGCCCATGGGTGGGGACCTCAGTCCC
>NC_056733.1:455599312-455866812 GCF_019279795.1 Protopterus annectens | reverse complement strand
CACTTTGAAAGTTGCTGGTGTTACAGGATTGGATGCAACATACCCTTACTCAGGAATATGAAGTCAGAAACACAAATGGATGTTGCCATGTACTGATAGCAATCAATGGAGATAATGCCACTGATATGTCAGACACAAGACCTGTGTGGTGAACAAGCAAAACATAACAGCCAATCCTCTGGCCATCATGTGGATAGGCTTACAGTTGAGAGCTATGCAGACATACTGCATTCCATGTAAAACCAGCAGTATTCACTGCATATAATAGCAATACTCACACTGTCTGTAGGTCTGGAACCTTATACAAACATGTATTTAACCTGTGTCCACAAGTCCTGTTGTAAGAGGTATGGCTACCTGCTGTCTGTAACACTGCTGCCCACACACAGGAAGAATGTCTTCCATACAGGAAAGATAAAGGGACAATGCCCACATGATGTAGTCATTTATAGTAGTGGGTTGCTATGACATTGGCTACTGGAAGTACTACACAGTTGGCTGCATGCATTTAGCAAGTGGGGAACACCAATTGGTGCAGAGGCCATCACCTGATCATGAGCATCATCTACAAAAGCCATGCTACAACCTATTCAAACCAGCTTGATCCCTGTAGTGGAGAGAGAGAGAGAAAAACAAACAAAAAACAACAAAAATAGAAATAATAGTAACAAACAAAAATAATGCTAAAAAGAAAAAAATACAAGCAAGGGAGATATCCTGAAGTGCAACACAGAAAAGAGCATACTAATAAAACAGGTATGTGAAGCATGTCCGCATGTAATTGAATGTACTACCTGGTCTGTAATAATGGGACAGATGAGTTTGAAAGCTTGATATGTGACATCCAAGACTTGCTGTAATGATGTCCTGCTGAACAACTGCTATGGACATAGCATCTGACCCTGAGGGCAGTGGGCCATACCTGTCAACTGTGCGGATCTGCACAGAATCACAAGATGTAAGCCATCATTGTGTTTGTTCTGTTCCTCCAAATATGTATATGAGTCTGGCAAGTAGCTGAAGGTGGAAGTAATGAAGTCATAACAGACACATGAGTGTTAGACCCCACCACCTTCAGAACAGTCATGCTAATGTCAAATGCATCATGCACAAACTTCATAGGTTTGTAATAGTCCTATGTACGATCTGTCCCTGTATATCCCCCCTAATGTTAGGCTGTGTCCACATGTGACACTCTGTGTTGTAGCAAGGCAGAACAGTGCAGCAGTTGAGGAAGGAAGTTCAGAGTGTGAACCTGATGTCTGAAGGCACTTTATCTCTCTCTCTCTCTCTCTATATATATATATATATATATATATATATATATATATATATATATATATATATACAGACGTGTATGTGTTCATATATACCAGCACACACACACACACACACACACACACACACACACACACACACACACACACACACACACACACACACACACACATATATATATATATGTGTGTGTGTGTGTGTGTGTGTGTGTATATATATATATATATATGTATATATATATATATAGAGAGAGAGAGAGAGAGAGATATATATATATATATATATATATATATACACACACACACACACACACACACACACACACACACACACACACACACACACACACATACATTTCCCCTACTGTTGAATGACTGTGCTGTTTGATATGCTTGAGAATACATCACACATATCTGCAGCTCAGATGGCTTACTTGTAAATTGATGTGGCTATGGTGTGTAGGGTCCTGGGTTACACACTTGCAAGGGCTGATAATGTATGTGCTGGCCAGGACAAGGGCTGTTAGATTCAGAGTGATTAAGGCACCCGTAAGCAGTTGTAAGTGGGTGTGAAATGGACATTTATGTATGGTGTGACATTTGTGGTGGTTTTGTGTTAAGATGAGCGTGGGATGTTAGGGAAGAATAGTAGGTATATATGGGGAGGTAGGTTGTTTCAGAAGACAAACAAGACAGCATACAGGGGAGGTATATGACACATGTGAGTAGTAAACACCTTGGACAGGGAAGGGTGTTTGGAAATTGGAAGCCCATGAGCCCCCAAATGGAAATAGTGGGACTGAGGTCCCCACCCATGGTGCACTTTCATGGCCCTGAAGGTGGCTGTGCTGGGGGCTGAGCAGGAGGGGCAGGCTGAAACTCTACATGTGTCAGTTAACAACTATGATATCCTTTCAGTTTGAGGTCCTCAGACCTTTTTACCTGTTTATGTTTTTCTGGTACCATGTCAAGAGAGCAACTGCCAGAGTTCACTCCACAAGAGAACAACATTATCATCAACTTCATGGTGTATCACCATGGAACCCTTTTTGAGCATACAGCCCATGATCTGCAGGAGAGGACTGCCCTGTGGAACGAACTCGTTCACAGAGTAAATGATGTCGGCCTGCATAACCACAGTTATGAGCAGGTACAACATCATTCCACTGACCTCCTTCACCGCACCCTTTAGCATGCTACTGCAGTTAGGAGGGACCAGCTAGCCACAGGTGGGGTCATGCCATCCAGCCCCCACTGAGACATGTGGAGGAGTTCCTTACCAGCCTTGAGGCACCTGCCTGCCAGCAAAGTCAAGAACCAGAGGATAGCATTGTGGAGGTGGGTGCTACCCCCACAATGGACTAACAGCATACAGGTAAGGCCCCAGGGCAAATTAGTAAACCACTGTTGCATATCCATCATCATCTGTAAAGTATCTTCATGCATATGTCAGATAACATAGTCAGTCACTGCATTGTAGTAATGAACAGAAGTGCATAATCTGTAGTATTGTGGGTTTATACTGTTGATGTACTGAAATGTTGCTCCCACCCTGTACCAATGCAATAGGTGTGGCTACTGACATCACATCTCTCACACAACTATGTAGGTCCCTCTGATGTACCTCTGGGGCAGCAGCCTGTAGCTGGTGAGTATGGAGATCTTTTGTTCAGGTTTGCCAATACACCGGCCATGCTATGGCCATGGCATTTGCCATGCACACATTTAACACACCTACCCATAATGCATGCTATACATGTTGACTTATTGTTGCGGTTAACTGCACTGCATCACAGTGGTGACCATGGTAGCATATCTGAAGGGAATGTAAGAATACTGCAGTATACCTAACAACCTGTCAGTGCAAGATGTGTGGACAGAGATGAACATAATGGTGGGACACATGGCCTACAGTAGGGACATGTCTGGAAACATTACCCTCATACATTGGCTACAACAGTGAGTGTATATACCAGTATTACAATGGCAACTGCTACAGATCTACACAATGGCATAATCACAATACCACATTCCACAACCTCTACAACCTGTAGTGTGATCCTAACATGAGCAATGAATGTGTAAGATGGAATCCTATGTTAGGACAACAAATATGGGGAATACATACCTTAACAAACAATGGAAGCATAGGTGTGCACACACTCCAAATAACATATTGTGGAAGCAGCTTTTGAGGTACTGCAGCATTCACTCATCTTGAGTATGCACCTTCCATCAAGTACGGGTCCTTAATGTCACACCAAGTAATGGTCTTCTGTCCAAGAAGTATGTCCATGACATTTGCCCACTCACCTGCAAAAGAGGCAGCTGTGGCTTGCACACATCTTACAAACCATGGAATGGATTCCATATCCAAAAGGTAGCACTCAGGAGTGGGAGACGTAGCCTTATTTTGCCATTGCATGTACCATGGCAAACAGTGTAGGCAAGCATGTATGTGATGATGAAGTATGGGACAATATCAGTGTAGAAAATAAACAGATGCCCATCCAAGACAGATGACAACATATGTTGCAAACTGGTCATGGAGGCTGCCCAGACACATGCAGCCACACTGGGAACTTGCAGGAATGTCTAGCAAGTACTGCCTGTGCAGTACCTTTGTCAACAATTACCTGGACTCTGTATAAAGGTGGTCTAAGGGTTAGGATAATCAGATGGAAGAGTTTTTCCACAGGAGACATCATCCAGGGCTCTCTACAGGTAGCACATGCATAACATCAAGTCTCCCAAATGCATGTGTTGCAATGTGTAACGGTGTACCAAGACCAAGGCTGAAACCTACAGACAGTATTAATAAAAATACATGTGCTGTACAAACAACACCTCACTCTACCTCTGGCCCACCATCCCCATCTGTACCTTGCTGGTGCCAGTGTACACCCATAGGTTTGCTGTTCATTAGCAGGAACTAGGCCAGTAGAGATGGTGTTCTGAATCTGTGACACTGCAAAATGACACTAATGTGTGGCCCATAGTTGTCAAGCATCTGTAAAAAGGCTGAGGATGGGGAAGGGTATCATCCTGAAACACAACAGTGAACTGAAGCATACATCCAAAGCTCAATAAGAATGGCTGTATCTGAACACAGTCAAGGCTATGCATTGTGGCAGACATAACCCTGACTCCACAGCAATAGAAGGCACTGTGTGACCTCCAAGGGCTGTGCACATGAGCTGACCTTGCAATCTGGCAGAAATGGGGGACATTTGTAGGGTGGAGTGACCAAATAATGGCAAGTGAAGATGGGCCATGCTAGTATACACCTTCCAGGAATAGTGGCTGCTGTAGATCACTTAACAGGTGCTGCAACAAACTATCATGTTACTGGTGTGCACACTTATGCAACCCACATGTTGTATTCATCCCAATCAACATCTGCACAACTAACACATTTGTTTGATACTGCATTTGATTGCACAGGTCATATGTCACATATCAGGTGTGTATAATGTTAACATATGCAGTATTGTGGCCCCATGGCATATCAGGGAAGAGGGTGGCATGTCAATAATGGTGTGTACACTCCTCATAGCCACAGTAAGCTTTGTAGGTTGTCAGTATAATTGGATTTTATTGCTCATACATGCACTGATGATGATGAGATCTGCAAATCGGACGTCACGCATTCACTATTGACATCTGTCCTCATTTCAACCCAGGTATATGTCAGACAAACACATAGGTGATGTGAAAAACAGAGCAAACATAACTGCCACACATATACACATTCAGAACTGGTGTGTACACTTGTGAGGTATGGTGCACAGCACATGGCAGGGTGCTGAACAGGTGCACAGCAATACAGTGTACATGGGCGCAGTGTGTTCCAGGGGAAGGGGCATCACTGACTAACACAACTCATGCATTACAGAGATGTATAATGTTGGTAACAGGGATTGAGTATAGCTGCAGTGCATGTTGTTGAGTGCCATATGTAGTGCATGTTGACAGTTGGGTAATGAGAGGTCTGTGTAATATCTTTGTGCCACCACACCTGTAAGTATGTGTGCTTGTGTGTGTGTGTGTGTGTGTGTGTGTGTGTGTGTGTGTGTGTGTGTGTGTGTGTGTGTGTGTGTGTGTGTGTAGAGGTAAGCAATGATGTACAGGTCTTAAAGTACATTTTCTGTTTTCCCCTCACAGGTGGCCAGGTGGGTCAGAGTCCCTCCTGCAGGCAAACTGATGTTAGTATCCATACAGACTCTGACAATGATGCTAGGTATGGTGAGGCACAGGCAGGGTTGTCAGGGGCTGAAGCTGTGCCATCGGTTGACATCCCATTGTTATCCTCCCCATCCCCGCACACAGTCACATTGCCTATACATACCCCATCACCAGTGGCCATAGATGAGGGACAGTTGGTGGGTGGTGGCATGGAACAGAACAGTGTGGGGACTATGGCAAGTATGTCTGCACACAGCAGCCATAGCCAGATGACTGACGAGGTACCACACAGGCAGATGTACAGGGGGTTTCATAGGAGGGCTGCTGGCCATCATGCCCCTGGCAGAAGTACCAGAGCAGGTTTCACCAGACACATGTTTCGGGCCATCATGGAGGCACAGGCATGTAGGGAACATTATACCAGACAGGGTCTGAGGCTCCAAAGGGCTACTCATTCTGCTGTTATTGACAACATCCGTGATCTCGCAGGTGCCCACTGTTATTTTGCAGGGGTCCCAGATAGACAGTTGGGTGAGATGGTGGGAGTCCTCGGCCATACAATGTCTGTGTTAGAGCATATGGTGGGAGTAGGGCAACAGCCACATGGACGTAGGTCAGCAACACCAACAGGTGGAGGTCCACATGGATGTGCAACAAGTCAGAGCCACTCCTGTAGTGGCAGTAACAGGACCAGCACTGCATGGGGGGGGGGTGCTGTCTACACCACAACACAGCAGGCCACATGCACGTGGCCCTTGCCCATCTCAACAGGGACCCAGATCCAGTGAACATTTGTCATCAGGGGAGAGTAGCATATCTGTGTGCATACATACACACACACACACACACACACACACACACACACACACACACACACACACACACACACACACAGTTAGGGCACCTCCATACTGTAACACACCACATCTGCACAGCTCAATTAATAATGAAACCTCCTAACACACACACATGATGTCAACCAAATGGCTCAGCTTAGGTCTCTGGCAAACCCACAACACACCCTGTGCATGTGATGATACCTGTGCCACATCCCTGTCATCCATACCATCGATGCAGGGACAGGCTAATATGGTTCTGAGGCACAGGGTGAATATACTAAGGTGTAGCAATGTAATGCTGTGTAGCATGTTTTCAGTAGGAAAGTTTAATGCTTACATGTCAGGATGTGTAGCTGTCCAGCCATGATGCATTATAGCTGTTACTAACACTGACTGATAGTGGTCTCCATAATGTATTCAGTTTGTGTTGTAGGTTTCTATGTGTCAGCCGGATGTTGGTCTGATGTTGTTTCCTACAAGGGGTATGGCACTGTGGTGACACAATGACTTTGTCATATCCTAGGTACAGGTATACACAAGTAACAGGTCTGTATAACAGTTACTGCATGTGCCACATGGCTGATAGTTCTGAGGGGTGTATACAGGTGAGTGCATGGTGGCTGATGTCAGCAGCTCTTCTACAGTGGACAATGGTAAGTGTACTGGGTGGCACACATCACATGTTTGTGTATAACACACACACACACACACACACACACACACACACACACACACACACACACACACACACACACACACACACACACACACACAAACAGAGGCTTTGGTGTTGATGCAATACACAGAGAATACTGTATACATGGATGTACTTAATTTTGCAGTGAACCCATTTTAGCCTATGTAATTCCACCAAGACATAATAGGCAAAACATCACATCAGTAAATAATAAGTCTGCTACTTTAATGTCATTGACGATGGTACTGGCAGGGTATATGCTCCCTTCCCAAATGTAGTGCAATCCCGGCATTGGTAAACATAGGTGTGCTGGGGTGGGTGGCACAGCCCTATACTTTGCAGGGTGTGGGGTGGTGTAGAGCTGCACATAGTGTGAGTGACGACTACTTAATGTATTAACATACACTATACAGTATTACAGCAGACTAAATGTGGGGATACACACAACAATAACCCCAATGAAGGTGGCTGTGTCCACAACATCGGCAACCAACTATATATACCAACTCCAGTATAGCTGTACAGCTATACAGTGGGGAAGACGACACTTACACATCTACTACTAGTTTTGATGTAATGATATTCCATTACATGATTTCTTTGAAATGTTAGCATTTGCCATTTAGTTTTCAGACAGATGATTTTCTGGGACATGTATATTCTGCAAACTGAAGTAGATCCTTTCACCTACACACACACTTGGCAGCACTGATAGTAGAACACCTACCTAGGTACTTATTGCTACTAATGTGTTTGGCATTAATTGCACACACCACAAAGCTTTTAGGATGAGGTGTGTCCCGAGTCTCTTGTTAAGTGAGGAACATCACCAGGCCTTGTACAGTATGGTAATGGGGGATGTACTGGGTGTTAATGGACAATACATAGTATGCCATACTGTCATATGTACATTGACAAACACATAGTCATAGACACATCTGAGAGTCCTGGGTTTATCAGTGCTAACTACCTTGTCAGTGAGTCCATTCTGTAACAGATAGTTTGCACACAGCACATGCATCATTGGGCTGGATAGTGTACTCAGTTACCTGTATGGTTGATGATGACAGTGGCCCTCATGCAGTCGACCTTGGGACATGTACTGGGGGTACCATGGTGTAAAGACAGTATACCCAGCACTCACACCCCACATTGGATATTTTTCTCTCTGAAACCCATGATAATACTCTGACATACCCACAATCACACATTGACCAGGACTGCAATACAGCCCCTTGTCTATCTCATCAGTGCTACTACAGGGATATGCATTTATTGCACATGCCACAGGGATAGTAGGGTGATGGTTTGTCATGGCTCTCTTAATGTCAGCAACATCACTATGCCTTATACAGTATGGCCAGGTGTATTGTATTTGGAGAATGTCACCTCAGAATGCTGTATCCTACAAATATACACACTTGCACACATACACACACTTGCCAGGACTCAGAGAGTAACTCATGCCTATCTAGCCATTTGTACAACAGTGTTGTGCTGGTACTGCAAGCTCCAGGTAGCCCATAGGGTGAAGAGTGTAACAAGGTATATTTAATTTCCATTACAGCAGCAACCATTTCTAACTATGGCAATGGGGGGGGGGTGTAGTGTGTGAGAAGGTCATCAGGGTATTATCAACTGCAGGTTTACAAACACACAGACACTGTTATTTTCAGCAATGCACACTGACACATTTGTCATTACTGGGGTCCATAGGTGCAGGTGTTCCTAGGTGTGTACCAGGATATTGTCCATGGAGAGATGAGAAGAGTAGCGGATGTAGGTACAGTGGTATCATACCACCTGACATTTGTCAGCAGGCCATTTATCAACTGATGCAATGTGAGTGATCCTCAGAGTAACAGTTAAATGCAACATCCAGTCATCTGGTTGTCTCTTGCAGAGGGCCAGTGAGGTGCTCCAATAGACATGTATGCCACATATATTGCATAACATGGCCAGTGTCTGGGTTGGAGACCTGTACTCAAGCATGTTCTGTTTACTGTGGTAGTCTAGCTGAGGTATCCATGGCATGTGGTGCATACAGGGTGGGTTTCCTTGCTGTTGCATTCATAACACAGCTGGGCAGACATGTCAGTGTCAGTCAAGCAAAGATTGCCTGTGAGCAACCCAGATGGATACCTGACATCTGCACATATGTAAAGAGGATAGACATCAGCTAGACAACAGGTTATGCATTAGGATTAATGTTTTGACAGATAGATGTCGCACTGATAGGTATGCTATTACTATATGACAGCAGCCTTCAGTGACATGTCCTATACACATAGTAGTCTACAGTTAATATCCACATATCAGATCAATATCCAGTAGCAAGTACTTAATAACACACAGCTCACACAGCAATGACATGATAGCCAGTACTCAGAGTCTAGCTTTGCATGCAGAGGTGTATGGTTCCAGTACTATAATCTGCAATCTACTCTTACTTGGGAAAGTACTGTTAACAGTAGTAAGACAATAATACAATACATTCACGTGTGATTGCATATAACCTGGGATACTACGCATGTATGAAACACATACAAAAATAAAAAACAGTATACTCACACCCCATGCTACTGTAATGACAGCACATAGAAGCATGTTATGTATATGGAATTGACTACACTTATTAAATATGTAATTACTATACTATTTCATCAGACTGGAACATGATTATTGGTTACCAGGGCTGAACTATGCTTAGCAGGTGTAAGAATTACTTAAATGTAAATGCTAAGCACATTTGCGCACTGGTAAGCGAAGCCTACACAGTGTAAGCACCTATTAGTTTAACTGTACATTAGCAGTGCTTACTGTCACGCAAACCCATGCAAACATGCTTAAAGCTGCTCAAAACTGCCTTAACCACTCTGTATCCAACATCCCTTGCTCTGCCTAGCAACAAAATAAATAGCCCTGGCAGGTCTTAAACCCAGGAACCTGTACACTACAATCACAGCAGTTAACCACTATGCCATAAGAGTTATGATGATGACTGGTGCTTTTTCATATATATATATATATATATATATATATATATATATATATATATATATATATATATATATATATATCTATATATATATATATATATATATATATATATATATATATATATATATATACATATATACGGATCCATGTCAGATTCACGAAAACACACATAACCGACGACCGGATCACTGAGACAAGATTGCCTACATAACACATCCCCGACAATGGTGAGTATATGTATTATGGAATGGAATGTATTCCCGTATCCTCAATACAGTTAAAAAACAAAAATAAACATGTGTATAGCAGGGGGTCAAGCCCCCCTGCACCCTCCACTAGGAGGGCTCTGCCCCTCTCCCTCCCCTACATAAATATACCAACTCCGAGATCGTACCACATTGCAGAAATGGGAATACATCCCATTTCCCAGTACTCACCATTGTCAGGGATGTGTTGTGTTGGCCATCTTGTCTTGGTGATCCGGTCATCAGTTAAGTGCATTGTAGTGGAACGGATAGGTTCCCATATGTATACATATATATATATATATATATATATATATATATATATATATATATATACATATATATATATATCTATGCATATATATATCTATATCTATGCATATATCTGTATATGTATATATATATATATATATATATATATATATATATATATATATATATATAGATAGATAGATATATATATATATATATATATATATATATATATATATATATATATATATATATATATATATATATATGTATATATATATATATATATATATATATATATATATATATATATATATATATATATATATATATATATATATATATATATATATATATATATATATATATATATATATATATATATATATGTGTGTGTGTGTGTGTGTGTGTGTGTGTGTGTGTGTGTGTGTGTGTATATATATATATATATATATACATATATATATATATATATATATATATATATATATATATATGTGTGTGTGTGTGTGTGTGTGTGTGTGTGTGTGTGTGTGTGTGTGTATATATATATATATATATATATATATATATATATATATATATATATATATATTTAATGGCCATAACATTGTACTGGAGTCATACTGCAGCAGCAATGGTCACAACCTCTTATTGCAAGGGATGTCTTGTAAGTGTTGCAGATATAAATGTGGAATGTTACTACAGTAAAAGGGGTTGTGTTAACAGACATGTCGTGTGGGACGTCAGTTTTGCTACTGACAGGTACACCATCAGTGAACGACAGACATCATAAGATCAGCATAGTGAAATACCAAAGTAATCACAGTACTGATCCTGTGGAATACGGCAGAGACTTGACCAATAAACGTGAAAAGTCTGACACAATCTGGTTAGTGCAGAGGTACACACTAACCTCCTTAGTGCAAGATATGTGTACCACACCTCACAAAATGGATGTTGACAGCCATGTAAATGGGGATATCACAAAAATACTGGAATAGATAAGCTCACACCGTTGATGCATTCACACACTCCTGTCTGTCCTAACACATATTAACTGGAGGAGCAGTGGTCCCAAGGCAACATACTGCACACTATTTAGTGGCATACATCTTTACACCATCCCACTGCTTTTTTAGACATACACAACAGTTATCATGGGCAGGCAACAGTTCATCTGACAAATATCTGGACATAACATCACAGTATGTAAACACACTGATCTGCCAGGCATGTTGGACAGCACTGTGCAAACTACAGGTAGACTGCCACAACTTTGGCCCAAGTGTCTTATGGGGGTATTCCTATGTACTTGCAAATATAGCAGGCACTGCAGGCATGTAACAGCATGAAGTAACAGACTCTAGTGTGAAAGTGCATACCCACAACCAATACAAACACAGTCACAGTCACGTTAAGGTAAGCCTAAGTAATATTACAGTATATGTACTGTGTGAACAACACCACCCTCATATGAACAACTCACGCAGTAACCCTACATATAGTCGGCCACTACACAGTGCAGTCTGATGCCTGCCTGTGGTATGGGGCATGTCTTGGTCTGGCCCTACAAACATGTACACTGATAGAGTACCATCACCTGGGGAAGCATGCAACATCTGATAGCACAGGACCAATGACATTGACATCTACCGCAGTCAGTACACAGGCCAGGTAACATATGCACAATACACACTCTGTCAGCAATCACATTAAGTACACAGACCTCAATATTATACACACTACAACAGAATGTCCAGGTTCTATACTGAAACATGAGGCCTACTATACATAACATGTCTAGCACTCTGATATGTCACTAACTTGTTATCAGGTATGATTTCAGTAAATAATGATATACTGTAGATATGCACCTCTTACTGCATGACATATGGACAAATGGTAACAGACATGGGGGACAGAGGCTCAAACACAGCACCAGTATTGACATATTACTATGATAATCTAGAACATTACCTGGTGTACCAGGATTTGTTGTGTCAAATGTCTTCTGAGGGATATGAAGTCAGTAACTGACATGGATGTCAGCATGTATTGACTGCAATCATCAGAGTATGCTTCTGCATATCTACAGATAGGAAATGTGTGAGTAACAAAATACATGTAAGACTCCAAACTCTGGACAGTCTGTAGATAGCCCTACAGGTGAGACTTTCCTCACCCACATAATGCTGTCATGCCAGACTTCAAATCATGTAGAATGGCCATATCCACACAAACCTGTTAAACCAACATTACTTAAAATGTAGAACATTACTTACATTCTGTCCCCATGTCTGGAACTTCCCCCTCCTGTTTGTTGGCCTGTCTCCATGGTGTATGTTGTAAAGGTATTTCCAAATACCCTCTGTGATGCTGTTTGTCAAACACCCACATGCAGTACTGCTCACAGTGAAGGAAAAGAGCCCACACCCACATGAAGTGCTTAGTTATAGGAGTGTGTTTCCAAGCAATTGGCTATGGAAGGATACCACAGCTGTTCCACATGCAATTAGCGAGTGGATGACTGGTATTCATGCATAGGCCATCAGCTGATCATGAGCATTCCTTACAATAGTCAATCTGCTGCCTATGCAAAACACTTGTACTTTTCCACATCCACCAGAGAGGGAAAGAGAGAAACAGTGATACAGAGACAAAGTAAGAAAGGAAGGATGTAATACAGCAAGAGTCAAGCATGTTTGTGTAGGACACATGGGTGAAGAGCATTCTCTGAGTAATACAAGGGTTACCCATATTGTTCACCAATCCATTATGTCACATGTGGGGCTATGGATTGTGTACACTAGCCTCTCTGCTGTTTGACATCTGCTGTCCTTGTAAGGTGGACATTGTGAAATATAGTAGGTCCCCAATATAATAATTCAGCAAAACCCACCCCACAATGCCCCCAGTCATTACACAAGCACAGCAATCTCCACACAAGATACTGATGACAGACCCACACACACACACACTCACACACACACACTCACACACACACACACACACACACACACACACACACACACACACACACACACACACACACACACACACACACACACGGCAGTTCTGAGATTCAAATCCCTACCTAGTTATGTATTATTACTACAGTGTACCGCATTTACTGCATGCACCACAAGGCTTAGTAGGTGAATGTTGTCCCAAGGTACTTCTATGGTGAGGAACATTATTAGCCCTTGTAAATATTAGCATTGGGTGACGTAGTTTGTGAGAATTTGCAAAAATTAGTTCACCTTAATCACACACTTCCATTTGCCAGTGGTGGGGGTTCAAACCACTATATAACAACCTTTACACATCATTATGTTACCCATTTACCACAAGCACCGCTGTCCTGACATAGTTTGGGTTTCACAACACATACTTGTAAGGTGGATGCTATCTGCAGGACTGCTAAAGTCAGGCTCTGAGATGTGTACTGGCTGTAAATGGGGCCAAAATCATTGAGGTACACATACACACATACATATGTACCCACATAAACACATGACACAGATGAGGTTCAAAACCACAGATGTATATCAATTGCTACTATGTTGTTCTGCACTTACAGCACACACCATGGGCCTTATAGGGTTTGCCTTTATCCAAAGGTGTATTTGAAGGGGAATGACATCAGCAGGCTTGGTAAAGCAGGGCAATGGGAGGTGTTATGACTCTGACTGGCCTCAAAATCATTAAACTCTACGCACACTCACAGTTGCCACTTGAGGGATTAGAACTTCTACCTGACTAGTAAACTACACTACAGCATTATGCAGTTATCGCACGCACCACACAGATTATAGATCAAGCCCTTCTCCAAAGGTGTATTTCAAGGTGAATGACATCAGCAGGTTTGGTAAAGTAGGGGTATGGGAAGTGTTGTGACTGTGAATAGCCTAAAAAACATTAATCTGTACACACAAACACACAGTTGCCATGTCTGAGATTAGAACTCCTTCTTGACTAGTACATTACACTATAGCATTATGCAGTTATCGCATGCGCCAGGCAGATTACAGGACTTGTTGTCCAAAGGTATATTTCAAGGTGGATGACATCAGCAGGCTTGGTAAAGTGGGGCTATGGGAGGTGTTGTGACTGTGTATAGCCTAAAAATCATTAATCTGTACACACAAACACACACAGTTGCCATGTCTGAGATTAGAACTCCTACCTGACTAGTAAGTTACACTATAGCATTGTGCAGTTATTGCATGCACCATGAGGATTACAGGGCTAGTTCTTCTCCAAAAGTGTATGTCAAGATGTCAAGTTGGATGACATCAGCAAGTTTGGTAAAGTGGGGCTATGGGAGGTGTTGTCACTGTGAATAGCTGAAAAATCATTAGTCTCTGCACACAAAGACACACAGTTTCACAGTTGTCATGTCTGAGATTAGAATTCCTCCCTGACTAGTACATTATGCAATTTTCACATGCACCACGCAGATTGTAAAGTTTGCTCTTGCCCAAAGGTATATTTCAAGGTGGATAACATCAGCAGGCTTGGTGAAGTGGGGCTATGGGAGGTGTTGTCACTGTGAATAGCCAAAAAAACATTAGTCTCTGCACACAAAAACACCCAGTTTCACAGTTGTCATGTCTGAGATTAGAATTCCTCCCTGACTAGTACATCATGCAGTTATCACATGTGCCACGCAGATTACAAAGTTTGCTCTTGTCCAAAGGTATATTTCAAGGTGGATAACATCTGCAAGCTTGGTGAAGTGGGGCTATGGGAGGTGTTGTCACTGTGAATAGCCGAAAAAACATTAGTCTCTGCACACAAAAACACCCAGTTTCACAGTTGTCATGTCTGAGATTAGAATTCCTCCCTGACTAGTACATCATGCAGTTATCACATGTGCCACGCAGATTATAAAGTTTGCTCTTGTCCAAAGGTATATTTCAAGGTGGATAACATCAGCAAGCTTGGTGAAGTGGGGCTATGGGAGGTGTTGTGACTGTGAATAGCCTAAAAATCATTAATCACTACACATAAGCACACACAGTTGCCATGTCTGAGATTAGAACTCCTACCTGACTAGTAAGTTACACTATAGCATTATGGAGTTGTTGCATGGGCCATGCAAATTATAGGGCTAGCCATAGGGCTAGCCCTTCTCCAAATGTGTATTTCAAGGTGGATGACATCAGCAGGCTTGGTAAAGTTGGGCTATGGGAGGTGTTGTGACTGTGAATAGCCTAAAAATCAGTAATCTCTACACACAAAGTTTCACAGTTGTCATGTCTGAGATTAGATCTCCAACCTGACTAATACATTACACTACAGCATTATGCAGTTATCGCATGCACCATGCAGTTTATAGAGTTAGCCCTTTTCCAAAGGTAGATTTCGAGGTGGATGACATCAGCAGGCTTGGTAAAGTGGGGCTATTGGAGGTGTTGTGAATGTGAATAGCCTAAAAATCATTAATCTCTACGCACAAACACAGAGTTCCACAGTTGCCTTGTCTGGGATTAAAGCTCCTTCTTAACTAGTACATCATACTATAGCATTACGCAGTTATCGCCCGCACCAAGGAACTTATAGGGCTAGCCCTTATCCAAAGGTGTATTTCAAGGTGAATGACAGCAGCCTTGCTAAAGTAGGGCAATGGGAGGTGTAGTGTCTATGAATGGCCTTAAAATCATTGCTCCCTACACACAAACAGAGTTTCACAGTTGCCATATCTGGGATTAGAATTCCTACTTAAGTAATACATCACACTATAGCATTACTCAGTTATCACACGTGCCATTGCCATGGAGCTTAGAGGACTAGCCCTTTTTCAAAGGTGTATTTCAAGGTGAATGACATCAACAGCCTTGCTAAAGTAGGGAAATGGGAGGTGTAGTGTCTATGAATGGCCTCAAAATCACAGCTTCATCCACACAGAATTTCATAGTTGCCATGTCTGGGATTATAACTTCTACCTAACTAGCACATTATACTACAGCATTACACAGTTATTGCACATGCCACAGATCTTATAAGGCTAGCCTTTCTCCAAAGGTGTATTTCAAGATGAATGACATCAGCAGCCTTGCTAAAGTAGGGCAATGGGAGGTGTAGTGTCTATGAATGGCCTCATAATCATTGCTCCCTACACACAAACAGAGTTTTCCAGTTGCCACATCTGGGATTCAAACTCCTACCTAACTAGTACATCATACTATAGCATTACACAGTTACTGCATAGCACCACAGAGCTTACAGGGATTATCATTCTCCAAAGGGGTATTTCAAGGTGACTGACATCAGCAGGCTGGCTAGCCTAGGGCAATGGGGAGTGTAGTGTGTGTGAATGGGCCATAATCCATTCCTCTGGAAACACACACAACACTCAGTCACACATAGCTTTACATTTGACAGGACTGTGTATAAGACTGCCAGATGAATAAGGACTTGTACTGTCATGTTACACAGTTATCACAAGCACCACAGACACTATAGTGCTGAGGGATACCAGAAGCAAATGTTTACAATGAAAGACATTGGCACATCATGCGATATTGGCCACTTGGATGTGTGGTGGGTGGGACAGCCCTCATGATGGGAAGCTCTTTGTCACTGTCTGTCTCTCTCTTCAAATCTCTGTTTGTGTATATTTGACCTATTATAGTGTGTTGTCCTTATATGTGTGTATTCCTATCCGATGTGTATGCAAAGCATGACTGGTGTGCAATGTGGTGTGTGTGCACAGACATCCGTGAGTGACAGGTATGTACAGTCCACTGTTGTTGCCAGACATGGGCTTCATTTAAGTGTGGGAACATGCCCATTATGACCTTCTGTATTGAATGTGTGAATCCATTCCAAGTAGGTTGTACTCCAATGCAGGCATTTGTGTTCTACACCTACAGCTAGCAACCTGTTTCTGCAGGATATCTGTAGATAGGTTGACAATATGGAGTCACAATGGGCAAAGGATAGTGGGATACTGTAACCAATTGTGTCTGTGCTGCTTCTGCTACATGGTTTTGGTGCTAACAGAGATATTCATAGGTTCATAGGTTCATAGGTAGGTACTAGGCTATCGGCCCAAGGGCCTATGTAAGCCTAGCCAGCAAGGTACCATAGCTTATACCACCCAAGAAAGTTATTTTTCTGTGCCACTGTCCAGCAGAGACACAGAAGTGATCCCTGGGGTGTATTTCCTATTTCCCATCCACTCATCAAGATTTTTCTTGAAGAGTGCTAATGAAGAACTTTGCTTGACATAGATGGGTAGCTTGTTCCAGAATATAGGAAGCCTCTGGGACAGGAATCTATCCCTCCAGCATGTCCTGTTTATTGTGGAGACAAGGTTTAGGTCCCTAGAGTGTGTAGCTTGGAGAGATTGGGATTTCTTTAGGTGTAGCATGCCCAACAGCTCTGAGTTTGACATAGCTTTATATGTTAAGCAGAGATCACCTCGGAGTAGGCGATATGCTACGGAGTAAAGCTGGAGTTTTTTTTGAGGCGGTCAGTGTAGGGCATTTGCTTGAGGCCAGTAATCCTCTTTGTCAGATACTTCTGTGGCCTTTCCAGCTGCTGCAAATGCCTTGTGAGGTACATTCCAAAAGAGGCGTTGTACTCTATAATGGATCTAATGAGTGACGAGTAGAGGGGAACGATGACCTCTTTTTTCCTGGATGAGAACCCTTTTATGATGAGGTGTGCCATGTAGAAGAACTTCCTGACTACTGTGGCAATGTGACTATCGAAGGAGAGACTACTGTCCACCTGGGTGCGAAGGTCTCTTATCACACATTCGGTGTTAAGTAGATTGCTGCCTATGTGGTAGTTCATGGATACAGAGTTTTTACCAAAGGGGATGACACTGCACTTTTTGGCATTGAGCTTGAGGCCATGGCTCTGACACCAGGCATCTGTCTCAGTGGGGCCCTTCTGTAGGATGTCCACATCATTTGTGGACTTGACTATGGCTCCTAGTTTGCAGTCATCTGTGAACTTTATCAGCCAGAGGCCTTCTGTGTTAACCTGTACTTCAGAGAAGTAGATACCAAACAGGAGAGGTCCCAGGATTGAACCCTGTGGCACTCCACTTCTCACTGCCTTGAGGTCAGATTTGGAGTCTGCAACTTTTACAGTGTGGGTTCTGTCAGTGAGCCAGTTGGCAACCCATCTTCTGACGTAGGGATTTATACCTAGTTTAGTGAGTTTAGCTAGAATGGGGGATAGTGTCAAAAGCCTTGGCGAGGTCAAGATAGGCTGTGTGAACCACCTTACCCTCATCTACGGCTTTGGTGACTGCCTCAAAGAAGTCGATCAGGTTCAGGAGACATGATCTGCCTTTCACAAACATGAACTGGGTAGGATCCAGAGTTTGGAGGTTACCAATGTCTGTGTTTATGAGTTCCATGATGATATGTTCCATGGTCTTGCAGATCAGGCTCGTCAGGCTAATAGGTCGATAGTTCCTGGGATCAGTGGTGGCTCCCCCTTTGTGGAGTGGGATAACTGTTGCTGTGGGCCATTCAGTGGGCACAAAGCCTGAGGCGAGGCTATTATTGAACATGGTGCTTAAGTGGGGAGTCAGTTCATTCTGAAGTTCATGTAAAACGCAGCCTGGGATGTTGTCCGGTCCCATGGATGCTGTGTTTTTGGCTTTAGAGAGTGCAGCTTTTACCTGCGTAGTTATGATTACAGGGAATCTGCATTCTTCCTGTATATATATGGGCCCTTTAGGGGGTGAGAGGGGGGTAAAGTTAGCACTGAACCGATCTGCCAGGATGTTGGCAATATCAGACATAGGTACTGTTTAACACTGTGATGTATTATGTCATCAACTACTGAGAGATATACTTATTTGCTTGCAGTCATTTCCTGGGGAATACAAGATGAATGAAGCTGTGTCCAGTATTGTGGTCTGCAGCCTACATATTCTTGCACAATCTTGCCATTCTGGAGGGGGAGCTGCAGACACTTGCTGATGGGTCTGTGTAAATGGTCCAGCACCTTGTTACTGTGGTGGCTGAGGATCTCATGCTTGTACATCTATCGATGTGACAGAATGGCCATATCCTGCTGTGGCCATACCTCTCAGCTGCACAGATTCACACAGGTTACCCAGAGGCAGGGCTCATATATCAGGTCATTTACCCTTCACATTGTGGTTTACAAGTAGGTTTGTAGCTACCTATTCCTGGGTTTGCAGACAGGGATAGTATGGGCACACATCAGAGTTTCAGACTTCACACACTGCATGGTGTCCATGCTTCTACCCCCTCTGTTATTCTATACTCTTCCTAACATTATGCGAGCAATATCTGATAAGTATCCCTATAGTTATCACTTCATCCCAGCAATATTTAGGGGTTGGTACACAGTTCATGCAGTAAGACATGGTGGACATGCTACTGGTATTTGTCGACATGACCTTGCATTTGTGTTTTGTGGACTGTGTTATGTCACTATTTAGGACTCCATGAGATAGCATACTTGGCAGTATGGGTGAGACACAGACCATTGACAGAGGTCTGTAGGGCATTTCGTAGTGATGCAGGCCATCTGTAGCAAGCCAGTGCATTCTGTCACTCCTACAATCCCAGGCTGCAAGCCACTGGATTCTGCTGGGGTGACAGGGTAGATGTGCAAGGTGTTAATGACAATAGTTTTTGACCTTATTAATCCATTGGTGTGAATGTTGGCAGGTGCTGCTTACAGTTAGGTACACACCTGCATGGGACACCTCTTCAGCATGCTGCATACTGTGGGTGTTCCCATACAGATGTGGGGGGTCATATTGTACTCATTCCCAACAGTAGGGATATGACCTGTGATGAACCTGTGGCTGATGGTGGAGTGAGCTGAGTGCATGTGTGCTATGGAAGCTTCTTGCAGCTGACTCACAGATATGCGTGGGGCATTCCCCTTATGCTGGCTTGTGAGGGGACATCAGCGGTTTCTCAGTATTTCATAACTGTGCCTTTTGTGGTATGCCAGTATTTGGCCAGACTACATCAGTATTCCATACTGCACAGACAACTAATGTGCGGCTAACCTGTATGTACAATTTCAAAGGTGTGCCCATTTGATAGTAACATTTTATACACTCTCTGTCTAGGGTACTTCTACCTGTGTACTGTGTGTATGTCTGGGCCCACATTCATGCCATGCCCATCTTTCAAATGTTGACAGATATTATATCTGAACAATTAGTATGGATTACTGCTGGAGTGGTTCTTGCTGGGATGCATTGTTTTTGGCACTGCAGTTGTTAGAATTTGGACCTGTCATCCACAGTACTGGCCATAGGCCACTGGGACACAACCCTTCATGCCTACATGCTGACCATGTCCACACAATATACAACACACAACAACCTAACACACAGAGCCCTGCATATTGTACATGTGCAACAATCTATACTGCTAATTTGGCCAGCTCAAGTAATCTGTGCTCCACTGTTATTATACCCACACATACATGTTACTACATTTCTATGTAGGATTGTGGGGGGGGGACACCTGACAACTGTAAACATTTGCTATGACTGTACTGGTATTTCAGGTACTCTGCTGGCTTCCATTTCATTCTGTATTCTGACCTATTATGCAGACTAGAGGCATATCAGTGTAGTACAGATCTTATTGACCTACATTTCAGTTTGAGACATCTTACCCTTCAGAACTAACATCCAACTGCCTAACCTGTTGTAGTCTGTGTAGGTCTGGAGGGGGGCTGTTCTCCTTTGCCATCAATTGGAGGCCTTAGCACAGCCTTTCTTTGTGATCATCTACACCTGTCCTGCTGGCTGAGACTGTTGTTGGGTATGTGAGCCTCACTGACATGCGTGTGTGTCCTATGGAAACATATTTGGCCCACCACATTTCCTGCAGTGGGATTTGTCACCTTGTCTAGTACTGCCTACTATGTTGACACTAGTATTTGGTATGGATTTCATGCCACCAATATAGGTGTCTACTATCTGCAGCCATCCCATTCAGCCACCTGATTCCCTTGCATGCTCACATCCGTACCATAGATACAAGTAGCAGAACATACTACTCCATTCAGCAATTGATAGGGAGAGTGACTTACCTTGTGGCTGTGCCAGTATTGAGGATGGTGCTGGAGGGCTATGTCGGATGCACATAGTACACTCCCTATACATGTTTATGCACAGGTAGTGTCATGTTTGGCATCCCTTTTACTGTATGTGTGAGTCAGAGAGAGGAGTCCTTCCCTGGGTTACTAACGTGTCAGTGTATGCACTATGCATTGCCACTTTGCCAAGGCCTGGGCATACTGGGCATGCTTCCTTCTGCCTACAGGGGCAGGCTCAGGTTGTTCCTCCTCCAAGTCACTCTGTGCCTGTGCTGGCCTTGGCAATGGTTGGGGACTGTGTGGCCCTGCCCCATGCTGTTCCTGCTGCAGCTCTTTCTGAAGGATCATATTGTGCAGCATGGCACATGCAATGACAATTTGGGTACATGTAGCTGGAGAATACTGCAAGGCTCCACCGGATATGTCCAGGCACTGGAACTGTGACTTGAGCATCCCAAATACATGCTCTATTATGATTCTGGTTTGTGCGTGTGCCTCATTATGGAGTTCTTGTTCGGGTGTGTGTGCATTTCTGATGGGTGTCATCAGCCACGGCTCCAGTGTGTAACTAGCACCCCCCACTAGGTGGCCATATGGGATGTCCCCACTGGCAAATCTCTGGTACAGCTGCATCATATGCCAGATGTGGGAGTCATGAAAACTTCCAGGGCTGCCAGAACACACATTCATTGTAATGCCCTGGGCATCAAACATGACCTGGCAGTTGGAGGGGAAACCCTTGTGGTTTATGTAGACTCTATCCCGCTCACCAGTTGGTGCTTTTATGTGTATGTGCGTGCAGTCTATAGCACCCACTACCTCAGGGTATACTGCTGTTTGCTGGAAGAGATGTATATTTCTGGTCAACGCCTCACAGGTGCTGTGGAAATATATGTGCTCACTGGCGTGTACTGACATGGCATCCAGGAACTGGTGGAGTACCCTGGATGCTGATGCCTGTGAGATTCCCATGATATCCCCAGTTGGCCTTTGTAAGGTACCTGTGGCTAGTACACTTAAGCCTACACATACCTTGGTATCCACTGGGATGGGTTTCCCTCTGTTGGTTCTGTGTGTGAGGCATGGCCAGCATAACTCAACAATTTGCTGTAGGAGGTTCCTGTCCACCCTATAGCGCTCCACTATCTCCAGCTCATGTAGCCCCTGGTAGGTTACCCTGGGTCTGTACACTCTTCTCCTTCTCCTCACTGTGAGTTGGTTGTCAGCATTCTCATCCTCACCACCCTCAGCCTCTTCCACATATTGATTTATGAGAGCAAAAGCAGCCCCTATCATTTTGTTGCTTTTGTTAGGTAAAATTACCCCATTTGTGTACACCAGTGGTGTAGAGTTTGTGGGAAAAAACAGAGGGAAAGGTGTTTGCATAGTTTATAGTAGTGTGCTGGGCTGGGCTGGGATGCTGCCTGTGTAATTTGCTGATTCTGATACATTTCACCTGCCAGCTATGCTAGTTCTCCTTGATTACCTTCCTACTGCTGTTTTCCCTTCCCATTGCCTTCCTGTTTAAGCCCCAAGGAGCAACACAGAAACACAGTGCTCAGATGTGAATGGAGCTGCTATTTCCTGGTTTATTTTTTTGTTTGTTTAAAACCCGATGAGTGGCGCGCACACCCGTTTAGGCAATGTAAATACTGCTAGGCAGTTTCAGACACACCCCCTTCCTTAGCTCTGCTAAGCTAAGGGCAAACCCAAGCCACAGAGCTCCAATAAGCTTACAGTATGCCTGAAACACCCCTCTATGATGTCAGCTAACTCTTAGGCTTGCACCGTGGTTTTCCTGCACCTACACGGTTGGGTGCTGGCTAGCAATGAGGGGAAATCTGTGATTCAGCATCATTCCTCTCATTTGCATATAACTGACTGCTAATGCCTAGTTACAAGTCTAACACTGAGCCTTCCCCCTTAGCAACCACTATTCAGTTGTTGCCATTGACTATAATGGCAAAATTGTGATTTTACCTAAAAAGCTTTTTTCAAGGTTTTATTTTTATTTTTGGGCCGATAATGTTTGTGCACTGCTGCCTTATGCTTAAATGGCCGAAATCGACCAAAAAAATAAAGTTTTTTTTTGTTATTTTTAAACTATTTTCCATGCAAATGGCCATTGGCATGTCTTCCACATTATATACACCCTTTATTTGGAGCTGTCATGGCTTCGTTTTGTAGTTTGCAGAAATGTACTCAGTTACTAGCCAAATACATTTCTGCAGGTTACACTAATCACATTCTTCCAAATATTCTAGTATTCCCCTTTCCTTCTGGAGTTTTTTAAAGCTCCACATCTATTTTCCCCTGTCCTCTAGGGATCATACATTGGGGAACTGGAGTTTCCCTTCAGTTTCTTCAGGGTATAAATTTTTTCCCTTTTCAGTAGCTTCCTTTGCTTTGGCATCAGCCAAAGCATTCCCTCTTGCATCTTCATTGTTTGTCCTTTGATGGGCTCTCAGCTTTAAAATACTGACTTGTCCTTGCAATCAATGCTTTTATATCAGTTTCCATATGTCCTGTAACAGGAGTGTGCTTTAAAGGTTTTCTAGCACTATCAATGAATCATTTCCTTGCCCATGTTGCCATATGTAGTCTCAATGAATTTACCACATAGGCACTGTCACTGTAAATATTCACTAGATGGAAATGCTGCAAAACATACTTTATAGCTTCCAGTTCTGCTCTCTGTACTGACATGTATCCTGGCAGTTTGACTATAATTGGTTTGTCTCCCTTCTTCAGAGTCACTACTGCAAATCCAGTATAATATTTCCTGTCCTTCTAGAATCAGGCACCATCCACATATACAGTCAGAATGTGGTGGTCATGATCTGCTTTTAATGGTGACTTTTTTGGCTTTTCCAGATCTGCCATGCAGTCATGTGGCTTTCTTTCATATCCAATAAAATTGGATAGTTAATACTCGTCCCCTGTCTCTGTGTACATCTCTAGTACAGCCATTTGAAAAAAAAAACAGTCTGACTAACCCCTCAGTAATTTTGTTCATCTTGCTTTTACTTAGAGTTTTTATTGTCAAATGTGGAGTTTGTACTATGTCCCCTGAAAACATTGTCAAGTATTGTTTCTGTTTTATTCCCCAGTATATAGCTAAAAGTTGCTGAATGCACGAATGATAGCCTTTTTCCACTGGATGGCTGCAAAAGGTAATCGGTTTCAACCATCTCTCCATTCATGGAGATTTCCTATGAGGCCATGACTGCAATAGCACAACCGAAAGTGTCTCTTTTCCTGCTGCTGCTTGCAAAATAAAAGGCAATTTATTGGTGGGAGCTATCATCTTCATTGTCTGTACTAGCTTATGCTTTAACATTTTTAGTACCGCTTTATCACTGTGACTCCACTTTAGAGTCAATTCTTTTTGTTCTGACAGCATTTTATAGAGGGGAGCTGCAGCCGCTGCATAATCCTCTATAAATTCCCTGGTGTTATTCATGATTCCCATGAATTTGTGTAAATCTGGAATTGTCAAAGGTTTTGTCAGCTCCAGAATTCCTTGCACCCTTTCTTTACAAGCAGTCCTCCCTGTTGTTCTGATAATAGTTCCTAGAAATTTGTCTTCTTGTGACATGAACCATATTTTGTCTTTGTTTACTGGAAACCCTTCCTCTTGCAGTTCCTTTAGAACCTTTCTTAGCTGCCATGTGTGTTGTTCTACCATCTCTGGCTGTATCAAAATATCATCAGTGTAATGCATAGCCCTATTGTTCTTGCTCACGTCTTGTAAGATTGTCCCTGCTATCTGATGGAAAATGACAGGGCTGTTTTGAAAACTCTGTGGCAATCTAGTCATGCCATATTGTTGATTTTCAAAGGTAAAGGCAAACTGTGGATAATCTCTTCAGTGAAATGGCACTGTGAAAAATCCATTTGCCAGGTCTATCACAGTGAACCAATGACTTTCTGGTTTTATTTGAGCTGCTAATTCTGGGACTCCCGGTATCAGGTGTGCTGTTGGTTGTGTATACTGATTTACCTTTTAGAGATCTATTACCAATAAGTAACTTTCATCTTTCTCTTTAACTGGCCAAATTGGAGAATTTGTTGGAATATGTCCCTTTTGGATAATGCCTGCCTGTTCTCATTCTAAAATACACTTCGTCATATCTGCCACTTCAGCCAGAACTGGATACTGCTTTTAGAACAGAGGGATGAAGTTACTTGAGCTTCCTACCATTACAGGTACTCGTAATCTTCTGCAATCTGTTTTTGAGTTTGCCCATAGGATCTGAAATTCTTGCTCTATGGTGTCCCTAATCCTTTTGTTCATCTGTCAGGGGCAACACCCTGTTTCCTTTGCTCTCTATCAAGTAAGCTTATACTGTCATATAATTACAGTCATTGCCCACTTCATTTTCATCTTTTGTTTTCCATAACATGCAGCTGGAAAAATCTGTTACTATTCCCAACTTGTTCATAATATCCATTCCTATTATGTGGGTCCCACAACTGGGATGCATCAAAAATGTTCCTGTTATGGGATCCCCATCCTGATTAAGTCTGATTTCTACAGGCTCACTGCCTACTGCAATACATGCGCTACTGTTGAACCCCAAAATTAAAGTTTTCTTTCTTGGGTCCATCCTTAACCATCTGTTTATAACAGATACTGCCACTCCTGTGTCTATTAAGACATTTTTCATGGCATCCCCTCCACCCAAACATTAGTCAATGGTTGACCATCATTCTCTTGCTTAAAAGACCCTACATGAGTTATTTGGGTGGGGCGGGGGCACACCTCTGTTGTGAATCTTCATTATCCCATATGTTTCTGGGGACTTCTGTAATGATAGAAATATTATATTCTTGCTCCTGAGAATCATCATCCTCATCCGCTGTGTACTCAGGACGTATTCCTGAGACACAGCCTGTCTTTCCTGTGGTCTGGATTATAGGGAGGATTTTTCCATATATTCCACTGGGTAGACATTCCCTTCATTGTCATATAGTTGTTTTTTATAAATTCCACTTGCCTTATTGAAAAATGTTTGACTCTCAATACTATCATCCTACAATTTTTGTTTTTTTCTTCTTTTTCCAGTCTCCTTATTTTGTGATTCCTTAGCATATATTCCCTTCTCTATTTGCTTTGTTTTTACACTGTTTGTAATGTGGACACTTGCTTGACATGTCCAAGTTTCTTACAGAAAAAAAAAAACATGTCACCTTTTTTCATCAGGGCTTACCAGAGCTGGGGGGCTGATGCCAATTGTGGTCCGTCCCTTTTCTCATCCCCCCACCTGTCTCTACCTCTTCCCCTTCCTACTGCACTTACAATTTCAAAACCATCTTCATCAGTGCTGAGGATGAAAATGTTTTGTTTGAAAATGATTTCTTCATAAATCATGACCCTTCCTCTTATCAACTTGTGAACACATTGCTATAAGTGTCAGTAGTTTCTTCATAGGTACATGCAATGTCACCCAGAACTCCCTTCCAAAAATGCATGTATTAACCTTTTCCTTATTTCCAATCTTTCCATTTCCCTGTCATAAAATAAATACTAATAAGCAACATTTTAAAGAATCATTCCATACATTGCCAGCTGTACAGTGCTGGCCAATTAATAGGAAATCTGTGTTTTTATTGTTTTTATTTTTGTTTTTATTGTTGTTTCACCATATAACTCAGTATGGGTATATGAAATGACAAACAGTATAATTCATGTTATATTAGAAAATGTAATACAATGTTTTAATATTTTGTGAATGACCCTTTGGCCATTATCAAGGATTTAACTCATTGAGGTATAGAATGAACAAGTTCATGGCAATATTCAGTCATAGAAGCATTGCGCACCCAAGTTGAAATGAGTTCTTCAGTCAGTTGTTACTTGTTATTTATGGTCTTTTTCTTCATCTCTGACTTCAGAATAGCCCTCAAGTTTTCTATTAGCTTAATATCTGGGATGTTACCTGGTTATGGTAACACTTCAATACCATGGACTTCAAGGAAACCTGTCACTTGTTGACCTTTGTGACATGGGGCACCATTGTGTATGAAGATGAAGTCCTCTGTCCCTCTAAATCCTTTCTTTTTTGTGGAGCAGACATTGTTGTAGTATGGTTTGTACTGTTCCTGCTTCATGTTTCTCTGAACAATGTAGAGCCGACCTGTTCTGAAGATGCTCATAATGCTCCACACCATCACTTGAGTTGGGTGCTTGACACTGTAAACGATACAATCATCTCTCATTTGCTCTCCAGATTGTCGTCTGACATATTATGCTTGCTGATCCAAACAATGTATTATGCTCTTGTCAGTAAAAACAACCAGTTCCTAATCTTCATCTAACCAGTTTTGAAACTCTTTCACCCAGTGCAGTCTTTTTGCCTTCACTTGTTTGGACAATTTCTGTTCTTCAGAGGTCTGCAGGCTTGAAGTCCAGCATCCAGAAGTCTCCGTTAAACAATTCTGGAATTCATTGTAACACCCTGTTGTTCCACCATCCCCTGCAGCTGTCTACTGGATGCCTTGCAATTCTTATGGCATTTTTTGATCAGATATGAATCATCCCAAGGAGTTGTGGACCTTCTGCAACCACATCTGCCAGAATGCCTGGGCAACAACCCTTCACCAGTATTCAGTTTCTTCCAAATTCGGTTAGCTGATAGTTGACTAACTCCAACCTTCTTGGCAATTTCTGATCCAGTAACACTTTCTTTGAGCAGAATCTCAACTTTTGCACACTTTCATGGCATTAATTCAGCCAATTTACCCATGTTTAAGAGTATGGAGCCATGTCATTATGACATAATTTCTCTTTAACTAGGTAAGTAACGTAATAATTTTGTGCTAAACAGCTTTTCCTTAAAGAATTAGCAAACTGAAATGATTTTGTGAAATTCTGAAAAAGCTAGCCTAAAGATCACTAAAGAAACTAAGAAATTTTCATTATTTGTAGATTTTTCTATTACTTTTGGCAAACACCGTATATGATAACCGATCTTCAAATGTTAACATATTGTAAAAAATACTTTTTTTATTGTTCCACTGAGGTACTGTCTGTAACAGACGGGATTGCTGGTATAGATCAACTCAAGCACCTGTCACTACTTTGTAAGTTCTCAGACTTAATGGTGTCAGAAGCTTTAATCTCTTGTAACCGTTTTTGTAATTCTGCATCTGAAGCTTTACATTCATGTAATTGTTTCTGTAATTCCCATATTTTTATTTGTAGTTCTGCCTCTAGCTAACATTTCCAGGACATTCTGTTTTCCTTCAATTAATTCTTGTCTAAGTGTTTCTGTTTCATCTCCCCGATGTGACTGAGCCTCAGTGCTGACATGTATTGCTGCTTCAGCCCTTTCCAAAATGGCAATAATATCTTTTGCATGTTTCCTGACTTCTATGTCATGTTTTTTAACATTTCCATTTGTTTTTCATTATTCTTTCTTAAACTGGAAATAATATCTTTTGCATATTTCCTGACTTTTGTGTCATGATTTTTTAACATTTCCATTTGTTTTTCATTAATCTTTCTTAAATTGTCTTCCTGCTGTTTGTCTGAAAGTTCCTTATTGTTAGTAATGTCATCCCACTGCAGACATAAAGTCTTAAAGATTTCTGCCATCTCCCCAAACTCTAAACTTTTGTTTTTATCTAAAAATGACTGAAGCTCCCTATGAAAAGTAGAGATCGGCATTACAAAATGAATTTTTGTTTCACATACCACATGTAACCTGTCCTGTGTAAAATGTTCTGTTATCTTTTGCAACACAATTTTATGGCATGTTATACAGAATTGAGGATATTTATCCCCACAGTTTATACATTCAACAAGTGTTCTATATTTTTAAAAACATTGATCATAACACTGTATCCATTTACAAAGATAAACTGTATCACTTTTGCTAGTGCCAAACAATGTTTTGTTACTTTTAATGTCACCGCTAGCTTGTTCATATCACGGGCATAATAATGTCCAAACTTTATCTGGTGTTTGATTTAAGTCTATTGCCACAGTATGTGGGTATTTTACACTCAAGTCCTTAATGACATCCAGGTTATTTCAGAAAGAGGCTTATCTTATTTCAGAAATGGCTAACAGGTGATCAGGCTGTCGACATAAACCAAAAGCTCGAAATTCCCTGTCTGTTGAAAATGATGGTGAAACCTCTTGGAGCAGACGAAGAGATGAAATCTTGGCTTCACTGAAACTTGGAAGTAATAGACACTGCTCAGCTGGTCAGTACTGACTGTATTGATGTTGGTGCCAATGGGATAACCAAGTGTTTTTCATAGTGGACTGGTACGAATATATTATAAAAGACTCAAATCAAGTCTGGCTCACCACTGTTAAAATAGTAAACAATAGACCAAAACACTGTACAACTGTAGCCGTACTAAATATAGTATTTATTAATATGACCAACCAAACACTACTGTCAAAATATTAATATTTTCTTTATAAACTGGATTACTGACAGATGCACTGCACTTCCTCAAACAACTCTCAGTTCATGATCAAATGTCCTCCCAACCAATTGTTTTCAGTCACTTTTTATACAGTCTAAGTTTAAATCTCCTTAAAACATTCTTGGCATATCTGTGGCTTTACTGTGGACCATGCCAGTTTCTGTCCCTTAATCAATTTCTGAGAATATTCTGGACCTCACCAGTTTTATATTTCCTTATCAGTTTCATAAGAAGAAGACCAGGGTGTATTCTTTGACAAGATAGCCATTTCTTTTTGCACTGTTAACCATTTCCCTTTATTAGATCCTTTCTGTCAACTGAGTCTCTCTTTTTATTTAGCTTATCATGCTATTTCAACAATCTTCTCTTTTTTCAGCAAGCCTCTATCATAGCCATCTGTTACTAATATTTTAAGCCCACAGCATATTTTGTTGTTGTGCAAGCATTTTTGCTATGTTAATCACACTTGTTTGCTGCGCCTGTTTTTCTGAATGCTTTGTAGGCTTTGTATCACATACTATTTCTAAAAATATCACACTGTTACTATGAGGGAAGACAACTTTATTTTTATACAATATCTATCAACATCAGCAATGTCTGGTGAGAAGATGATAATAGCACTGCCTGAAATGCTGGTGTAAAATGCTGTTTTGAATGTCAACAAAGTGAACACACACATATCAATTGACTGCAGTGAGAAGAAGACTCGTACCTGCCTGTTTTACATAGCACAGTACTTAATACAAGTTTCACAACACAAGTCTGGCTTTTAGAGTGTCTAACACCACTTCATTGCTGATAACATCAGCAGTGTCTAGTGAGAAGAAGATAATAATAGCAGTGTCTGACACGGTGGAGTAAAATGTTCTCTTGAATGTCAACCAACTGAACAAACACACACACACCAGTTGACCATAGTGAGAACAGAACCCCTACCTACCTATTTACAAAGCACAGTACTTAATACAAGAACCACAGAACAAGTCTAACTTTTCTAATGCTGCAGGTCAGTTTATAGTGGGTGACATCACCACTGGATGTTTGAGAGTAGATATTGTGATGACTGCATTAAATGGATGTGTAAGCATGTACAACTTCCAAAATATTGGAATTTTGTGGATTTGTACTGATAACTGAAGAACACACAGTTATGCTCTCCTGACTAGAGAGACACACACACAAGTTGACCATAGTGAGATCAGAACTCCTACTTATCTATTTACACAACACAATACTTAATGCAAGCACCATGGACAAGTTTGATTTTTACATTGCTGCAGGACAACTCATAGTGGATGACATCACCATTCGATGCTTGAAAGTAGATGTTGTGAGGCCTACAATAAATGAATGTGTAGACATGCACAACTTTCAAAATATCAGTACTCCATGGGATTGTACTGATGACCAAAGTATACACAGTTATGCTCTTCTGACTACACAAATACACACCCACAACAGTTGACTGCAGTGAGATTAAAACTCCTGCCTAATTAGGTGCACCAGTTAGAAAGCTCAACACTTAAATCAAGTGCTGTGGCACAAGACCAGCTTTTATAATGCTGCAGGACAATTTATTGTGGATGACATCAGCCTTTGATGTTTGAGAGATGATGTTGGGAGGCCTGTCTAAAATGGATGGGTAGCCAGGTGCAACAGTCGAGATACTAAATATCTGCATGTTATCAGATTGATGAGTGTGCAAAGTGTAGCATTTGCTGTGTTTCCAATGTGCATGTATATCTTAAAAAGACAGCTTTGCCAACTATATGCAAACAGCTGTCTACATTACTACAAATATTGGAAAATCTGAATGTTTATTGTCAGCATAAAGGTATACATAACATATGAAAAAGCATTTTATTATTTCTGTAGTGCAATTGATGTATTTGGGAAAAAGTATCGAGAGACCAAGTTTCAAGTGCATGGGTGCAGGTAACACATGGCTACAGTGTAAATATGTTTTCTTTCCTTAAAAAGTGATCTCCCTTTGTGTTTTTACATATACTTTCATGAAATGAAAACTAAATGGACAATAAATATTAGTAATACATGCTAATGAGCACTTTCCATAATGCACAGCCGAGCAGCTGGTTTGTGTGATCTATGGCAAAGTGTTTGCATATGTGAGATACACATTTGTACTGCTTCCCCCCTTTGTGCATTAAGCGATGAGCAAACATGAGCCTCTGCTTCAATGATAAAATGATTAGAGTTCTATTGGTTTGCTTAACTCTGCACAGTCATGTTACGTGAAGAGGAGCATCAGTAAGCACTGTGGCTAGTACTAAGTGTAAGAAACATACCTGCTGCCTTGCCAACTCTGAGGCAGCAGGTGTAAATGCATTAATAGATATATATTTGAACTCAGATGATACAGGGTTTTAATACATGTGTATCTAATAGTTTTAAATATGTATTTATAATGCATTGACATAATTCTTTATTCTACATTCACTGTGTGTTACCTCAGCACTGCATGTTAAAGCAGCACTGCGTGGAGGTAACAGCACCATTGAAGAGCCGTTCACCTTTGCTCAGCATTAGTGTGCAGTGCCCAACTACGTGCAAATGCAGAGGACAAAAAGTGAGGGACTTCATGTTTTTTTTCCCACTTATGTGTGTGGTGTGTAATTCTATTCTTTGACTGGATTAAAGGTGTTAAGAAATGGGGGGCAAGCAGGGGGGAAAAGCAAAGGGAAAGCAATATAGGAATGTGCAGGAGGGAGGTAGAACCATAGTTATCCACCTCGTCAATAGAGTAAAATAAATATATGTACAGAATATTAGTTGAATTTGGGCTGTCACCTCAGCAAAGATGGGTGACAACAATGCCATCATGTTGTATAGCCAATGGGACCAAATCAAGTGTGTCAAGAAGATAGTGTGAAGTGGAGAGCTATCTATGGGTTGATATTTTGTTTTGGAACAGGTGCCCATTTTTTTACTTTAGTAAGAGAAGAATGTTGGGTAAGGGATGTAGGTATTTGGGTGTATATCATTTTGTTGAACGTTTATTTATCAAACTTTATCCATCGAACACCAAAACCTTTTCCTAGTGAAAAAAGGTAGTTGACCATCAGAGCGATCATAACATAAACAACATTATTTTAAAGTCACCAAGGTGGGGTGGGTGACTCGCTCCCCTCCAGTTATATATACCAACTCCAAGATTGAGGAAAAGGGAAAATTGTAAAAACAGCCAACAAACTCCCTTCCCTGGGAAAAAGTTTTGATAATATAACCATTCACTGAAATGGTTTTCAATGGATAAAGTTTGGTGAATAAACATTCAACAAAACAAGTCATCGACAAAATGATATAGACCCAGGTATTTCTGGGACAGTTAAGTAGGGTTAATGAGGAAGCAGTTGCAAACAAACAAGACAACCAAGACAAGACTCAGGGATGGTGAGGCACACAACAGGATGGGGGACACCATTATTGGGGTTAGGGAGGGAATGACTGATGCCTATGCCCATCAAACATGAGGACAGTGAAAATCTAGTCCTCACTCACAGGACTGTCATCACTGTCTCCTTACTCTGCTGGCTGTTGGAGTGCTTGCCATCTTCTCCTATAGAACATAAAAGAGAGCATCCTTTCCAGCTAGGTGTGCAACATTGGTGCTGTGCGTGACCCTGCGTACAAAGCCTGGCAGCTCCTGGCAGATGATAAAATCCTCCCATCACCATATATGCAAGACTGCTGGAGAGTACCACAGCACCAGCTGCTGGGGTAGTGCTACATGATTTGAAGGGCACAGGTAGTGCAGAGGCAGTGGAAGTTGTACTGCCAGGTTGGTTCACAGATGTGCAGGGCATAGGTGCAGGAGCCGGTGGAGTGGGGGCAGGTTGAGCCATGGCGTCTGGCTTAGCTCCCTGTGCTGTAAAGCATTTTGTGTTTTTTCAGAGGTGGATGACATGGAAATAGTTTGATAGAAAAATAAAAAAGAGAGATAAGGTTTGGGCAAGAGGAAAAAAGAGATATTTATTTCCATCATATGTGACATACTATGCATTATCACAATAAAAAATCTTTAACTTTACATTTAAATATACTTCTTAACAACTACAAACTCTAAGTAATGATTGCTCAAAGTAATCCTTGCAATGTGCTTATATTGCACATATGCTTGGTCAGGTTATGCAGACTAAGTTAACAGCAAGGCATTTATGTCACTTCTATTCAAATTAAATTACGTAATATTTTTAAAGAATTTACTATATATTTGTTACTTGCGGTATTTGAACCCACAATGTATAACTACAGTATTAGATTTGACTCCTACAGTTGGCCTGTGCTACAGACTGAAACATGCATGCTTGCTTTTACAGTTAGGATATGTATGCTTAATTTGCTACTACTGTATAGAAGAGCTATATTTTAGCTAAAATAATACTCATGTTGTACTGCATACATACCTGTTGCTTCCCTCAGTCTCTCTAGGCCCTCAGCATGGGTCTCCCTATTCACCATGGTTTCTTGGTTTGCTGTGGAATAAAAAAAAGGGAACAAGAGAAGTGCATTAAGCATGCCAGTCTTGCATATATGCAGCTGCCTATCTAGTTTTTATTATCTGTATCTGCATACTTACACATCTGTGGGATGTCAACAGTCCTAAACTAATCCAGCCACTGGTTGAGTGTAACCTGCTTGCACCTTTTGAGATTATTATAGTGATGCCTACACTGTTCTCCAGTGCATGGAATGCCAGTCGGACTGGAGTCAGCTTGGCCAGACTATTCCATATTTCAAACTTGTACTGGGAGACAGAATAGCCCTCTGCAAGAGCCTTTGTCTGTGGTTCTTTACAAGGAGTTCAATGAATATTCTGGACTCCTCAACACCCCAGCTCTGTGCCCTAAATTTGGCACCTTTCCTTTCACCACCATACATGTCCGACCAGGGAAAACATCAATAAAGAATAATTTCAGGCCAATGTATGTTATGACATTTACTACGAGTGCACAAACCCAAACAACCATGCCAACCAAGTTTGCACAACATTATGTTGAGAGCAACATTGCCAAACAGAGAGGAAAACAGTTTATGAACTAAGAAGGGTAATGTGACAATTGGCAATTGTTTTTGGGGTGCATGCTACAGTACCTGTTATTTGATTTAACTTTGCAGACATGTATTGGGTGTATAAATTATATAGCTTGAAATATTTTGGTGTGGCTTTAAACACTGATAAAATTAATTTCTATAATGTGGGATTCAAACCTATGCATTAGAAACAAAACATATTCTGCCACATAGGTAATTTTTTATCTTTGCCACAGAAGTGCTAGTTGAACATCCTCATTAATGTTATTTATGTATATATATATATATATATATATATATATATATATATATATATATATAGTTAAAAACCTTAAGAAGAAATGGAAGAAACATTCCAAATAAAATAATAATCTACTTTAATAAGCGATCATTAAGTACATACAAGAAAATTAGCACTTTCATTCATATAATGTTTAACAATAAACTTCATCAGAATTATAGTTAAAGAAACTACTGGCTTCAAAATCAAGCAATGCTAATTAACATATTAGTGACATCATATGTTATCTGTTCCATCTAAGAATGTCCATTCAAACCTGGGAGCATGTCTGCCCTAAGTCTCACTTGCCATTTCAGTTCCATGACCTTGAGTAAAGGGTTGTAATCACCAAAAATAGTGTAATTTTTTTCAACAATGAATTTTAAAACAGAGCACTGAAGGTTACATTTACAGTGTTTGGCAACAGCATTTGACAGTCACCTTTTCTAATCACCTGATAATGCTCTTTAATCCTGCTGCTTAGTTTTATAGTGGTCTTCTCTACATAAAAGGCATTGCAAAAAGAGCACACTCCTAAAATAAACAATGTTGGTGGAATTACAATCAAATTTGTTCCCAAACTGAAATGTGGAATTAAGTGATTTTAACACATATTACTCTCCTTGGGCAGTGTGTTGGCAACAAACACATCTTCCACAGGTGTATGTAACTAGGGAACCAATCCTGGGAAAAGAACTAGATGAGGGGTTGGACTTAAAAAGGGACTTAAAAGAATGGGGTTTCTTGTAAGAAAAGGAAGGGTTAGTCCCTACTGCTCTAACTAATTATTGACTACTTTTGATAAGTCCCCAATTCTTTGTAATAATGTTCCTGATACCTTCTGAGTCTAAAGAAATGGGAAGGGAAAATCTCATGCAGTCATTGGATAGGTTGTTCTTAATACTGTTAAACCCATATTTCAGGATGGGGGGGGGTGTATGGTGTACCTGCAATCTGTCACTTCATTAAAACAGTTAAAAACAAGCTTTTCAGGGTATTATCAGTGAACATTTTCACAAGGTGTCATTCTTGCCGAAATAGGGCATCATCCCTAATGATCCTACTCAGATGGACAAACTGACCTTTAGCTATGTTTTTTTTCATAAAATTGGGGTGCTGCCTTGAAAAGTCAAGGTAATTATTGTGAAATGTTTCTTTCCTATGGATGGAAGATGCAAATTCTTTGGTGATAGGGTTAAATGAAAGGGAAATGTCTAGAAAGTGCACTTTATTTCCCTTAGTGGAGAGATTAAAGTCAGGGAATTCAATGCTGTCATTACATTTAGCCAAAAAGAACTCAAGTGGATTAGGAGCCTCCATCCAAATGAAAAAGATATTGTCAATAAATCTTTTGTATAATTACACTGAAACCCCTCTAAATGGGTTATAGTATTGGCTTCCCATGCACTCAGTACTAGATCGGCATATGCCAGTGCCATCTTATCTCCCGTTGCTAACCCTTGTCACTGTTGGTAAATGGCGTCATTAAATGAAAATAAGTTGTTTTCCAAAACTAATTTAATTAAGGATATGTAAGCCTTCATTCTGTAGGGAGATGTGCTTCTCCAATTGGCAAGGTAATCATAAACAAACTCCAAATGTTTTTGATGCGGAATGCTTGTGTATAGAGCTACTATATCTAAAGTGACCAGGGTGCAATCACCTGAAATTGCAGGGAACTTAAACAACCCATCTAACAATTCCCAAGAGTCCTTCAGGTAAAAAGGAGAAATTTGTATCAAAGGGTTAAGAAAAAGGTCAAGAAGTGCAGAAATGCATTCTGTTTTTGTTTTCTTGGAAGCTACAATCTGTCTTAACAGATGATCCTGAGGATTTTTTGTGCTTTGGGCATACCAAACATTCTCCCTATAGTGGGGGAATCTACTGCCATAAAATCAAGTGCCTAATCTGAAATTAAACCCTCTTTAAACATGTCCATTAAACACTTGTAAATGTACTGGAAACTATGGGTAATTTCATCAGAAGTGACAATTTTGAAGTGGTGTTTAATAGCCAGTACATCATTCATTTTATGTATATAAGAACTGGTATCCATAATGACAATACCCACCCCTTTGTCTTCTTTCAAAATATGAATATCTCTATTGTTTATTAAATTTTAGAGAGCTTTCCTTTCATCACCTGATACATTAAACCATTTTCTAACTGGTTTGGATGACAGATACTCTGTATTTTCATTTTCACAAGTCCTAGAGAAAATGTTCAAAGTGCCATTAAGTGGAAAATTAAATGTACTTTTTTTTTTTAAAGGGGGGGGGGGGGTTCATCAGTCAATAGATCCCTAAAGCCAGAAGCGTTAGAACAAAAACTGTGTGACTCACATAAATATTTACCATTTAAACCATCAAAACAATTACAGAGTCCAAGCATTCATTAAAGTTAAGGTTGTTGTTGCTAAAACCATGTTTAAAGTTTAATTTCCTACAAAACAGTTTTAAATATATGATAATATTTCTTGCTGATGCTATTTGCAAGGGATTAAAGTTTAAACCATTTTCTAAGACTGTCTTAGATGCTGAATCATGATCCAGGTTTGTGAGATTGAAAATAACATTTTTCGGTGGGATAAACTGTTCCCCCCACTCTTTTAAAAAGGAAATGTATGTTTAACCCTCCACTTAATTCCGCATTGAATATTTTTTCTAAGACTTGTGAAAATTAAATTAGACAGTATCTGTCATCCAAACCAGTTAGAAAATGGTTTAATTTATCAGGTGATAAAAGGAAAGCTCTCCAAAATTAAAGAAACAATAGAAATATTTGTATTATGAAAGCAAAGGGGCGGGTATTTAACAGTATGGATAAACAATTTTATATACATAAAATGACCACTTCAAAATTGTCAAATTGTCAAGTTACAATGACAAGTGTTTAAGGAACATGTTTAAAGAAGGTTTAATTTCATATTGAGAGCTTGATTTTATGACAGTAGTTTACCCCTCTATAGGGAGAATGTTTGGTATTCCCAAAGCACAAAAAATCCTCGGGATCCCCTGTTAAAACAGATTGTAGCTTCCAAAAAAAAAAACAGAATAATTTCTGCACTTCTTGATGTTTTTCTGAACCCTTTGGTACAAAGGCCACCTTTTTACCTGAAAGACTATTGTGAATTTTTAGATGGGTTGTTTAAGTTACCTGCAATTTCAGGTGATTGTATCCTGGTCACTTTAGATATAGTTGCTCTATACACAAGCATTCCATATAAAAAAGGTTTGGAGTTTGTTTCTGATTACCTTGCCATTTAGATGGACACACCTCCCCACAGTATGAAGGCTTATATAGCCATAATTAAATTTGTTTTGGAAAACAACTTTTGATGGCACCAGCATATGCCAATCTTCTACTGAGTGCATAGGAAGCCAACACTTTAACCCATTTAGATGGGTTTCAGTGTGTTTATTTATTCAAAAGATTTATCGATGACATCTTTTTCATTTCAATGGGGGCTGCTAATGAGCTCGAGTCCTTTTTGGTTAAAATTGATGACAGCATTGCATTCCTTGACTTTACTCTCTCACCAGGAAGGGAAATAACATGCACTTTCTAGACATTTCCATTTTCTTTGATCCTATCAATAAAGAATTTGGGTCTTCCATCCATAGGAAAGAAACATTTCACAATAATTACCTTGACTTTTCAAGCCAGCACTCCAATTTTATGAAAAGAAACATAGTTAAAGGTCACTTTGCCCATCTGAGTAGGATCATTAGTGATGATGCCCTATTTTTTGCAAGAATGTCATCACCTTATGAAACTGTTTACTGATAAACAATACCCTGAAAAGCTTGTTTTTAACTGTTTTAATCAAGTGGCAGATTGCAGGTACACCCCCCCCCATCCCGAAATATAGATTCAACAATGTTAGGAACAACTTATCCAATGACTGCATGGGATTTCTCCTTCCCATTTCTTTAGACACAGAAGGTATCAGGAACATTATTACAAAGAACTGGGGAATTATTAAAAACAAACCTTCACCACCAGAACTGTAGAAATACGATAACTGCATCACAAAGAAAAAAGCCAGAAGATACCTTCTAATGCTTTAACAAAATTACAGTTCTTTTATTCAAACACCACAAAACAGTGGTGCAGTTAATTATTAAAAGCAGTCAAGAATTAGTTAAAGCACTATGGATTAACCCTTCCTTTTCTTACAAGAAAACCCATTCTTTTAAGTCCCTTTTTGAGTCCAACCCCTCTAGTTCTTTACCCAGGATTGGTTCCCCAGGTATGTAAACCTGTGGAAGATGTGATTCTTGCCAACACACACACACACACACACACACACACACACACACACACACACACACACACACACATATATATATATATATATATATATATATATATATATATATATATATATATATATATATATATATATATATATATACAGGTCTGGATTTTAACTCTTACACCAATAAATCTACAAAACACAGTAGGGGTGTCTTATCTCTCTTTGCCACAGAAACAGCTTTGCAGCAGCAATTAAAATCATTCTGCATATAAGCAAGTCCCAAATCATCCACAGTATTAACAAGACATATGGCACTTGAGCACTTCTGAGTTGTTTGTACATGTATTAATTTCAGTAGTGCAATGAGTGATCACACAGCCATTTATGACTATTGTTTACAGCAATGCAACTCCATCTTATCTCTGTATGCTGTTCATGCTTATCTTATCTGAGCAGTAATCTGAGACATGCAGTCGATAAGGCATTTTGTATCATTGTCCTTAAAATGTATGAGAATATTAGATCTCAATAATATACAGTTTTCAATAAAGGCAGGGGAGTTTGTATTTGGATAGTACTAAACAGAAACTGAGATATTTGTGCTGCTTACTTACATTTAACATCTTGAAACAATTGCTTCTACACTTTGTAAGTGTAACCTGGCTGACACACCCACAGGAGGTAAGGGAGTCTGAATTGCTGTTGTGTTTTCTTTCTCCTTACCAGTAATAAAACTAAGATTCTTTCTTTTTCCACAACAAAGAGCACATATGCCCCGAATGAAGTCCATGTAATTTAGATGAACGTGCTAATTGTTGTGGAAAAAAAGAATCTTGGTTTCACTTCTGCCTTCTTCTTTTGGATTTTTGGTTGGATTACTTTATTTTTTGTTCCCTACCAGTAATCATTCGCAGTTGCAATCCATTAGCAACAAGCAGTGAAGGAGTACCTGCATTATGTTTACATGTGCTACACAGAGCCAAGAATTTGGGAATCAGCAATTCTAATGAGTTTACAGCACATTTGCATATTCTCTATGCCAGGAACTTGAAGGTGTGGAGAGTTTTGTATGTGGATAAGAAAGAGGATCATTTCTATTACTTTGGATTTATCTGCACAGAAGATGATTGATCTTCTTCTACTTCTTCTTTCGGCTTTTCATGGTTATGTGTCACCACAGCAGATCACCTGTCCATTCATGATCGGCAGTGGAGTTTTATGGTGTCAGGTTGTCAGCCCGGCACCCAACCTTCCACAGAAAGCACACACACGCACACACACACTCATGCCTAGGGCCAATTTAGAGTGTCCAATCCACCTTCATCATGTCTTTGAGATGTGGGAGGAAATCGGAGCACCCGGAGGAAACCCACACAACCACAGGGAGGACATGCAGACTCCGTACAGAAGTCACCCCAGCTGAGGATCAGTCACCCCAGCTGAGGATCAAACCAGAGAATCTGTTGCTGTGAGGTGGCAACACTAACCGCTGCACCACCACATCCACTCAGAAGACTATTGACCTTGATAAGGTATAATTGAATTTTTTAGTTATATACTGGATTTGCTCACATGTAACTAGGGCAAAAAAAAAAAAAAAAAATATATATATATATATATATATATATATATATATATATATATATATATATATATATATATATATATATATATATTTATATATATATATATATATATATATATATATATATATATATATATATATACATTAGCAAATACAACTTTTTATCTGTATGCACTTCTTAGAAGTTTACTGATGGTACAGGAATTTTTATCAGGTCATTTTTCTTTGTTAGTTGCTCAGCCTTATTAACAAGTGCTACTGTTACAACTGCTCCTCTCTACACTCTTCAATGTTATTTCAGTGAAATGTAAATGTCCTATATTGTCAATGACATGGGTGTTAGCCTTCTAGGATGGCCCATAGGCACCTCTAGGGGAATGCTTGGCACAGGTATTGGTGATTGACAGTTGCATAAAAATGACTGTTCTGTGGTAAATATATACACGTTTTTGGGACAGTTTTTTGAAAGCACTTATAACAATTAATTGTGTTGTTCCTTGTTTGGTACAAAATGTTATTTGCCTGTTGTTTTGGGGGTTGGGGAGCCAAGTTCCATTTCTGTGTTGCCACAATCAAAAAATGTTTTTACTGAGGTTTGCTTTGCTATTGTCATTCCTTATTTTGGACCAAACCTTGGTTTGTATGTGACTGTGAAGCAATAAAAACTTCTGGACCACCAGGCTGTAGTAAAACCAAGTTTTAATAAAACAAATGAAATAGTACAACAGAGTAAGTGCTTTCAGGTTGTGAACCCTTCTTCAGATATTACATACACTCAGAAAAACAGAATTTTTAAAATACCCATTAACCAATCATAAAGGAGAGATGATAAAAAGGGATCTATATTATAATCTCGTAGGTTTACAACTTTGAATCACTAAAGATTGAAGTCTTAAACCATCGAAACCAAAAAAAAAAATACTAAAAAAAAAAAAAAAAGAAATAGTGTGTAGGCAGAGGGGCAAGCCCCCCTGCACCCCTCCTACTTAAATATACCAACTCAGAGAATGCAATACATTAAAGTAAATGAAAATCTCCCCATACAGAAATTTTCCATTTAAACATTCGATGTAGTGCACTTTCAGTATTCTCGTATTGACAATATCATACTCGATATTGTCAGACTTTGAGATTTTAATATACACCTGATAAAAAGAACTATACCACTTATACAAAGTCATTATGTTCATCCGCATTGAGAGATGTTAATGTTGAAGTCGATAAGTGTTTCACAATGGCGCCTGGACCTTCAAACATATCAGAACCAACCATGGATGTTGTTGCTGCACTGGGAGCAAGACCAAAGGTTCCCAATATGTTTTTTCATGTTCTGCCAGTCCCTGTGAAAAAGAAAGGGAACCAACTGAGGAGTACATTGCATAACCGGAATATGAAATGGCAGAAGACGTCCCTATGACTTTTGATGATGACTGTAATGCTTACAATATTTCTAGTTTTTTTCTATCTGTCAATGAGATGTATATATTGAACAAGGGTCTTTTTTTCATTCTGAGCATGCATTCAAACTATAGTGACCTTGTTTTAGATCTAGGGTTATTTGCAAGGAATGTAGAATTAAAAAGGATGTTTGGTGGCATGCAAACTGCATGTGGTAATGAAGTAAAACAGCCCAGTACATTTAATCCGCCAGTTATCTCAGTTATCAATACTTTTTTAAAAACATGTGAAAAAGATATAGCTCAATACTTGAATTCTAAGTAGAAAAATGTTTTCCATAACTTGAATAAGGTTCAGAGGGAAGCAATGTTATCACTTATGGGCAAAACTGATATTGTTATAAAACCTGTGGACAAGGGTGGAGCCATGGTGATAATGGATAGGCAGTTTTACCATCATAAAGTAATTGAAATGTTAAGTGACACCAACACCTATCAGCAACTAACACCCATTGAGGTCCATATGGTTGTTAACAAGGTTAAACCTGAATTATGTCATTATAGACTGAGTAGCCAGATTACTGATGCTGTCTATAGATTTATATCTATTGAGCATCCAGTTACTCCCTTGTTTAAAGCTTTGCCAAAAATACATAAGGACCTAAGGAACCCACCCCTATGTCCCATTGTGTCTGGTCGGGGTTGGGTGACCAAAAATTCTTCATCTGAGTGGAACCTAAATTAAAGAAATGTTTAGGGTACTAAGGAGTACCGCACATTTCCTGCAATCTTTATATGAACACTTAGGCTCCGATGTTGGTCATATGGGTTGTCTATTTGTAACATTGGATATCAACAATCTGGTTACAATCATTGACAAAGATTATGGTCTGGAAGCTGTAGAAAAATATTCAAAGATATTTAGCAGTTTTGAACAATGCTGATGTTAATAATGTTTCTCTGCTGTTAGATTGTGCACTGAGTAATAACATCTTTATGTACAAAAAATCTCTTTATCGTCAGAATAGAGGTATAGCGATGGGAATGCCATACGCAAATTCGTATGTGAATTTGGTTCTTGAATATTGGGAAAATCAAGTTATATTTGATATAGTACACTCATGGAAAAAGTTATTGAATTATTATGTACGTTTTGTGGATGATGTTTTTGTTATGGGCAAGTACGAAAGATGGGTTACACCAATTCATTGATTACCTTGAAACTATTACTGAATTTTTGAGGTTCAGTTTATCCTGTTCCGATAAGTCAATAGACTATTTGGATGTCCGCATAACAAAAGTGGATGGGGGGAGGATTGAGACATCAACTTATAGGAAGGAGTGTTGGAGGAATACTCTTTTAGCATATTATAGCATGCATCCCAGGTTTATATTTGAGAATATAGCTAAAAGTCACTCTCCAAGCTCTGTACAAATGATGATAATTATATAGATAATTCCAAGATGCTAATGGACAACCTCAGTAGAAGGGGTTACAAGAATAATACCTTAGAACGTGCATTTAAACAGAGCAGCAGGGATACGTTAAATAGTCAAAACCTTGGTTCTCTGTTAATGCTGCCAGTAATGCCACACAGGCTAATATGGCATGAGTTGAACCACTTCGAATAAATCTGAGATTAAGCAACAACATAAAAGGTGCATGTGATATTATTCGGCAGAACTGGAAGATATTAACAGATGATAAACTGGGGAAGATACTAACTGAGCATCCCCTCTTGTTTTAAACGTGGTAAAAATCTGAAGGATTTGCTATGCTATGATGAATACAGAGACACCCAATATCTGACAGGACAACAAGTTACCTTTCCCTGTAGACACTGTAAAGCCTGTCAGTATATCAGAGGTGATAATGTGTTTAGACATCCAGTGTCAGGCAAGCAATACTCCTTGAAGGAATATGCTGATTGTCATACCAGAAATGTTACATATTTAACTGAGTGCACTGTATGTCATTCATTCTATGTTGGCAAAACTAATTGTAAGCTAAAAGAAAGGATACTACAACATATGTCAGCCATAAGGAATAGTAATGTACATAATGCTTTATTTCAACATGTGCAGTTGAATAAAGACCACTTTTTTAATTTTTTGGTATTACAGATCACCAAATTATCTAGAAGAGGGGGTGATGTGACCAATGAAACTGAATATAATGAAACCAGGTGGATCATTGAAGTGGGTGCGGATAGATGTCTGGGTATGAATGGTGTCATTCCGATTAAGCCTGCCTTGAAGAGGAGGAGTGTACAGTCTTAAATTATGATTGGTTAATGGGTATTTTAAAAATTTTGTTTTACTGAGTGTATGTAATGTCTGAAGAAGGGTTCACAACCTGAAAGCGCTTACTCTGTTGTACTATTTTTTTTGTTTTATTAAAACTTGGTTTTACTACAACGTGGTGGTCCAGGCGTCTTTGTTGCTTCACACGTCATATTTGTGGGTCTGGACCCTTAGTGTGAAAGGTTTTTACACATATTTTTTTATTGTGTGTGACTGTGCTATGTTACAACCACATTACCCTTTTTTTATAGCTGAATAACTGAAGTTTTTTGTTTCTCCAATAGGTAATATTGAAAAACTAATAATATGTGTTATATCTAAGCAGGACTTTTATTTATATATTTATGTATAGTATCCTTCTTTCATGTTTTATGTCATCTAGGACTATGGCACCCAAGTTTCCCAATCCCCACAAACCCCCTTCAGTGACTCAGAGAACAACATGATTGTACAGGCCTTTCTGCTTTAGAGAGGACATGGGAATATGTATGTAAGAATGCAAATTTGGAGTCAGATCAAAATGCTGTTGTGAGCACACCAGGATATATGATGAGGAGCATCACAGGGCTACTGACATGATTTCATTGTCTCGGAGGAAGGCAGCTGCAGTGGCCCATGGACAGCTGGCTACCAGGGGGGCTGATGCAGAGCCACCACTGACACAAATGAAGAGTTCCTGTCCACTGTCAGGGATCGAGAGAGCTCAGTAGAAAGTGCACAATAGCATGGGAGTGGTGTTAGTGCTACTGTTTCAGGGGAGACAAGTATGTCCCAGGAGAAGCTTCCAGGAAGGCTTACTTACATATGTCGGTTTTTAAATATTTCTTGTATAGTAAAATATTGAAAGCAATTGTTTAGTGGTTTAATAATTTTTTGGGCAGGAGAGGGACCTATTTATAAATTGATCACTTAACAACACATTCTAGTTCATTACACATGGGCTTGGGGTGGACATGTCAGCCAAGTTTCAGTTAAATGTATTGTTAATGGGCACAGAAAGGCAAAACGCCCCCCCCATGTTATTGTTATTGTGATGATGGTGTCCTTATATTTTGCATAACTTCTTCCAGAACCATCATCCCAAGCAAGTGTGGAGTCATCTATAAATGGTAAGCCAAACATTTTTATTTCAGTACTGATGAGCATTTGACAAAAATATGCATTTATCCATATGTGTGAGGTGGGTTTCAGGACTGTGTGTGCATATTGCTGTACCATCTCTGATAGTGGCACCAGTGTTAGTTTGTTAGAATATATTAAACTGTAGTAATGTTATTATTATCTTTCCTGTATTTGCTGCTTATTATCACAAGTGATACTCACAGTGGAAGTGTAGGACTGATGTCAGAGTATCAGCAGACTCTGATGATGATGATGGCCAAACACAGGCATGGTTGGGGGTGCAGAGTTTGAATCTGACACTGAGGTTGACAATCAGCCATTCCCTGTAATTCTATTAGACACAGCCAGTAGGCCTACATAAACAGAATGCAGTGAGTCTTCAGATACTGGACAGGTGGTGGGTGAGACACTTGATCAGGCTAGTGGGGATGCCGAGGCTTCAGTGCCTGTTGACTCTGGCCATAGCCAAAGTGTGGGTGAGGTGCCACACAGGATGGTCATTAGGTGTGCTCTGAGAAAGCCTGCACATGATCCTGGTGTACTTTTCAGTGCAATTCGACATATGTTTAGGGCTGTCATGGAGGTGCAGGTTCATTCCAATAGTGCCCCCAAGGAAATGCCTAGGGATGTAGATGTGGCACTGGCTGACGTGTGACTGCATCCACCATGTTGCTGATTCAATGCATCGGATGAATGACACATTGGAATAGGCAGTATCTGTAATGGAATATCTGCTGGGAGGGGTATGGCATCCACGTGGATATATGTCATCCTCATCATCTGATGTTAGCCAATGTGGCCGTGCCTGATCATGCTCCCATAGTGGCACTATTTCCATTGCTCAGTCAGTGATTGAGGTGTCCACACCCAGACATGGCAGGTCATGGAGCTGTGGTCCTGGGTGTACTGATGAGAAGAGGTCATCCAGCAGACATCAGCCATGTTCAGGCAGCAGCAGCACATCTGACCGAGGACACGGACATGCAAGTGCAACTACTAGCAGAGCCAGTTCCTGGGGTCAGGGACAGTGATGATGAACTGTCACCTCTACCATGCATGGCTCACACCTGTCCAACATACCAGGACGCAGAGCTAGCAAACAGCCTGGCTGTGTTCTTGCAGATACTCACACACCAATTTCACCTGGACTGCCTATAGGGACACACACACATATAACAGTTACATGGGCCATTTGTGAGGCTTACAGCTCATTCTATTTCAGTGGCAATTTGATACTTCATCCAAATGTCTGCCTGTTTCTTTTTCTTACTTACACACACTCAGTACCTTTTGAGTCACCCTAAGGTCACCTGTCCATCCCCCAACACCCTGTGCAAATGATGATAACTGCAATATCTTTGTTTTCTGTCTTTTGGATTCAGGGATACATATGTGTTTTGTCTAATGCTCAGGTTGCATAGTTGACTTAGTGCTTAGTACATCTGTGTTTGTGATGCTGTTTTGCAAATTGTACTGCTTTCTTACAGGCTTTTGTAATGTGTACATCCCTCCCAACCTCTTAGACCAACAAAGCTAGAGCAAGCCATAAATAAAAGTGTGACAAAGGCCCAACAATGGGGAGAGTTTTTAAAAATTGTGATCTTACAAACTTAGATAGTTGATAGAATAAAAGGTTTTGCATTACTATTTTTATTTTTTTTTTCTGAACGATATGAAGTCTGAAACTGAAATGTTTATCATTATTTTCTAATTTCATTCTTTAATGATTTGCCATTACAAAAGTATGAGGCCAAACAGTGGACATTCAGTAACAATATGTACATTTGAGAGGCATGAATGTGTGAATCTTTGATGCATGAGGCCTTTTAGTTGATAGGACACATGTATTCACATAAGCCACTGCTGTCACATCTCGATGTCATTGTTGTAAAAATTACCCACCTTATACTTTCTTATGTTACCAAGTAACAGTATGCAAAGATATGCCATTCATTTGTATTCTTAGACATTTCTTTTTCTATTCCAGGTTCAACACTTACCTTGAAAATCTGGCAGTTGCAAGAGTTTTAATTCAGGGCTGACTCTGTCTGATCCAAGCAATACATGGCCTTTACATGGGTAAGTACAACTTGTGCGCATTGCCTGACATCATTGTTACTGTATGTATGTGTATGGGATGAAGGTTTTATCCCCTTAGATGGTAAGTGTGTAAGCTACCCGTTGCCTCTTGTGCAGTGCAATGGCGTATTGTGCATGCATGTGTCTACATACACCCACAGCGGCTGTTGGCTCCCCCTCTGACTCATCACCTGGGTTTGGCTGTGGTAGCTTTCCCAGTTGTGGTGGGATGTGTGACCCTTCTCCTTGCTGTTCCTACTGAAACTGTTTTCTCAGGACAATGTTGTGAAGCATGACACAAATGGTGAATATTTCAGCACATGTATGGGGATTGTACTGCAGGGCTCTTCCAGAGTATCTAGGCAACAGAACCACGACTTCAGCAGCCCAAACACATGCTCTATGATATTTCTTGTTTGAGCATGTGCCTCATGATAGCATTCTTCAGTTGATGTGTGCGCATTTCTGATGGGTGTCATCAGTCACAGTTCCAGTGCATAACCTGCATCCCGCAGTAAATTACCCTGTGGGATATCCCCCCTAGTAAACATCTCATACAGTTGATGGTTGTGCCAGATATGAGAGTTGTGGTAATGGTCTGGGTTAGCAGCAAACACAATAAGGATGATTCCCTTAGCATTACATGTGACCTAGCAGTTAATGGAGTGGTAGCCCTTTCTATTTATGTATACCCTTCCCTGTTCCCATGTGGTGTTTTTATTTCTACATGTGCACACTCTAAGGCACCAAGGACTTCAGGATAGTGTGCTACATGGTAGAAATTATGCATAGTTTTGGTTCTGTCCTCAAGTGTACAGGGAAAATATTAGTACTCACTGGCATGTTGTAGCATAGCATTCAGAAATTGGTGGGTGATCTTGGATGCTGATGCCTGTGACACCCCCAACATGTTCCCTGTTGGTCTCTGGAAGGTTCCTGTAGCTAAAATTCTAACTGATACACATACCTTAGTCTCCACTGGAATTGGTTCTCCTTGGTTTGCCCTTCTTCTAAGTTGAGGATGACAGAGGTTGCATAGTTCCTGTAGTGTGTCTCTATCCGGGTCTACTTCAGATGATCAAAGTTGCACAACATTGAACCACACATCATCAAGAACGAGATGATTGATGTTCTACAACATCGAACATTAAAGTAGAACAAATTAAAAAAGATAAAAAGTCTTCTTGTAAGTTTTTGCAGGGGGGCAAGCTGCACCCCCACGTGGAGGGCTGTGCCCCCACACCCCTGCTACTTAAATATACCAACTCTGAAATCACACTACAGTGAAGAGAATAGTAAATTTACCATTCTGTGCTGTATGGTACCATTCTCTTCACTGTAGTGCAATCTCCGTGTTGGTATATTTAAGTAGCAGGGGGTGTGGGGGCACAGCCCCCCATGTGGGGGATGCAGGGGGCTTGCCCTCCTGCAAAAATGTGAAATAAGAAATTTTCATTTTTTTTTTTTTTGAGTTTGATATTATAGAACTTTGATGCTTTGGTCCTCGATGATCAGAGGATTGATGTTCTACAATTCTGATACTCTGAAAGGGACCCATCTATCCATCAGGTAGTGCTCTGCAATTTCTACCTCATGCTGATATTGAAAAGTTAAATGGGGTTTAAACACTCTTCTCTTTCTTGGATGTGGTCTAGCAGCAGCTGCTCAGCATAGACGTGGGCCTACTGCAAATAAATGTGAATAACAGCAACAGGAAACAGCAACAGCAGCCCCTGACAATCTTTCCATAAAGCCTAGTTTCCCTGGCTGTATTCTAATAGGTTTTGGGACTCACAGGAAAAACCAGTACTGAGTCAACATGGTTTCTTTATAGCTTGGTGAATATCTCCTACATTTTGGATTGGTTGATTAACATACAATTCAGCTGCTTATGCTGTAATTACCATGCCATGACACTTACCTTGTTTATGCAGTTCTACACAGTGTGTATAGCTGCTTACTGAATACAAAATGGTGCACTATCACAGTTTTTGCAGACCATGTAGACTTTATTGAATCTGCACCACAGTAAGATCTTGTATCCCAGCTCAAAATCATTTACTTAGTTACAATCATTTGACCCCCCTCCCCCCAACATTTCTAAAAACAACTCTGTAGGGATTTTTTTTAAATCTGCCAGTTTGTTACATTTCCAAAAAGCATGTTCACCATTATATATCTGTTTGCCATTATACCTACAGCATTTGACATCTACCTGAGGAAAAATTCTCTGATGTCTGCATGTGGTATGAATATACCTGTGCAAGAACTTATAAGAAGAAATCCTAAGCCTTCTGGACTTTGTTGAATACATGAGAACTATACATATGTTCTTCCTTTCCTTTGTTCCTTTGTATGTTGCCTTTCCATGCTTTCTTCAGAGACTTTTCTGGCTTCCACTGATTGATTCTTAAAGTCACCATGAAATATTTTATATGTTATGTGATGCCCGCGCCCTGGCCAAGCAATCAAGGAGCCTCAATCCTCACCACTAACACCAGGGAGGTCGTCTCCTTGAAGAGGAAAGGATAACTAATACATACAGTAAAGTACAATTTTCCTTAAATGCACACAGAGATCACAGTCAGTCTGGGGCTGGTTGCTCTCTTGCTCAACAGGTCCCCAACAAGACTCCCCACTGGCACAGCTATAGGGTCCAGATCTCAGCCTAGCTAGCAAGCTAACCTCCAGTACCCTCTCTGTCCAACCAGTGCTTTGTGTCCCTGCCCAGGTAGCTGACACACACCCACACTTTGAGATAAGTTTTTATACAACTTCACAGACACTCCTGAGAAAGGCTGACACAGATTCTCCTGCTGTGCCCCTTTACCCAGACTATATGGTAGTAATTTCTGCCACCACCAGCTAATATTATCAGCTACTAAAAGGCCCTTAAAAGAGTGTCCAATTATTACTGTGCAATATTATTATCAAATGGTAGTATGACACACAGTCAAGGCTTAATTTGGAGTGACTTCAACAGTAAAATCTGTAAATATGTAATGTACTTTAGAGGTTAAATTATCTCTACATAAACTAGCCACAGGTAAAGGTTTTTAAAATATTTAATAATAAATAATTAAAACACAAGACAATACTATTACACCACAGAGATATCTAAGAGTTCAGAGATCACACAGAAACTTAAAATAATACAGTAGGAGAGGTTTGATGTCAAAGAAAAACACTTAATCTAACTTTCTAATCTTTAGCTAATCGTAAGAGAAAACACAGTGCTATACTCCTACTTACATACATAAAGCATAAGCAGTGCTGGGTTAGATGTCCAAGATCAAAATGCTCACAGTCTCTCACTGAACAATAGTTTTTAAACACTAACCTACAGCTCTGCTGATGCCCTTCCAAATTACATCATTTTGACACTTAGGTTTTCTCAGGTCACAAACTGCATTATTTAGCAAGCTAACACCTACTCAGGAAACTATAACAATACAAGGCATTTCACATATACACTCTGCGGACCAGAGTTCCGCTGTGGCGACCCCTAACTGGGAAATGCCGGAAGACACAACAACAACTCTATCAGAAACCAGAGCAATAAAGCACCTTCCACATGTAAATTCTGGCCCTTAACTTTAACTTTAAAACAATGGGCATGAAACATTCATCCAGACTCACTGGAGCCGACTTGTAAACATCAAAGAGATTCATAAGATCTTTTCAGCTTAAAAATACACATTTGAAATTCTTGTCTTGGTTTTATAGCAGATGGCAAAGTTGCAGCAATCTTGAAGTTCACATTTTACAGTGTTTTCTTTCATTTAAAAACACAAACCTGCATTTTACATTTATTTATACAGTTGACAGAATTATGTATCAAATTCTATTTGACTAGGCTGGCAGCCTTCGCCCATCTTCCTCCAATCTTTACATCTCTTTCCCCCCTGAGAACTCAAGCAAGTTTTTCAAGTGCCCCTTGAGAAACATCGCTTGAGAGTGTCAGGTCTATCTGGATGTATCTCACCCCATTCCCTCTCTTGAGAGCCCATCTGGCATTGGAATTGCTACTCCCACTGCGGTGCTGCACTGATATATCATGTGCTTGCAACCCCAGGCTCCATCTTAGCAACTTGGCATTTTGCTAACTGGCTCTGTTTAACCATGTTAGAGGGTTGTGATCTGTCATCACAGTGAATTTTCTTCCATACAGATAAGGCTCAAGTTTTTGTAGTGCCCACACTATGGCTAGACATTCCTTTTCTACCACTGCATAGCATTCCTCACTGGGTAGGAGTCTATGACTGAGATAAACCACTGGGTGCTCTTCTCTGGCTAAGTACAGCCCCCACCCCATAGTTTGAAGCATCCACCTGCACAACAAATTATTGGCTAAAGTCTGGACTGGCTAACACAGGGGGTCCTCCCAAAGCTTCCTTAAGCTTCTGAAATGCCTGCTCACATGCTGGGGTCCACACTACCTTATCTGGCCTGTTCTTCCTTGTCAGGTCTGCGAGGGGAGCAGCTATGGTACTATAATTGGGAATGTACTTTCTGTAGTACCCTGCTGTCCCTAAGAATGCCCTCACCTGAATTTTGGTAACAGGTGCAGGCCATGCCTGAATGGCTTCCACTTTGGCAGTTTCTGGCTTTATCTTACCACTCCCCACTCTATGTCCTAGGTAGGAAACCTCTGCCATAACCACCTGACATTTGCTCGGCTTAATGGTCAACCCTGCCCTCTGTAGTCTGCCCAGCACCTCCCTGACATGCTGAAGGTGCTCTTACCAGGAATGGCTGTAGATAGCAATATCAACCATGTAATTGAGGGCAAACCCTCCTGCTCCTGCTAAGATATGATCTGCCAGCCTCTGGAAAGTTGCTGTGGCATTCTTATAGGTTCATAGGTAAGTACTAGGCTATTGGCCCTAGGGCCTATATAAGCCAAGCCAAAAATGTACCCTGGCTTTTGCCACCCAAGAAAATTATTTTCCTGTGCCCCTGTCGAGCAGAGCCACAGAAGTGATCCCTGGGGTGAATTTCCTATTTCCCATCCAATCATCAAGATTTTTCTTGAAGAGTGCTAATGAAGAGCTCTGTTTGACATAGATAGGTAGTCTGTTCCAGAGTATGGGAAGTCTCTGGGACAGGAATCTATCCCTCCAGCATATTCTGTTTATTGTGGTGACAAGGTTTAGGTCCCTAGAGCGTGTAGCTCAGAGGGATTGGGATTTCTTTAAGTGGAGCATGTCCAACAGCTCTGGGTTTGACATAGCTTTGAATGTTAGGCAGAGATCGCCTCTGAGTAGGCGATATGCGACGGAGTAAAGCTGGAGTTTTTTGAGACGGTCTGCGTAGGGCATCTGTTTGAGGCCAGTAATCCTCTTTGTGAGGTATTTCTGTGGCCTTTCCAGTTGTAGATGTCTTGTGAGGTACATACCAAAAGGGGTGTTGTACTCTATAGTGGGTCTAATGAGTAATGAATAGAGGGGAACAATGACCTCTTTTTTTTCTGGATGAGAAACCTTTTGTGATGAGGTGAGCCATGTAGAAGGATTTCCTGACCACTGTGGTGATGTGATTATCAAAGGAGAGACTACAGTCCACCTGTGTCCCAAGGTTTCATCACATTTTCAGCGTTAAGTAGACTACCAGCTATGTGGTAGTTCATGGGTACAGAGTTTTTACCAAAGGGGATGACAATACACTTTTTGGTGTTAAGCTTCAGGCCATGGCTTTGATACCAGGCATCTGTCTCAGTGAGGCCCTTTTGTAGTATGTCCACATCATTAGGAGTTTTGATTATGGCTCCTAGTTTGCAGTCATCTGCAAACTTTGTTAGCCAGTGACCTTCTGTGTTAGCCTGTACTTCAGAGAAGTAGATACCAAACAGGAGAGGACCCAGGACTGAACCCTGTGGTACTCCACTTGTCACTGGTCTGAAGTCAGATTTGGAGTCTGCTACTTTCACAGTGTGGGTTCTGTCCATGAGCTAGTTGGCAACTCATCTTGTGACATAGGGATTTATACCTAGTTTAGTGAGCTTATCTATAATTCCAGAGTGGGGGATGGTGTCAAAAGCCTTGGCAAGATCTAGATAAGCTGTGTGAACCACCTTACCCTCATCTATGGCTTTTGTGACTGCTTCAAAGAAGTCAATCAGGTTTAGGAGACATGATCTGCCTTTTACAAATCCAAATTGGGTAGGGTCTAGAGTTTGGAGATTACCAATGTCTTTGTTTATGAGTTCCATGATGATACATTCCATGGCCTTGCAGACCAGGCTCATCAGGCTAATAGGGTGGTAGTTCCCGGGGTCCGTCATGGCTCCCCCTTTGTGGAGTGGGCTAACCGTCATGATGCGCCATTCAGTGGGCACAAAGCCAGAGGTAAGGCTATGATTGAACATGGTACTTAGGTAGGGTGCCAGTTCATTCTGTAGTTCATGTAGAACGCAGCCTGGGATATTGTCAGGTCCCATGGATGCTGTGTTCTTGGCTTTGGAGAGTGTGTTTTTTACCTGTGCAGCAGTGATTACAGGAACTTTGCATTCTTCCGGTATAGAGATGGGCCCTCTAGGGGGTGATAGGGGGTAAAGTTAGCACTGAACCTATCTGCCAGGATGTTGGCAATATCAGTTGGTTCTGTATATTTAGTGCCATTGTGCTGTACCTCAGAGCAGATCTCAGTGTTGCCATTGAGATTCTTGACATAGCTATAGAATGCTTTGTGGTTGTCTTTAGAGTCAGTGACAATTTTGTTTTCGTAACTAGCTTTGGAGGATTTTATGAGGGATCTCAGCTTCTTACTGAGGTTGACCAGGGAGTTCCTCCAGTCATGGGATTTTACTCTTTTTTGCAAAAGTTTCTTTCTTCTGTTGTAGAGTTTGTTTATGGCAGAGGACCACCAGATTGGCTTCCTTTTTTGGGGGATAGCATCTTCGTTATATTAAGGATAGCATGATCCATGCACTCATGTAAGTGCTTATAAAGTGCATTTGTGTGGGATTCAGCAGTCATACCTCTACTGTCCATCTACATGGGTATCATGAAGTTTGCCACTTCTGTCTTAAGAAGTGTGGCGTTGACTTTGGAGAAGTTCTTTACGGTGGTTTCCCTAACTGGGGGTCGGGGCGGGATGTGGATGTCTAGGGTGATTAGCTTGTGGTCAGATCTTACCAATGGGGAATTGACCTCTGCTGTGGAACACTGGTTGCCCATGTTGGTAATGACTAGGTCTAGGATATTGCTGCCCCTGGTGGGGGTGTGAATAAGTTGATCCAAGGCATTGGAATTTATGAATTCCAGAAAACGTTGAGCAAAAGAGTTGGTATATGAGTAGTTTTTCCAGTTAATGGTGGGGTAGTTGAAATCGCCCATTATTAGGGTGTTGGGTTGTCCCCTAATACTTTCCAGTGTATCAAGAAATGAGGAGTAGGAATCCTGGGGCATGGTGGGGTGTCTGTAGCAAGCTACCATTTGGATTTCGGTCTTGCCCAGAGTTAGTTGCACTTGGATAATCTCGGGTGCATTATGCTGTGCAACTAGCCTGGAGGTGTGGATATCCCTAATAAATATGGACACGCCTCCACCTTTGGTGCTTTATTCTGGGTTAAGTGGCCGAAAAGTGTGGTATGAATTATACCCTGGTAATGCAGGGGAGCTCTCTGGAGCTTTGAACCAGGTTTCTGTCACTGTACAGATGTCGATGTTCTCCATTTTAAGGAGTGCCTCGAGTGAGGGCATTTTGAGGTTTAGACTTCTGGCATTGAGTAGCATTACCCTCAGATTTTGCTTGCTTGTACCTGTTAGGTGGAGAATTTTTCATTTGAACCTTGCCTAAAAAAGACACTATAGGAGTGGCAAGAGCCTTAGCCAGTATCCGGAATCCCAAGGGCGACAGGTGCAGGCCATCTCTGGCAAAGCATCATGGTCTGTCGATCATGTCATCCCAGGCAGACAAATACTGGATCCCCTTAGAATGACACCAGAAACTTAGCCAATTTCTGAAGTCAATCATTTTGTCCTTGTACTGTGGTATCATTCTGGGTGATGGCAGGATGCTACTCAGGGCTAGGATCATACCTGCTTGGGCTACAAGATCGGAAAGCTCCTCCAAGTCTCTTTTCATGTAGTCCAGGGAGGTATGTCTCAGGTCATTCACACCAACATGGACAATGACACTGTCATATTTGTTCTTGTTGTGTAGTGACCTGAGTGCGTGCGTTATGTGGCGGATCCTGGCACCTGACAGGCAGCTGACAGTAACTTTCTCCTTGTTTAGCCTGGTGAGTGGAACATCAGTGTGCCTGACTCTAGAGTCACCTATGACTAGAGTGTTCGATACATTGTTATGCCTTATGGGCTGTGGTTGAGTGGCACACTGAGTTTGTGAGCTATGTGTCATTTGGGTTGTGTTGGGAGGTGGAGTTTGCTTGCGTTTCTGCATTGGAGGTCCCTGATGCTTGGGCAGGTTTTTATTGAGAGCCTCCGTGAATGTAGGTGTGTGTTTTGTGTTTCTATGTGTGTGTTTTGGTGGTGTAGGTTTTGAGGGACTATGTGATGAGTGTGGTGTAGTGCAAGTGTTTACTTTCTCCTCTTGACTGTCTAGTCCAGTCTTGGGTAAAGAGATCTTTGCTTCCAGTTTGGCTATATAAGTGCAGCTCTCACAGGTTGTAGTGTTGGGTGGTAGGAGGAGAGGGTTGTCTGTATACATGAGGCAATTGCTGCATTGTCCCAAGATGCTCAGATTCATAAGGTAGACAGGAGAAATAACTGGGAGCTGACCCTTAGACATGCATGGATAGGTGCTTATTTATTAAGTACTAAAAACTGCTTTCCTCTAGACAAGTGAGGAAAGTTGAGTGCTGTAGTAATTTGCAGCTTATTTAGTGCTTTCAACGAGTTCTGAACAAGTGCTGAGTTCAAAGAAACAGATTTGAGTGCTGAAACTAAGAAAACTGGCTAGTTCTAAGAAACAAAATTAAGCTAGAAGGCTTCCCTCCAACACAGAAAGGCTTGGGGGCTCCGAAGCCTACAAACAGTCTTGACCACTTACAGGAAAGGCAGGTAACAAGCTTAAAAATTTTTTTTTTTCCCAGATGCTCTCTTTGTACACAGCAAGAGTGCCTGAAATCAGAATATGACCTCGCTGCACTCAGTTGAGTGAGCAAATGAGATGGGCCCAGAAGGAGTATCCAAACACAAATTTACAAGAGGGGCAGGTAGTTTTAAAGCCATCAAGATTAACACCAAAACAAAAACAGGGAGAGTGGGTGGAGAACTAACTGAAAAAAACAGTCAAAACTGCCAGTTCAAGTAATATTCAATGCAACACAAATAAATCAATTAGAATGTTGTATTATTTGAAAAAAGTGCAGATAAAAAGTACTTAAATTCTCTTATACGTCCAGTTGAATACAACTAGATCTTAGTCAGCCAAAGCTGAGGTTTTAAGCAGAAAATATTCCAAAATGTACCACTTAAGTAGGCAGTGACAGGATATCAATGAATGAGACTACCCCCGCCTGCAATTACTAACAGGCAATAAAATTCTAGCAAGCACTACCTGAAAAAACAGAAAGGGCATCTTTGTGAACTCATACAAGCCAAAAGGGGTCACAAAGGCTGACTTCTCTCTAGCACTGGGAGTCAAAGGCACTTGCCAGCAACCCTTGGTAAGATCAATGGTTGTAAGATACTTAGCCCCACCCAGCTGCTCTAGGGCCTCATCTGTACTAGGCATTGGGTAAGCATCTGCCTCTGTGTGACTATTTAATTTCCTGTAATCCACACAGAACCTGTTGCTGCCATCCATCTTTGGCACCAGTACCACTCGGGAGGCCCAGGGACTGTTGGACTCCTGAATCACCCCTAGTTCCAACATCTCTTGTACCTCTTTCCTCAGAGTCTGTTTGACTCTCTCAGGCACCCTATAAGGGGCCTGCCTGATAGGCCTTTGGGGTTCTGTATCCACCTGCACCAGGTAGGTGCTCCCTGGTTCCTGGTGAACATGCCCCCAAACTCCTGCAATACTCCCCAGATTTCTCGAAGCTGGGTAGGAGATAGCTGCTGGGACATTGCTACCCCTTCCACCGAGGTGTCAGCCCGGGCCTCACTGAGGAGATCAGTTGCAAGATCTCTCTCAGACTCTTCCTGCAATCCACTGCAAATGCTCAGCACAAGGGCCTCCCTATCATGGTAAGGTTTCATCCTGTTCACATGGTACAATTTGTGCCCCTGCCTTCTGCCTAGCAGTTCCACCATGTAGTTAACATCACTTATCCTTCTTACCACCTTGTAGGGTCCCTCCCAAGCTGCTTGCAACTTGTTGTGTCCGACAGGAATGAGAACCATCACCTGCTGCCCTACAGCATACTCTCTAGCTCGAGCATTCCTGTCATACCACACCTTTTTCTGTTGTTGGGCTTCTGCCAGGTTCTCCTGGGCCAGGCCCATGAGCTCTCTGAGCCTTATCCTGAGGTTCAGGACATATGCCACAACAGACTCCTAGTGAGATTCACATTCACCCTCCCACTCATCTCAAATTAAATCTAGAGGTCCCCTCACCCTATGCCCATAGAGAAACTCAAAGGGTGAAAAACTGGGGAACCTCTCTGTAAGCAAACAGCAGATGGGGCAAATATTTGTCCCACTCCCTCTTAAACTGATCTGCAAATGCCCGTAGCATGGACGTGATTGTAGAGTTTAACCTCTCAACAAGACCATTAGTCTGGGCATGGTCTTCATGTGCTTCACCCCACAGGACTTCCACAGACAAGCCAGCAGGTCTGACATAAAATTGGCACCTCTCTCAGACAGTATTTCCTTGGGAAACCTACCCTGCTGAAAATCTCTAGCAAAGCATTTGTCACCTTCTTGGCCTCAATGGAGGACAAAGCCACTGCCTCAGGGTATCGTGTAGCATAATCTACAATCACTAGGATATAATTTTTCCCTGTGGAACTTGGGTACTCAGAGGACCCACAATATCCATAGCTGCCCTCTGAAATGGCTCCTCAATCACAGGCAAAGGCATCAAAGGAGCTCTCACCTTGTCTCCTGCCTTGCCTACCTTTTGGCACTGCTCACAGTTCCTGCAGTACCCTGTTACATCTCTGGAAATTCCAGGCCAATAGAAGTTTTGCATAATATGCCTCTTTGTATGTTTTATGCCCTTATGACCTGTAAAGAGAGTATCATGGGCTATGGCTAGAAGCACCAGATGGTAAGCTCTAGGCACTACCAACTGCTGTACTCTCACCTTCTAGCCCTCCCTCAGTGGTCTGCTCTCTGTACAGTAACCCTTTGTTCCAGTATAGAGATTCCCCCTTCCCTTGAGAATCAGGTGCCTCCCTAGCTACCTGCCTCAGGTCTTACAGTGTAGGGTCTGAGAGTGAGCCTGTTTCAGCTCTCTCCTTGTAACCCTTCCCAGCTCCCCTTCCACTGGAAGTCTGGCATCCACTGACAGCGGTGCCACACTGTCAGCCTGGGTACTACTACTCACCTCTACCTTTGCAGTTACCCTGTCCAAGGGAACATCAGTACCCACAAGCAGCTGTGGCTCACATTCAGTCTCACAGCTACAGTGTAGCTCACTCCCTGAAGTAACCACCTAAGCAGTTCTGGCTGCAAGTATGTAGTCTGTCTGGGTCTCCACCAGACTACCAGACCCACATGCTTGTCTCCTAGCCTCATTGCATGTAACTGCATAAGTACATAGTACTGCCTCATCCAAATCCTTCCCTCTCAGGACATCTGCAGGATGGTAGTTCCATACCCCTGTTGTTTCAAGACAACCCAATGTTGGTATTTTGTCTTTCCCACTTACTGGCTCCCTCACCTTTGGTTCCCCACCTTGCCTTCATGGACATCTGTATGCCACATGGCCCAACTGGTTGCATTCAAAACATTTAACCCTAGCTCCTGGGCATGTACCTGGACTAGTGGCTTCCCCTGCTACTGGCAGATTCTGTTGGGGCAGTCTGTACTGCCCACCATGGGTTCCTTTAGTCCCATGAGCAGTACTTGGGGTCCCTTTCCTGTGCAGGGCTGCCCTGCTTGCTAGGTATAGGTCTCCCTTCTTCCCCAACTCCTCTGAAGTAGCACACTCTCTATCAGCTAACCAGATTCTCATGTCCTCATGCAAAGTGCTAAGGGCTTGTTCCCTTACCACAAGGTCTGCCAGCCCTTCAAAAGTGGTGACCTGACATCCACTCACCCAACTATGAAAATAAGTGCTCAGTTCAGCAACATATTCACATACATTTTCATTTGCCTTGCGTCTATGCTCACAAACATTTTTCCTATACATTTCAGGTGTTAGCTTAAAACATTCCAACAAGTGTCTTTTTACAGCAGTATAATCAAAGCAGTCAGCGTCATGCATTTTTACTAAAGAAGTTACAGTTTTACCATGGAGTAAGAGGGTCAGGAACCGTACCCAGAGCCTTTGGTCAACTTCATACTGTTTATATACCCACTCAAACATATAAATTAAGCTATCAAAATGATCCCCTTTTTAAACTGTGGAAGACATTTACTGACCTTTTGTGCTTCTAGGGTCTGGTTACTTCCTTCCCCATTACCTCACATGCCTCCTCTTCCGTTCATTTTCCTCCGCTTATAGACTCCTCATTTTCTCAGCTCCTTCTAGTTCCATAAGTCTGGCCTCCAACTCAAGTCTCTTTAGCTCCAGCTGGATTTTTAAGTCCACTGCAGAAAGGTTGAGCTGTCCATTCTCCGAGGATATTGTGTCTCCACTGTCAGTCTGATTGTCCTCCAGGCTGCTGTTTTCTGATGCAGCTGTAACCAAGGCTGCAATCAGGTCCGCCTTAGTCAGGTTTCCATGCACCAGTCCCTTAGCCTGGCACATCTCCGCCAGCTGGCTCCTTGTCAGGTTTCCATACTCCTCTGCTGACATGCTGCCTGTTCACCCTGACTAACACTAAGCTAACAAAAGTAATAAAACAATTGCGATCTGAACTCTGAGTATACACTGCATGACTATTTTAGAGTACAAAACACTTTTAAAGATCACTGTACATAAGCTACAGGAATTCGCTCTACCCACACCACTACAAGCCAATTAGTGTTTGCCAACTAATCAATATGTGATGTGGATCCCACCACAGCAAACCAATATGTGATAGGATATCCTACCACTGCCACCAATATGTGATGCCCGTGCCCTGGCCCAGCAATCAAGGAGCCTCAATCCTCACCACTAACACCAGGAAGGTTGTCTCCTTGAAGAAGAAAGGATAACTAATACACACAGTAAAGTACAATTTCCTTTAAGTGCACACAGAGATCACAGTCAATCTGGGTCTGGTTGCTCCCTTGCTCACCAGGTCCTCAATAAAACTCTCCACTGACACAGCCATAGGGTCCAGATCTCAGCCTAGCTGGCAAGCTAACCTCCAGTACCCTCTCTGTCCAACCAGTGCTTCGTGTCCCTGCCCAGGTAGCTGACACACACCCACACTTTGAGATAAGTATTTATGCAACTTCACAGACACTGCTGGGAAAGGCTGACACAGATTCTTCAGCTGTGCCCCTTTACCCAGTCTATATGCTAATAATTTCTGCCACCACCAGCTAATATTACCAGCTACTAAAAGGCCCCTAAAAGGGTGTCCAGTTATTACTGTGCAATATTATTATTCAATGGTAGTATGACACACAGTCAAGGCTTAATTTGGAGTGACTTAGACAGTAAAATCTGTAAATATGTAATGTACTTTAGAGGTTAAATTATCTCTACATAAACTAGCCACAGGTAAAGTTTTTTTTAAATATTTAATAATAAATAATTAAAACACAAGACAATACTACTACACCACAGAGATATCTAAGAGTTCAGAGATCACACAGAAACTTAAAATAATACAGTAGGACAGGTTTGATGTCAAAGAAAAACACTTAATCTAACTTTCTAATCTTTAGCTAATCTTAAGAGAAAACACAGTGCTATAATCCTACTTACATACATAAAGCCTAGGCAGTGCTGGGTTAGATATCCAAGATCAAATGCTCACAGTCTGTCACTGAACAATAGTTTTTAAACACTAACCTACAGCTCTGCTGAGGCCCTCCCAGATTACATCATTTTGACACTTAGGTTTTCCCAGGCCACAAACTGCATTATTTAGCAAGTTAATACCTGTTCAGGAAACTACAACAATACAAGGCATTTCACATATACACTCTAGCAGAAACCAGAGCAATAAAGCACCTTCCACATGTAAATCCTGGCCCTTGACTTTAACCTTAAAACAATGGGCATGAAACCTTCATCCAGACCTACTGGAGCCAACTTGTAAACATCAAAGAGATTTGTAAGATCTTTTCAGCTTCAAAAGACACATTTGAAATGCTTGGCTTGGTTTTCCTTACAGCAGATGGCAATGTTGCAACAATCCTAAAGTTCACATTTTACAGTGTTTTCTTTCATTTAAAAACACAAGCCTGTATTTTACATTTATTTATACAGTTGATAGAATTATGTGTCAAATTCTATTTGACTAGGCTGGCAGCCTTCGCCCATCTTCCTCCAATTTTCTCATGCTATACTAATTATCCTTTTTTTAAGAGCAACTTCTGTTCTTGACCCAACTAAAAACAACACCAGAGCTGATTTTTCATTTAACAATGCCCTGTCTCTTTTTCTTTGCCTATATTTTGTTATTGATCCCTGGTAGGAATGACAGTCTCAAACGTGGTGTTGACCTCATCCCTCTCTGGTTATTTTGCTATTTTTTTCTAGTAAATTCTGGCCATCTCTTGCCTACTTTCTATATCCCCTACTTTCAGTTATTCCTATTGTAAAATCTCCTTTCTCCATTCTCATGATGTCTTAGTTTGTAAAATACCTTCTACCAGTTTATGAATATAATATTCTGTATGGTTGCAGTTATTTTGCTTTAAAAAAATGCATCCAAAATCCCACTCTCACCTTATTTCTCAACCCCCCCTTGTTTCGTCATCATCATTATCATTCCTTAGCAGTGTGACACATTCAAAATGTATTAAGTATATGAGACTTAATTGAGCAGCTCTAAAATATACCTTCACATCAGGTAATCCTAAACCACATTATTCTATGGGGAGAATCATCATATCCCCCAGAACTCCCGCCTTGTTCTCCTCCAAAATAAATGATTACTTCCTTTATTAATTATGGTCTACAACATTATTTCTGGTTGATACAAATATGCCCAACATATATATATATATATATATATATATATATATATATATATATGTAAAACCAAAGGGATTAGAAACATGCTCACTGCTTGTGTCTTACTATCCATAGCCATAATCAAGAGCCTCCAGCTACTCAGTTTATATTTTCTTTTCTTAGTATTTTCCCAAACACCCATAGCTGCCATAATAGAATTCCTTTTAACACATGCAGCCAAATAATTAATCTTACCATGTCCTCATAAATATGGGTATTGCTAAACCAATTAATGTGTGGGTATACAACTTACTACCATAGCGCTTGTTTTATTTTCATTTATTTTATATTCTGAAAAGTCTTGAAATTGTCTCAAAATGTTCCACAACACCAAAATATCCTTTTCTAAATTTATTATCAATCCCTCACTTTCAGAGTACTATATTGTACTGCAGACTCAAATAGTATTACAGCTGTCTTACTAACGTTATTATAGTTTTATGCTGACATGTCACCTTATTCCTTTATGATCACCTTGCCATTCATTTTGCTCTCCTGTCTAACTCCATTAAGAATTAGAACATACTCAAATCCTTTTATTTTTATTTTATTTTTTATTATTATGAATTTAGCTTTTGGGTGACTTGAGTAATTATCCACATATATTACAGACATTTATCTATAGGGTGCAGAGTTTACATCTGCTGTATGTGCATTCATTGTGGTACATAGGTAGCCAGAAGTGTATTTTTTGAGGTGCATAAGCAGTTAAACTTGCTATGCATTTAGCTGTTCGGAATAGTATCTTGTTATTGTTGGACTATACTAAGTATGTAGACATTTTTGTTGTAGAAATTGATCTTAGTATCACTTTTCTTATTATATTGTCTGTACTGTTAACCAATGGCAGATATTTTCTTTTGCCTTTACCTGTATATAGTTACATATTTATATGTACATTTTTTGCACTTTGGACTGTGTCATGAATGAAAAGTGTCTGTTCTGGATCAGTCTACTTACACAGTTAAACAAATTATAAAATAATACATATGTGCTCTAACTTAAACGGAAATGGCTTTGACTCTGATAGATGAAGTTGTTGGCAGATGAAAGGTATATTGAATGATGTTCGCATCTGAGCAGAAATGCACACTGCACTTGTATGTTTGTATTTGATCAATTCTCTGTTGGCTCAATAGTATATTGATAATGAATGGACAGGAAAAATATGCATAATGCTGTTTCTTTTTAGGAACATGCTTATACTGACCCAGAAAAGTTTCTTCTGAACTAAATGAAGCATAAACCTGAAATCGCATTTAGTTTCACCTTAATGAACTCTTCATGGCACAAGTGTTAGACAGGATACGGTTACAGTTCTCTAAAATGGAAGAAGGAGCAGCCAGAGGGTCTTGAAATACAAGCTAAGCAACATTATGTGTTTGCTTCAGAGAAATCGAAGGAAATCATTTCTGAGAAAAACAACAGATGGCAACATGTCACTTCAGATGTTTGTAATGCCTGGAAGAAAAATCTTCTGAATAACATAGCCTTTTTCTGCATGTCTGCAAAAATGTCAAGTAATATTGCTAGGATATTTTCCTTTATCATGAGTCTAATACAAGACAAGATAATGGCATTCCTATCAGAACAATACAATGTTTCCTAGCAATGCTAAATGAATGCATGAGCTTATATATCAAAGCAGCAACAACAGGGCTGAGCTGACAGAAGTAGCATTATTTGAGCTTATACACAGAGAAAAACATTGCTATCTTTCAAAGATTAAATGGATTTGGCATAAGATAGGAGGAATGACCTACAGCATATTTGAACCAGCCGCTGCCATTTATGTTGCTTGCCTGTTCCCTTCCCTTTACGAAATATAACTTTCTTGTTTTTGCATACCTTCTTCTATATCATTTGATAATGTTCTTTGCAAAAGGATTAGTTGTGGGACAGTTGTCTTTAGAAAATATGGGTAATTTTTGTACCACTGGACTGTTGTGCAGCAAATGTAATGAATTAGTACATAAGTTAACTTTGCTTATGTGTTGCACGCATTGTTTAGGAGGTGCACACTACTCCCCTTGTACAAACAACCAATGTTCATCTAATGTCTCTAGTTGGATTCTCTGACTCTTTTATACCGGAACTGATCTATATCTCTATGTCTTATTCTATACCTCTCATACACTTGATAAGTATGTACTCTGTATGACAATGTCTTCACTTCAATTTGTGTGTTTTATCAAGAACTGTAAATTGTAAGTATTAGCAGTTATGTATAATTCATATATATACTGCAATATAATGTATATTGATGTGTTATTGTCCTGTGTACTTTCACAAATGTGGAGCTTTTCTCCCCGGGCCTCCACTGAAAAAGGATTTGTGTCCAGTCGGACTTTCCCAGTAACCAAATGTAAAATAAATAAAAATAAATAAATACGTTTAGGAGTAAACAATTAAGTTCAAAGTTTACTCAAGGGGAGATGGGGAGAGAGACATGTAGATTAGGAAAGCACCAATATTTGGAATTAATGCTTTTTACTGAAAGACTCAAGTCCTCATTGGGCTGGATATTATAAGAAGTGAAACAAAATACATTCTCTTAGCAACCCACTGTATACAAAAATGGGGTTTAGCTCTGTGTACTTTTGCTTAAAATCACATCTATTTTATGTCTTATTAGAATCTGGCTTATTATAAGTATTAACTTACCCCTTCACACAATTTTCTGAATCCCCCACATGATTTTAAAGCTGTTTAACATGCAGAAAGCCAGAATATATGACCAATGTATTGGTGTCTTCAATAAAATAAAAAATAAAAAACAACAGGACCAACATATTACATTAAACTTTCTCAGAAGCAAAAATAAATTTTTGCAATATCATTTGCTATAGTCTACAGAGTTTTCTACTATTCATTTTTAAGCTTGTGTTGGCAGTTAATGCACACGATTAAGGCTATACACTGTTACACTTACAGAGATGGGCTCATAGGTTTATAGTTTAGTACTAAGCTAACTGCCCTTGTGAGTCATTTTAAGCCTAGCCAATTATCCCTTGTGAGACTCAAACCCTGCACCTTGTGTTTGTAGGGTAAACACCTTAGCCATTAAGTCACCCTCCCAACTCCCTAGGTTGACTCCTCAGTGTTCTCCTGGACTGCCTGTCTAGTAACTGCTTATGAACCTATGAATAGTATCCCATGATCCCTAACTGGCTTTGACTCAAACAGTGGTGAGAAGGAATCCAAGGAATTCAGTCTAGTTGCTTGATTCAGATTTGATGGTCAGCAGAAAGTGCAGCAGTTGGACCTATATGCCATGCACACATTGTTTATGGGGTACACACAAAGTTACTGGCTATAAAGTATGCCAGGTTATGCTTTTCCTTCCTTGAAGAAGCATATTTCCCACTGTTTATGGTCATTGTCTTGACAGTAATCTGGGGATTTTGCCAATGGGCTCTGTGAATCTTTCACCAATTAAGAACCTGTTACTTTTTGTTGTGAGTAGTGCAGAGATATGGCTTGCTACATGGATTACCTCACCTCTGATGCTATATTTTGTTGGACTCAGTGTCAGAAGATCCATTGCTAGTGATTTCAAGGTGAAAAACTAGGCCTCAAGACTTTAGAGAGGGCCTTATCACCACAGTAAAACATGTAATGAATGAATATTAGTTGTACTCTGAGAGAAATTGAAATATTTGCATTCTCATAATTCTTCTTTCCATTTGACGTGTTGCAGGTATTGCTTCATTGTAATTTTCTGTACAAAAGGGCCTAGATTAAGACTTCTCATTGTCCTGGAAAGACTTGCTGACCTTGTTATTTTGCTCATCTGGTGACTGAGATCTCCTTAACCCATTCAGTCCATAATGGATATGACAAAATAGGTGTTTAAACAGTTGTATTACTATAATTTTTCTTTGTTCTTATTTAGGACATTTGGGTTGCTCATTGTCTTACACAGTATTGAATGGCAATTTGTCTCCATGGTAGTTCATGTAGCTAAGGCCAGTGTGCTTTACTTTATATTAGTAGACAAGCTACACCATTTCCTGGATACCTGTCCTTGTTATCAGTTCCTCATTGACAAGTATATGTTTAAATTCTCCATTCTATTGGGGAGCAGTATTATTGGTCATTGCAAATTTCCTTTTCTTGGCTGAGAGAAGCCGCTTTTACAGCTATGGTATTATTGCAGGGAGCTGTTTTTATCCCTGACAGGTATTTCTGACATCTGCCTGACCACTACTGCAGTACTACAGGTGGCATTTACTCCCACCACAAATGTTTTGGCAGTATGAAGAGCAACTCATGCATTAGGTGATTTCTAATACTATTACATACCAAATATTATTATGGCAACAAATTTGTTGATTTGTTGTTTGTCTTTTACAATAAACAGCAAAAAGTATTTTTTACTATTGACAGACTAATACTAGTAGTTATATAATCTTTGGGTTGCACATTTTTGTTAGGAGTTAGCTAGTTCTGGATACATGGTATTCAATTTGTTTATGCAAAGTATAACTTAGGCTGGATTCCAGATCCTGTTGTATTGTGCTTAGAAAACCATACTGTCAGTATGGCAACTTGACTATATGGGCACTCTATTTTAAGATCAAGTCTACATAACCTAAATCCTACTACATTACAAATTTAGGTATGAGTAGCATCCAAAAGCAGCAAATTTTGAAATTTGCTGTTGTATAGGTGCATACTAGGTTACCAGTCTGCAGACTATTATAAGCCTAGCCAATAGCCAGAGGTTAGAATCAAACCCTGTATATTTTATCTATGAGGTAAAGACCTTAACCAACACACTGAAAACATTTTTTTTGCTGTGGGTAAGTGCCCCTGTACCCACAATAAGGCAGTTGCTCACCCCACACCCCCACTTCTTATACACTCCATGATTTAGGTACCTTGGAGAAACAAGAAATCTCTGTGAAACAGCAATTTTTGAATTTAGCTCATATTTCCCTCTAATGACACTTACATTTTCAAAGTTACAAGATGATGTTAAGGAATCTTGAATCCTGAAACCAAGCAAAGCATACATCCAACATCTTAAGCTGTGTAGAGCCCTGGTTTACTTCATGAACTATTTCCCTGGCAGTAGCCCTTTTCAACCATTTTTAGGTGCACCTGTGCCAAGCACCATGCCAGTGGTGGTGCTATTTACCCTGGCAATGGCTTTTCAAGGATAGCATCTTTTCACCTTAACTCTAGCCCAAATACTCACCTTGACAATAATTGCAGATTCCTGTGTAAGGCTTCGTTCAGATGCTAGCGTCTTATCAATCCCACTTGTTAGGTAAGTTGAATGACATTAATGACATGTTTTTGTTGCTGTTCTAACTTGAATTTCCTCCTGGCTACAATATATACTTTCCATAGTGACTTCTGCTTCCACAGAGAGCTAAAGTCTCTTGGGCTGAAAATGTTTTCATTCCTGTTGGAAACACTCTCCAGACTGATTTGTAGCTCTTGACTTTATCTTCAGCAGTGATTCCAGTGGTCTCATGTTAACTTCAAGGTCCTCTCTGATACTGAAACTCCACTGTGATGATGACTGTCACCATAAAATGACAATAGAAAATGATTAAAGGTTTATCCAGTCTGCCTGAGTGTAGTGGCTAGTATATAGCAGATGCTTTTCCTCTTTCCCTGCCTTTATTGCAAGCACCTCCACTTACTCTGGCAACTCATTCCACCTTTTTACCAGTCTGTCAGGGAAGAACTGTTTTCTAATATCCAGTCTAAATTGAATTACATTAATTTAGAAGTCTCTACCTATTTTAAACCAATTTCCTTTCCTTCCATTCTAATGCAATTATATTTATTTGATAGTATCCTGTGTACTGAAACCATACATCCTTCTCTGTCATCTTGTCAAGAGAAACGAAGTTCTATTTCATAAGCCTCTTTTCATAACATATTCCTTGCACAAACTCGCCATTCTGGTTATGTTCCTTTTTACCCTTTCTAGTTTTGTATCCTCTTTATCTTTGGTAGTTTCCAGAAATGCACGCAGGACCCAACTTGCACTCTCATGATGGCCTGATACAAAAATCATAATTAGCTTCCTAGTCTTTTTTCTACAATATCCAATATATGCACTATAATATTTTACTTGCTCTTGTTGGAGCCTTGTCTGTCTGAGTCTGATTCACTCCCAAATTCTTTGCTACCTCTTATTTTTATGACTGACCCATGTGCAAATATCATATCCCTGAGTTCTTTTGTAATGCATATTCTGCATTTGGAGAGATGGAAGTGAGTTGCCACCTCTCACACCAGAAGCCTGTTCACATATTATACTAGGCCTATACCTACATCAAGCACTACCCATCCAGTATGATCTCATTGTCAAAGAGATTAGTCTAGTTTACCATGCCCAATGTGAGGTCAACCACATTGCATAGAACTATCCTGTGAAATACAACTTGTCCCCTCTTGTGTTGCTGATAGGCCTCCCTTGCTACCAGTCCCTGCATTGCATCTTCCACCTACTCCTCCAACTGTCTGCACAGATTGCTGCCCACTGCTACCCCCCTCAGTTACACAAACAGCTTGCACTGAGGAACTGAGCAAATGGCTTTACTGAATTTCTGAGAAATCACATTGAGATGTTTTGAAATATAAAGAGAACAAATCTAAGATGACTTCCTTGCTTAGTTTAGCAGAAGCATATTGATGTCAAGTGGGAATGGAAACCAAACCAGAAGTAGACAAAAGCCAGGCTGCAACTGAATGTGCCCAAAAACAAAAGAAAGAAAATAAGGAGAAGGATCAGATGAGAAGCTAAGAAGTATGGAAAACACATAAATACAGTTGCAAGCAGAGAAAACTGCTGCAATGACCTCCTGTTAATCAGGCTCTAAAACAGGAATGATTAAGGAACAAAGTAATTTAAACTTGCATGCATCTACTTTTTGTGTTTGTGCTGCACTGCATGGTTCACTGGCTAGGAACACTGTTGCTGGCCATAAGCTCAATGTGATTAGCACTCCTGCTCATCCCACAAACATGTAAACTCCTTGTAGGCTTTGTGTGAATCCTACTCATATTTTTTTTTAATTCCCAGGATTCTGTAGTGTATCTAATTCTGAAGGGCATGCATTGTCACTTCAGGGATTTACTGTACCAATTTATAACTCATTAATCAGACTCATTATTGAATAAGATACTGCATTTTGTAGCCTTCTAACAAGCCACCTGAAAAAACATGAAATGTTTAGTTCCTTCTAGAAAATGTATGGTCTGCAAAGCTTTAACTGTTCAGAAAGGCTTCAGGAACTGTTTTATATTCTGCTTCTTACAGGTTGTTTAGAACTGAACTCTGCCTGGTTGATAAGGCAATATATGAACCAGTTCTGTTTAAAATCTGTGTCTGGAATGTACCATTGGGGGTACTAAGATCAAATCAATGAACTTCAAAGCATTCATATGGGAAACAACCCCCCCTACACTCCCACATCACCGTTACAGTATTATTCTCACTCTGAGTTTGCCCTGTAGCTAGCAGAAACAGCAACAACTGAGAGGTAATGTAATACCTGTCCTGCATTTCCTATGAGGTACACCAATCATGAAGCACTCAAAACACTCTAATAAGGTTCTTCTTTCAGTTTTTTTCCCAGTTAGGGGTTGCCACAGCAGATTACCTGTCTGCTCATGATTGACAGTGGAGTTTTTACAGTGCTGAGTTGTCAGCCCAGCACCCAGCCTTCCACAGAAGGCACACACATTAACACACTCACACCTAGGGCCAATTTAGAGTGTCCAATCCCCCTACAGCATGTCATTGGGAGGAAACTGGACCACCTGATCACAGGGAGGACATGCACAGAAGGCACCCCAGCCAAGAATCAAACCAGAGAACCTCTTACTGTGAGGCAACAACGCTAACCGCTGCACCACCACGGTCACCCTCAAAACACTCTGATACGCAAGCAGATAAAAAGTCAGAGCACAAAGGACTGAGCAAAACAACAGAAGTTTATGACAGCTCAAACCAGTATGCTCAAGGAACAACTGATGAAGCGTGGGTGTGTTATGAGCAAGTGTCAATAAGCTGTGTGTGTGTGTGTGTGTGTGTGTGTGTGTGTGTGTGTGTGTGTGTGTGTGTGTGTGTGTGTGAATATATACAAATATAGGAGAAATAGAAAATATCAGCATGAGTTACAGCAACCAAGCTTCTTGAAGGTCAGCAGCTCATAAATGTGCAATGGAACCTATGTTTCTATGAACCAAAATATTACAGAATCAGAAGTGGCTGGAGATTCACAGCTAAACAGAGAAGACATTTTGATTTAAGAAAATATAATGAAGTGCAGTTCTAAAACAGGGGATATTCCAATGACTTGAACAGATCTGATTATTTAAGATGTCAGAAAAGGAAGGTAGAACATTTATAAAAATTGGGCTGGATTCAATAAAGCCTACATTGTGTGCTAAGATTGTGTGCCCATCATGGTGTAACACATAAACGGTAGCTCACTGTTTTGTATTCAGTAAGTGACTCTACATGTTGTGTAGAGCTGTGCAAGCATGATAAACATCATGGCATGCTAATTACTGCATACGCAGCTAAATTGTATGCTAACAAACCAATCCAAGATGGAGGAGCTATTCGGCAAGCTATAAAGCAATCATGTACACTCAGTACAGGTTTTGCCTGCGAATTCCAAAACCTATTTGAATACAGCCATGGAAACTGCTCTACACGGAAACAATGTTAGAGGCTGCTGTTGCTGTTATACATGTGTATGTGCAACAGGACCAAGTCTATGCTGCTGCTGTTGCTGCTGCTAATAGACTTCAGCCAAAAATGAGAATGGTGTTTAAACCACATTTAACTTTTCACAATCTGCATGTGGTAGAAATTGTAGAGCACTACAGTATGGATAGACACACTACAGGAACTCTGCAACCTCTGTTATTCTCAACTGAGATCAAGGGCAAACTGAGGGGGATGAATACCTGTGGAGACCAAGTTATGTGTAGCACTTAGAATATTAGCTACAAAAGCCTTCCAGAGAACAACAGGGGATCTGCTGGGGGTGTCACAGGCATCAGCATCCAGGATCCTACATCAATTCCTAAATGCTGTGTTGCAACATACCAGTGATTACATACAGTTTCCCCATACATCCGAGGGCAGAGCTACCACTATGCAAGATTTTGACCCTGTAACACACTTCCTGAACCTTAGTGTTTAATAAAATTCCATGTCCTTGGTTGTTCTGTGGCTTCATTGTTTCATCGTGCTGGTACCTGTTTCAGGTTCAAAGTTTTATTTTGGTACCATGCTATTAATTTTTTGGATTACACTTCCTGAAGTCCTAGGCACCGTAGACTGCACACACATTAAAATCAAAGCACCATGCAGGAAACAGGAAAGTGTGTGCATAAATAGAAAGGGCTTTCATTCCATTAACTGCCAGGCTGAGTGTAATAGTAAGGGAATCATCCTGAATGTGTGTGTTGGCAATCGAGGCAGTTACCATGATTCTTATATCTGGCACAACACTCAACTCTTTCAGAGGTTTTCTTGGGGGGGGGGGGCATATCCCACAGAGTCACATACTGAAGGATGCAGGTTATGCACTGGAACTGTGGCTGATGACACCCATCAGAAATACACACCCACCATCTGAAGAATGCTATAATGAGGCACATGCTCAAACAAGAAGTGTCACAGAGTGTGTGTTTGTGCTGCTGACATCATGGTTCCAGTGTCTAGATACATCAGGGGGGAGCCCTACAGTACAATCCCTGCACTTGTTCTGAAATTTTCTCCATCTGTGCTATCTTTCACAATACTATCCCGAGAAAACAGCTTCAGCAGGAACACCAAGGGAAAGATCCACACATCCCACCACCACTAGCAAGGTCACCATAGCCACATGCAGGTGAGGAGTCAGGAGGGGGCTACCAGCTGCTTTGTGTGCAGGCAGATGTAAGCACATACAATATGTCTTAGCCCTGCCCAAGAGACAATGAAGAGCACACATGATCACCACCTAAGGGGTAAAACCTTCATCCTATGCACATGCATACACTAACAGTGATGCCAGGCAATGCTCACAACCTTTACTTACAGGTTCATAGGTTGGTACTAGGCTATCAACCCTAGTGCCTATACAAGCCTAGCCATAACAGTTCCCAGGATATTTCTTCCCACAATATTTACTTCTCTGGACCCCTGTCTATCAGGGCGACTGACGTGATCCCCGGGGTGAATTTCCTATCTCCCATCCAATCGTCAAGGTTCCTTTTGAAGAGGGCCAAGGAGGCACTCTGCTTGACATGTATGGGCAGTCTATTCCAGAGTATGGGGAGTCTCTGGGTCAGGAACCTATCCATCCAGCATGTTATGTTCATTGTGATGACAAGGTTTAGATCCCTGGAGCATGTGGCTCTGAGGGATTGGGATTTCTTTAAGTGGAGCATGTCCAACAGCTCAGGGTTTGACATGGCCTTGTATATTAAGCAAAGATCGCCTCTGCATAGACAATATGCCACAAAGTATAGCTGGAGTTTTTTTAGACGGTCTGCATAGGGCATCTGCTTTAGGCCTGTGATTCCTTTAGTGAGGTATTTCTGCAGCCTTTCTAACTATTGCAGATGTCTTGTGAGGTACATACCAAACGGGATGTTGTACACTATAATGGGTCTAATGAGGGATGAGTACAGTGGGACAATAACCTCCTTTTTTCTGGATGAAAATCCCTTAGTGAAGAGGTGTGCCACATAGAAGGATTTCCTGACTGTTGTGGCAATGTGGTTATCGAAGTAGAGACCACTGTCCACCTGTGTCCCTAAGTCTCTCATCACACTTTTGGTGTTTAGTGTACTGTCACCTATGTGGCAGTTCATGGGTACATGGTTTTTCCCAAAGGGGATAACTATACATTTCCTGGCATTAAGCTTGAGCCCATGGCTCTGGCACTAAGCATCTGTTTCTGTAAGGCCCTTTTGTAGAATATCTACATCATTTGGGGATTCAGCAATGGCTCCCAGTTTGCAGTCATCTGTGAACTTTGTTAGCCAGAGTCCCTTAGTGTTGGCCTGTACTTCAGAGAAGTAGATGCCAAACAAGAGCAGTCCCAGGACTGAGCCCTGAGGTACTCCACTTGTCACTTGTCTGGAGCTGGATTTGAAGTTGGCTACTTTTACAGTCTGGGTTCTGTCAGTAAGCCAGTTGGCAACCCATCAAGTAACGTAGGGATTTATACCCAGCTTAGTAAGTTTATCTATGATTTCAGAGTGGGGGATGGTGTCGAAGGTCTTGGCGAGGTCCAGATAGGCTGTGTGGACCGCTTTACCTTTGTCCAATGCTCTGGAGACTGATTTGAAGAAGTCACTCAGGTTCAGGAGACAAGATCTGCCCTTCACGAACCCAAACTGGGTGGGGCCCAAGGTTTGAAGGTTGCCAATGTCTTTGTTTATAAGTTCCATGATAATGCATGCCATGCCCTTGCAGATCAGGCTCGTCAGACTGATGGGATGGTAGTTCCTGGGATCCAAGGTGGATCCCCCCTTGTGGAGTACGATAACTGTAGATATGCACCACTCAGTGGGCACGAAGCCTGAGGTGAGGCTATGATTAAACATGAGATGCCAGTTAATTTTGTAGTTCATGTAGTACACAGCCCGGGATGTCATCTGGTCCCATGGATGCTGTATTTTTAGCTTTGGAGAGTGTGGTTTCTACCTGTGTGGCCATGATTACCAGAATTTGTCAATCTTTTGGTATTGAAATGGGACCTTTAGGGGGTGAGAGGGGGGTGAAGTTGGCACTAAATCAATCTGCCAGGATATTGGCAATATCCTTGGGATCAATATATTTAATGCCATTCTGTTGTAGCTCAGAGCAGATCTGAGCATTGCCATTTAGATTATTGACATAACTATAGAATGCCTTGTGGTTGTCTTTGGAATCTTTGGCAATTTTATTTTCATAACGAGCTTTAGAGGATTTTATGAGGGATCAGCTTCTTACTTACAGGCTGGTAAGGGAGTTTTTTGCATTCTGGGATTTTCCTCTTTTCTGCAACAGTTTCTTCCTTCTGTTGTATAGTTTGTTTATGGCAGGGGACCACCAGATTGGCTTATTTTTTTGGAGGAGAGCAACTTGGTTCTATTTGGGATGGCATGATTCATGCACAAGTGGATGTGCTTGTACAGTGCCTTAGTGTAGGATTCAGCAGTTGAAATTTCAGATCCCGTCTGCATGGGTGTCATGAAGTTTGTCACTTCTGAGTTGAGTAGCATGAAGTTGGCTTTGAAGAAGTTTTTTACAGAGGTTTCCTTACTGGGGGGTGGGGGTGGGATGTGGATGCCAAGGGTGATTTGCTTATGGTCAGACCTGACCAATGAGGGTGTGACCACTGATGTGGAGCATTTAGCTCCCATGTTGATAATCACCAGGTCTATGACATTGGAGCCCCTGGTGTGACAATGGATTAGTTGATCCAGGGCATTGGAATTTATGAATTCCAAGAACCGTTGGGAAAAAGTGTTGGTACCCAAGTAGTTTTCCCATTTAATGGCAGGATAGTTAAAATCACCCAGTATTATGGTGTTTGATTGTATCTTAATATTTTCCAGTATGTTTAGAAAGGTATAGTGAGAATCATGGGGCATGGTGGGGGATCTGTAGCAAGCTACATTTTGGATTGTAGTCTTACCTAGTGTTAGTTGCACCTGGAGAATTTCAGATGCATTGTGTTGGGCAACTAGCCTGGAAGTGTGCATATCCTTGGTGAATTTGGATTCTCCTCCACCTTTTCTGCACAGATATCGATGTCCTCCATTTTTAGGAGTGCCTCGAGAGAGTGCATTTTGAGGTTTAGACTTCTAGCATTGAGTAGCATTACCTTCAGATTTTTCATGTTTGTATCTGTTACGGTGGTGGTTTTGTCCTTTGAACCTTGCCTAAAAAGGCACTATAGGGGTGGCAAGAGCTTTAGCCAGTAACCTGAATCCCAGGGGTGACAGGTGCAGACCATCTCTGGCAAAGCATCGTGGTTTGTCGATCATGTCTTCTCAGGCAGACAGATACTGGATCCCCTTTGAATAACACCAGAAGCTTAGCCAATTGTTGAAGTCAATCATTTTGTCCTTATACTGTGTATGTAATGGCTGTGTACTGCTAGCATCACACAGACTCTTCTAACTGCTGGACTTCCAAGGTAAGTGTTGAACCTAAGAACCACAAAATTTGAAGACGGAACTGCAAGCAAGGCAAACCAAATCAAGTACGGACTGCCAAGTAAAGTAAAAAGTCTGGTTTAATGAATTTAAGCGCTTTCAGAAGGTCCCGTGCCCTTCCTTCCTCAGAAATAACAGACAAAGAAATTAATTCAAACGGAATTACAAGCAGCAGCTCATATTTAAAAGCAGTTAATCTATAAATTAACTAATTAAGCAATTGAACTTTTAAAAGGACACACAGTGTAGTAATACAGTTAATATCACGTCTACTTCACCTTACAGCAAATGTTAAAAATAAAACATAAACATTTTACTGAGAGGCACATAATGTCTATTCAGAAATGAATCAATGTTAATACTACATGCATTTTAGAACCTACTTAAAAGATTTATAAATCATCATTGCCATATAATGGTTCTAAAGTGCTGTTTAATGCTTTTTAATAAGATAACTAAACTAAACTAAAACAGTGAGTAAATACCACTCTGCAGTAAAACTAATAATGTTAAGCCCATTTAAGACAGTTAAAATAATCAGTCAAAATCAGCTTACACCGCATTTTACGTGGTAACTAAACTAACTTCATCAAGTGTTAAAAATCCTACTACCTGAAACTGGCTAATAAAGCTATCTTTTTAATGCCAGTTTTTTCAAAATACAGGCAATAGATATTTGTTCGTTTAAACCTGCTAGGTTTGGCAAATTATGAACACTCATATGCTATGATTAAGAAAGACGAAACAAATGCTTTGGCTTGCCACATTATTGAATATCCAACGCACAAATTCAAATTCACAGTATTGAAACAGGTAGATGACACCCCATATATTGGCCCATGGCAAATCCACCTTGAGATGGAAGAATTATTTTGGCAAATTAGGACTGCAGCTGGTTACCTACCACTTGATGAAGTTAGTTTAGTTACCACGTAAAATGCGGTGTAAGCTGATTTTGACTGATTATTTTAACTGTCTTAAATGGGCTTAACATTATTAGTTTTACTGCAGAGTGGTATTTACTCACTGTTTTAGTTTAGTTTAGTTATCTTATTAAAAAGCATTAAACAGCACTTTAGAACCATTATATGGCAATGATGATTTATAAATCTTTTAAGTAGGTTCTAAAATGCATGTAGTATTAACATTGATTCATTTCTGAATAGACATTATGTGCCTCTCAGTAAAATGTTTATGTTTTATTTTTAACATTTGCTGTAAGGTGAAGTAGACGTGATATTAACTGTATTACTACACTGTGTGTCCTTTTAAAAGTTCAATTGCTTAATTAGTTAATTTATAGATTAACTGCTTTTAAATATGAGCTGCTGCTTGTAATTCCGTTTGAATTAATTTCTTTGTCTGTTATTTCTGAGGAAGGAAGGGCATGGGACCTTCCGAAAGCGCTTAAATTCATTAAACCAGACTTTTTACTTTACTTGGCAGTCCGTACTTGATTTGGTTTGCCTTGCTTGCAGTTCCGTCTTCAAATTTTGTGGTTCTTCAGTTTGTCTAAGTCCTTTTGGTTTTTAAGTGTTGAACCTAGAAGAGGGAAATAAATATCTAAGTACACAAATGAATGACATATCATTGCATACTATTACTTGCTAATGTAACTAAGTGGAAGGTAGGTGATTTGTAGAGCAATGACACCAATATGTGATAGCACTGACTCATTTCAATAGATGTGCTCTTTATCAAGTAATAGGCTTCATGCATCAAAGATTCAAACATTACAGAAACCTGTAAGAAAGCAGTACAATTTTCAAAATAAGAAACAGTACAATTTTCAAAAGAGCATCACAACCACATATATACTAAGCACTCAGTTAACTGTGCACCTGGGCATCAGACAAAAGATTTATGTGTCCCTGAATCCAAAAGACAGAAAATCAAGTATATGGCATAGTTATCATCATTTGCACAGGGTGTTTTTTTTTTTGGTGGGGGGTAGGAGGCCAAGGCTGACAAAAAGGCAGTGAGTGTGTTATGAAGACAGACATGTAGAAATTTTGATAAAGTATCAAATGGCCACTGAGACCGAATGTTCTGTAAGCCTCATGAGTGATCCATGTAACTGTTATGTACATGTGTCTGTATGGGCACTTAAGGTGAAATGTGTGTGTGAGTGTCTGCAAGATCACAGCCAAGCTCTGTGTTAGCAATATGTCCTGGAATGTCAGACAGGTGTGAGCCATGCATGGCAGAGGTAACAGTTCATTGTCATCATCCCCAATTGCAAGAACTGGCTCTGCCAGGAGGTGGACTGGCACATCCATGCCCATGGTCAGATGTGCTGCTGCTACATGAAAGTGACTTATGACTACTGGATGAGGTCTCCTGATGAGTGCACCCAGGACCACAACCCCATGACCTACCACATTTGGGTGTGGACACCTCAATCACTGACAGAGCAATGGAAGTAGTGCCACTACAAGAACATTATTGGGCCTGGCCCATGTTAGATAACATCAGATGATGATGCTGACCTACATCTATGTAGATGCCATTCCCATCCCAGCAGATGCTCCATCACAGACACTGCCTGTTCCATCATGTCATTTATCTGATCCACTGAATCGGCCACATGACAGAGGCAGTCATGCATGTCAGCCTGTGCAACATCTACAACCCTAAGCATGTCCTTGGAGGCCCTATTGGAATGTGCTTGTGCCTCCATAGTAGCACTAAACATACATCAACGGGCACATAAAAGACAGACCAGGATCAGGTAGAGGGTAGACAGCAGGCCTCCTCCAAGCACCAGTAACAACATTCCTGCATAGCACCGCATCCTCTCTTTGGCTATCGCCAGCCAAATGACACTGAATTTGCAGTACCTACATTGCCCAGATCAACTATGTTACCCTCCACATGTCCAATATCTGAGGGCTCACTGGAATAGGTATGCATAGGCCTACTGGCTGAGTCTGATGGAAATACATGGGATGGCTGAATGTCAACCTCAGTATCAGATTCAACCTCTGCATCCCAGACTGTGCCTCTGAGTGGATCATCATCATCAGAGTCTGCCGAAACTCTGACATCAGCTGGTAAGTATCCTACACTTCCACTGTCAGGATCACCTGTGATAATAAACAAACAAGAAAGAAATGGATACCTTCACTACAATTTAATATTATAAACTGCTGGTGCCACTATCACAGATGATACAGCAATGCACACACACACCTTACATATAAGAATAAATGTATATTTCTGATAAATGGCCATCAATAATCAAAGGAAAATGTTTGTCTTACCATGTGCAAAGAACTCCACATTTTCTAGCAAGGATGGTCCTGGAAGAAGTTAAGCAAAAGTAAGGACACAATCACCGCCATTCCAATAAATCTGGGGTACAGAATTTTTGCTTATTATGATCATTAACAGCACTTTTAACTGAAACTTGGCTGACACGTCCACGCAAAGCCCATGGGTAATGAACAAAATGTGTGGTTAACTGCATCAGTTTATCAATAGGTTCAACCAAAATAAATAAGTTAATTAAAACAACATGAACTATTACTGTCAATATTTTATTATACAAGAAAATATTATAAATTGACATATGTAATTTTACCTGGAAGCTCCTCCTGGCACATACTTGTCCTTCCAGAAATATCAGCGCCAACATCAATCACATGTTTTTGTGCACTTTCCACTGAGCTCTCTGGATCTCTGACAGTGTACAGGAACTCTTCATTCAGTGTCAGTGATGGTTCTGCAGTGCCCCCCCCCCCCCCAGCCAGCTATTCAAGGGCAACTGCAGCTGCTCTCCTCCTAGTGATGAAATCATATCAGAGGCCCTATGACACACTTGGTCATAAGTCCTGCTGCATCCCCCTAAGGCATTTATGTCATTAACTATCTGGTTCCAGATCTGCAGTCTGTCAGACATATCCCCACATCCTCTCTCAAGCAAAGAGGCGCCATGGTGTCTAAAAGCTTGCACAATTATCTCATTCTGTGAGTCAATGAAAGGGAGTTTACATGCATTGGTACACTTGGGTGCCATACTCCTAGGTCACATAAAACTGAAAAGGATAGAAGACATAAATACTACATAGTTAAAGTCTTGCTTATGTACGCATATATATTTTCAATATTAACCACTGGAGACACACAGTGCAGGTATTAAAATTTAAGGTTTATGTGGTTGGACCATATCACAGTCACACACAAACCAACGTTTGATCCAAAATAGAGAATGACAAGGGAGCAATGTATTGTTTACCACATAAATAACTGGATGACTACATAATTTCAAGAGCAAATGTCTTGAAATGCAGCTTTTGTCGTGGCAACACACAAATGGTATTTGGCACCCCCCCTAAAAAAACAAAACAAAACAGGCAAATGACAATTTGTACCAAGAAAGGAATAACACATTAGTCAATTATTAGAAAAGCTTTTAAGAAAAGTTTTACAAAATGTTTACACATTTACAACAGAAAAGTCAATTTATACAATTGTCAGTGACCTCTCCTTGTGCCCAGCACTCTCCAAGAGATGTCTATAGCCATTTTAGGAGCCTAACACCCCTGTGTCATTAACAGTGTAGGACATTTACATGTCCCTGAAATAACATGGAAGATTGTAAGATAACTAGCTGTAACAATAACATTTGTGATAAAAGTTAATAAGGCTGTGTATCTGAGAAAGTAAAATTCTTGACAGAAACACCTGTGACAACAGTGAAATTATAAGACGTGCATACAGATAAAAGTATCATATTCTAATGCATATATCTAGAATATTTCCATGTAACAGATGAAAAAAATCTAGCATATACTTGAAAAATGCAACCATACTTTAGCGAGATCAGAAGGCTTCTGTGCAGATAAATCAAAATTAATAGCAATCTTCTTTATTGTTCTCCACGTACACAACTCTTCTCATCTTCAAGTTCCCTGGCTGCACATTTACATTTTTATAGTGTAGATTCAGACCTCTGAGCATGGTGAAGGTGCAAATGAAGTGTGAACTCATTGCAATTGCTGAATGCCAAGGTTTTGACTTTGTTTAGCAGGTGTAAACTTAGTGTAGGTACTACCTCAGTGTTAGTTGCTAATGGATTGAAACTGTGAATGATTATTGATATGGAGAAGGAAGACACAACAGGAATTCAAACTCCCTTACCAGCAGTGGGTGTGTCACCCAGGATACACTTATAAAGTGTAGAAGTAATTGTATCAATCTTTTAAATGGAAGTGAGCAGCACATATTTCTCAGTTTTTGTTCAGTAATAGCCAAACATTCCTACCATTTTGAAAATTGTATGTTACTCTCATATAGTATTTTCATACATTTTAAGAGCAATGATACAAAATGCCCTACAGACTGCATGTCTGAGAGTACAGCACAGATAAGAGAAGAATAGACACAATACAAAGAGAAGTCAGAGCTGCATTTGTGCAAACAATACTCCTAAATGGTTGTGTGATCAGTCATTGCACTAAATATGCAAGTAAAACATGTACAAATAACTGAGAGTGTGCAAGCAGTATACGTATTATTAATATTGTGTTTGAAATGGGACTTGCTTCTATGAACAATGATTTGCATTCCTGCTGCAAAGCTGTCTCAATGGCAAACAGAGAAAAGATTTGTAGGTTCCTTAGTTTTTCACAGTTGAAATCCAGATTTGTGTAAAAATCTGTAATGTGTGTTAAAATGTGTTTTGTAACTTTCTTTTCTATACTTGAATGATAAAGACTGCATAAATTACAGTTGTGAATAAAGTGTGTATGTGAGGCACATCTCTTAAACATAATGAATCGCAATGCACATAGTATATGTAGATCAAGGTTCAAGTCCCCCATCTGTTACTAATAAAAGTAATAAATATTTTTTACAATAACAACCCATGTTACACTCTGCTTATCTCATTTGCACTTTGGTCACCTCCTCACAAACACAATGTAATGTCCCAGACAACAAGCAGACACTTGTCAATTTCAAAAAGGATGCATTGTTGCACTTCTCAATTTCAAAATGGATACATTCTATCATATATTGCTTGCCACTATGCAAACACGCTAAGAGGTGTTGCGTGATGGGCAGCAAGCTTCCAAAACACCTGCTGGTCCAGAACACCTGCAGATATTAGGAAGATCCTTGTCAGTTTCAAAAAGAATACATTGGTGCACTTGTCAATTTTAAAATGGATACATTCTATCATGTGTTGTTTCCCACCGTACAAAGACACTAAGCAATGTCGCGCAAAACTCAGCACACAGACATAGTAATGCATGTGAAAATAGACAGCTGCTACATAGTTATTCCTGTGGCAGCAGTTGTAAGGGCTAAAATATAGATGAGCCTGGGTTGTAATACAGCAAAGTCCAACATTTTATTACTGCTGTTCCAGTTTATTTTATATAAAATTTAACATTAGAAAAATAATTACACTTAGAAATAGCTATCTTTAGCAGGTGCAATGAGCATACAGGGGATGTGAGATATATATCAAATGTTTAACTATGTGTATCAGTAGAATTATTGTTTTGTCACACACATACAAGGTTGATGTATAACTAATGAGCTGGTTAGACAAACAAGGTCTCATTTGCAATGACCACTCTGCATAGTAATGACTGTGAAAAACACACTTCTGGCCCAATCTTCCCTGTGGCAACTGGTATAAGTTAATGCTCCTAATTCATGTGAGCCAGGGTTCTAATCTAGCACACTCCATATTTTATTAATGCTTGTCCACTCAATTTTAAAAAATGAATAACAATGTAAACATAATTATAAATAGCAATAGCTATGTATAGCACTGGAGCTCATATGAATTATATGTGTGACTGAGGGTATATTGATAATTATGTTTCTGTAATTAAAATCATCTTTTCTGGCCTTGGATGGGCTTCATACTTCAATGATAATCATGCACATATGGATGTATAAACCAGGACTTTTTCAGATCAGTCACATACATGTTTAACCCCTCACTCTGTCATGTGTATATATAATTAATGAGCAGGTTTAACAAGCACTTCTTCTTTGACAAGGATGAAAAAAAATGTCTATTTTACATATATTTGAATCACACATTGTACAAATTACTTTTATCATCGTGCACAGACAGCAACAAAATGTGTCAGGTAATAAAATGTATACCCTTAATACAGGTCTGTAAAGTTAAATCAACTGACAGTTAAAGCAGCATCCATACCAAAGACTAATGCCCTTCCTAGTTCATAAACTGTCTTCTCCTGTGTTTGGCACTGTTGCTCTCTGCTTAACACCACACAAATATGATTGTCATGTGCTGCTTTCATGTTAGGACACGAATAAACGAGTCTTCATGGGTTCTGTTCAAGCAGCTTTATTTTATACAAACACATCACTATAGAGTCTTTCTTACTATAACTTAAGTAACTTATATACAAACCAACAACTGTGATCATGCATGCTCACTCTCTGGCTGCTACTTCAAGATGGGCCTAGGGATTGCATGTGTCTGGGATTTATACATGCATGTACAGCCTTGCATGCTTCTTAAAGATACAGCACACACACTTTACACTCTGATCTACATCCTCTCTCTTTGAGAAACAGATCATGCAATTTATCATGAGATTATTTGGCATGCAGAAATCACAGATAATCTATAGACATGCATTATACAATACTAAATACACATGTATATACAATCAAGTCCACATTGTTGCATATTTCACACTAGGCTTTGTCCATATTGTGTGATATATAACTGGGAATTAGATTTAGCAACTGGGACAATTTTTGCAAAATGATTGACCTGTGGAATGTTCAAATCACTTTCTGGATCAGAATCAGACTTTTGAACACATTCTGGTCTAAAAACAGTGTCTGACTCATTCTTTGATTTAGAGTCTGTATCACAGATACAATGTTGTGACTGCAACGATGATGATTCTGGTACAGGAAGAAGATGTCTGTGATTCCTCCTATACTCCACACTTTTGGAGTTTACCAAATAAAATCTTGGCTTGGCACAGATGCCTGTAATCTGTCCTATTTGATCAAAACCTTTTGTTGTTTGAATTTGTACCATCTCTCCTTCCCTCAATGGGCAAAGTAATCTGCTCGATCTGTCATAACTAGATTTCTGGATATTACGCTTCTTAAACAATTGAGCCTTGATGGTTTTATTGTTCTTTGGTTTAGGCTGCAATAAAATTGAAGAAATAGGTAGCGTAGTTCTAGTTTGCCTGGAAAACAGTTTTTGAGCAGGTGAGCCTAGAATATCATCATGGGGTATGTTTCTGAGATTAAGTAGATGCAGGAATACTTTGGTATTGTCACTCTTTTACCTTTCAAGTAATTGCTATGCACTCTATATTGCACATTCAGCTGGACCAGTGGACTGAGGCTATTCAGGACTACTAGTGACATGTACAAAGTTCCATTCTTTTGCAAATTTCTGAAGCAATTGGCTAGTGAATTGAGTACCATTGTCCGAAAAAAGTTTATGTGGACTACTGTGAACTGAGAAATTATATTTCTACTTAGTAATAATGAGGTTAAATTTGGTAGTAGATCAGTCTCAAACCAATTCAAATATAAGTCTACCAAAACTATGTAGTGTTGATTGTTCTATTCAAAGATATCAGTTGCTACAGTCGATTTAGTTAGTTCAAGAATTGGACTTAGCTGAAGCTGTTCTCTTTGCGAATGTGGTCTAGTACTATTGCATACTGAACAAGAAGAAAGAACTCTTATCAATGTATTTTGATAAAGAATGCCAAAATACCAATTCTCTTGCTCATCTCTTAGTGGATGAGGATCCTGGGTGACCAAGATGCAAAATCTGAATATATTTTTGATGTAAGGAAGCAGGAACAACAATTTTAGGACCTTTGAAAATAATGCCATCTTCCATCAACAATTCATCTCGGTAAGGAAAATACGCTTGCAGCTCAGGTGTTACACTAGATTGCTTTGACGGCCACCTAGCACTGATATATTGATTGGGCTTCTGTGAAATTGGAACAGCCTGAGTGTGATCTCCTAACTCATGAAGTCTAGTGGTGGAAACATTAAGCACTGACATCATATCAAAGTCAAAGGTTTCTGCATCAAGCTGTTCTGTTGTATTTCAAGGCAATCTGGATAAAGTATCAGCCAGATAGAGCAATTTTCCTTTAGTGTAGACCAGTTTGAAATTGTACTTTTGCAATTTGAGCATCTTTCTTTGTAATCTCACTGGAGCAGAATGCATAGACTTCTTTAGAATAGTAACTAGAGGCTGATGATCAGTTTCAATCTGGATAGCTTGACCATAAATATAATCATGAAATTTAGAACGTGCAAATAGTATTGCCAAAAGCTCCTTTTCAATCTGAGCAGACTTTATCTCAGTTTGGGTTAGTGTTCTAGATGCATAGGCTACTGGTCTGCCCTCTTGAAGTATGACTGCACCTAGGCCAAATGTTGAAGCATCACAGGAAAGAATAACTGGTTTGTTCACATCATAGTATCTTAATGTAGGTGGGGTGGCAATTTTCTGCTTACGGTCTTCAAATGCCTTCTGATATTCCAACCATGACCATGCAACATTTTTGCATGTTAGCTCTCTTAAAGGTGCTGTCAACTCACTGAAGTCTGGTATAAATTTGCCTAAATAGTTGACCATGCCCAGAAAACTCTGTAAACCTTGTACATTGTCTACCACTGACATCTCTAGAATAGCTGTTTGCTTGGTTGGGTCAGATCTCAAGCCTGTAGTTGTAACCAAGTTACCTATGTATGTAACTTCTGGAAGTTTGAATTTGCCCTTCAAGGGATTGAGCTTTAAGTTCATTTCATGTGCTTTGTCTAGAAATTTCTGTCATGCTTTGCTTCACCATTGCCTCCAACCAATAGATCATCTACTATTATGGCACAAGGATAACTTGAAAAAATTTGCTCCACTGCATGCCGAAAAACTTCACTTACAGAATTTATTCCAAATGGCATCCTGAGGAATCTGTATCTTCCAAATGGAGTACCAAAAGTAGCTAGAAATGAGGATTTGCGATCAAGCAACACTTGCCAAAATGAACTCCCTGCCTCCAAAACAGAAAATACAGTGGTATTTGGTATTAGAGCTGCAACTTCTTCAACTGTGCGCATTGGATGATATGGTCTTTTTAATGCTTTGTTCAGATCTCCTGGGTCAATGCATATTCTGATTTCACCTGAGCCTTTTTTGTGAACTACTACCATGGACAACATCCATTCTGTTGGTTCTGTGACTGGGCAAATCACACTTTGCTGCACCATTTCATCCAACTGAGCTTTAACTTTATCTTGCATAGCTATCGGAACTCTTCTTGCTTATCTGACTACTGGAGTGACCTCTGAGTCTAACTTTATGGAATGCACAACTGGAAGTTTGCCCAATTTGTCATCAAAAACATCAGCATACTCTGAGAAAATGGTTTTGGAGAAAGGAACTTGAAACTGCACTCACATGATGAAAAAAACAGATTCATTTTTCAACTATCTTTGAGATCCAATAAAGATTGCACTGGTCTTTGAACTACGTAGAATAACAAGTTGTAACAGTTCTCAGTGAATTAACACAAAAGCATCACTGAACCTTCAGTATGAGTTTCTTCACCTCCATAAGCAACAAGTCTCACACTGCTGGTTACATTGAGTTGTTTGTTAGTTCTCACTCTAGCAAATGTGTCTGCTGATATAACATTACACTTTGAACCAGTGTCTACTTTGAGTTATGTGGATTTTCCATTGATCCATATAGTACAAAATACTTTACAGAGTACAAAATACATCCCTAAAGTATGTTTCTTGTGTCATAGTTGTCTTTATAGATGATGCTATCATCAGTATATGATGTGGTTGACATTTCCTGTTATGATAGTAGTGTGCAAAATATGGCTGTAGTTATTTCATGCTGTGTTTCCAATGTACAGGTATATTTTAATATACAGTTGTCAAACTAGATGCAAAGAGCTGACAGGAATGCACATAGTAGAAATGAGACATATGCAGCTGTTTCACAGTATGTTGTGTACATTGCACACTTAAATGGTCACATACTGACACACAAACTTTTGTGATCATATTTGTGAAGAATTGCTATCCACATTAATGCATGTATAAGACAATCTGGAATGTGTGTTGTCATTATAAAGGTGCACATGTTATGTAACCATACAGTTCATAGGTTCATAGAGAATTGCTATCCACATTAATATGTGAATACGACAGTCTGGAATGTGTAGTGTCATTATAAAGGTGCACATGTTATGTAACCATACAGTTCGTAGGTTCATAGGTTCATAGGTGTGTACTAGGCTGATGGCCCTGGAGCCTTTACAAGCTTAGTCCACAGAGGTGCCCTGGTATGACACTGCTATTTATTTCTGTAGTGTAGTTGATATTTGAGAACAAGTAATGGCATGCCACATTTCAAGTGCATGGGTGCAGGTAAGACATGACTGAAGTAAAATATGTGTTCAGTCATTAAAAAGTGGCTTTCCTTTGGTTGTGTTTCTATATGGACCTTAATGTGATGAAGATTAACTGGCCAGTAAACAAAGCTAATGCATTTCCTTAGCACACCTTAGTGCAGCTAGTTTGCTCAACTGATGGCAAAGTGTTTGCGTAAGCAAGATACACATTTCAAGACTCCTACTTGAATTTGAGTAGTATTTATCCATACTGGCTATGTTAGACACAGCTAACAGATACTATGAACTGTTGTATCATAAATTGTATAACCTTAAAAAGTATTTATACTGCATTTCCCATTTGCGTGTAGTTAAGCAACAAACAAACGAGGGTCTTTGCTTCACTAAGAAAATTATGAGAGTTCTGTTGATTCACTTTCTTCTGCACAAACATGCTAAGTGGAGAAGTGCAGTAGTCAGCACTTTGGACAGTAGTGAGTGGAGGAAAAATACTTGCTGTCTAGCTGACTCTTGTGGCAGCAGGTGTAATAATAGTGAGGTCTTATTTAAAGTGCAGAGGGTACAGGTTTCAAATCCAGCTCTGTCTAATTTTTTACATATTTATTGATGATGTAATTAAATAATTACATGTAATAAATATGAGAAATGTGATAGGGTATGACTACAGTGAAGTAATATATAAATACAAACAATACTCAAATGATTTAGGTCAACACTACACATATGGAGTTACATATTTATACAGTTAGTGTAAATAAATAGATTATATGAATTTTTAATATGACTGCCTTTATTCTACTTTAACTGTGTGTTTCCTTGATGTAATGGGTTTAAGCAAAATTTCATGAAGGTAACCACACCATGCCATAAGACATGAAAAGCAAGTCACTGTCACTCTGCATTGGTACATGATGCCAATTTCAGCACAAATGCAGAGGGCAAAAAGTGAAGAGATTCATTAGGGATTTATTATTTAGGTGTGCTGTGTGTGATTCTAATTTTTGCCCAGATTATTGGTATGAAAATGGGATAGATAGGAAAGTGGTGAAATGGGGGCTAAGAAGGGGGAGAACAAAGGGGAAGTAAAATAGGAAAGTGCAAGAGGGAATTAGGAAAAAAAATAGCTATCCACTTCTTCAGCAGTGTAAAATGAACATGGACAGAATATTGGATGGATTTGGACTGTCACCTCAACAAAGATGGGTGACAACAATGCAATCATGTTGTATAGCCTATTGGATTGAATCAAGTGTGTCAAAAAGACATGTGTGAAGTGGAGAGCTAAATATATGACTTTTTTGTGGGACAGGTAACATTTTTTAGTTTTTATTTCAGTAACAGAATGATGTTGCGTAAGAGGCATAGGTATGTAAGGGTAGAGTAAGTAGGGTAGGTGAAGACATGAATGCAGGCAAACAGACTAAACAACAAAAGAGACAGGGATGGTGTGGGACACAACAGGTTGAGGGACATCATGGTTGGGGACAGGGAGGGGATATCGGATGCCTATACCCATCAAACATGGGGACAGTGAGAATTTTGTCTTCATCCACAGAACTGTCATCCCCTCCCCCTTACTCAGTTTGCTGCTGGAGTGCTTGAGATTTTTGTTTTCACATCATTCCAAACAGCATCCTCTCCATCTGGCTGAAGCATGCTGCAATGATGCTGTCCACAACCTCCCACACCATGCCTGGCATCTTCTGGCTGGTGACAAAATCACCAATTCTGCCAATACTCCAGGAGGCTACCACTGCATCAGCTGCTGGGGTAATGCTACTTGATGCCCAGGTAATACAGGGACTGCAGAGGCAGTGCTGCCAGGATGGGTCCCAGATGTGCTGGGCATCAGTGCAGCAGCCACTGGAGGGTGGGGGTAAAGGGCAAGCTGAGCCACAGTGGTTGGCCTACCACCTGTGCTGTACATAATTTTGTGTTTTCAGGAGATGATGAAATCAAAATCTTGTAACCACACATATAAAAATAAAAAAGAGATAACAGGTGGTATAAGAGACAAAAAAAGAAGATAATTCATACCATCATATATGACATACATTAAAGTAGTACAATATAAAGAGAAATAATTATACTTTTTACATTACGGATACTTTTTAACAACTACAAATTATGGCTGATGGTTGTTCTCAGTAATCCTTATAGTATGCATATACTGCACATATACCTGATCAAATAATACAGATTAAGTTAACAACATGGCATGTATGCCAGTTGTGTTGAAATTATTATGTAATATTTTACATTATTTTATCATATATTTGTTACCTTTGGGATTTGAACCCACAACATCTGAATACACTGTTACAATTGACTCCTTCATTTGGCTTAAGTTACTGACTGAAGCATGCATGTTTGATTTTACAGTTAAGATATGCATGCTTAAATTGCTATTAATATATACAAGATCAATACTTTAGAAAAAACAATTACATTCATTTGTGCTGCATACATACCCCTTGCTTCTGTAAGTATTTCTAAATGGTTAGCATGGGCCTCCCTGTTCACTGCTATCTCCCGGGTGGCTATAAAAGAAAAATGGGAGAAAAAAAGAAGAACATTATGCATAATAGTCTTGGCTATATGTAGCTTTTTATCTAATTTAAAGTATATTTATCTGTATACTTACACAAATGTGGGATGTTAGCAGTCCTAAACTCACCCAGCCACTGGTTGAGTTGTGCCTTCTTGCACTTCTTCAGGTCATTATAGTGGTGCCTGCATTATAATCCAGTGTGTGGAATGCAGTCACACTGGAGACAGCCTTGGCCAGAATATTCTAAGCTTCTGATTTGTACTGAGACCTGGTATAGCCCCTCTATAGTAGCCCATGGCTGTGGCACTTCATGAGGAGTGCAATGAAAATTCTGGACTCTCCACACCCCATTCTTGAGTCCTAAATTGGGCATCTTCCCTTCTAGCTCTTGTCATGTCTGTACAGGTCCTGGCCCAACAGCAACAGTTAGTGTTTTCCTGCCAGTTTGAGATATCATGTTTTGCAGCTAGAGCACAAACCCAAACAACCATGCTGTAGATCAGAGTGTAAAGTGTGTGTGCTATATCTTTAAGAAATATGCGAGGCTGTACATGCACGTATAAATTCCAGACACGTGCAATCCCTAGTGCCATTTTTGTAGAAGCAGCCAGAGAGTGAGCATGCATGATCGCAGTTGTTAGTTTGTATATAGGTTATTTAAGTTATAGTCAGTAAGCCTCTATAGTGATGTACAAACCAAGAAACAACCACAGTTTGTTCACGAGGTTAATTTAATGACAAATTAAAATTTCTGTTAGAACACCCAGTGGTCTCCCAAAAGCCAAATTTAAAAGGAGCAGAGAAGTGTGGAGCTTGTAGATATTGTAGTTACATTTTCAAGGAATCTAGAATACTAATTGGTTATCCCCCTACGGAAGTTAGACTTGCTTCTGGTAATTGTGGATCTAGGGGTTTGGTGTACATTGCAATATGGCAAGGATGCCAATATTTTTATGGTAGCAAAACTAAATGGGTATTCAGGAAACAAATATACGAGCATTTGTATGCCATTAGACAGTGGAATGAAAATAATGCCCTGTTTAGACATCTTAAAAATTCACCAACTTGTAAAGTATTTTATTTTGGGATACTACAAATAGTGGACAAAGACATTAGGGTGTTTTTTGGGAGAACAAATTAGAGAGGATGGAACTTTATTGGCAGCTCAGGATTAATGCCACAGTTGTCCCAGGAATAAATTATACTTGCTCCCTGATGCCTATTTTAAAAAATAGATCTTTGGTTTTATAATTAAAATTCTATTATTTAAGAATTTTTTTAAAAAATAAGTTAATTAGGTATGTATTTGTGTGTTGATTAGATTGGTAATTGATAGGTGCAGTTATTAAGTAAATTAGTATATAAGGAAGGCAAATGTTGAAGTATATGGTTCTGATGAAGTCCTGATGTTTTCGGATGAAAGCTCTTGACTGGCTTGTTATTTTGTATAATAAAAGTTTTATTTATCTTTTGCACACCTTGATGGCCCATGTGTGGTTGCACCTAAGCTGAACACTGCTCTATAGCCATGTGTTTGTATAAAATAAAGCTGCTTGAACAGAACCCATGAAGACTCATTTATTCATGTCCTAACACAAAAGCAACATGGAGTCAGAACCAGGATCAAAGAGAGAAGAATATTCAGGGCCCTGAGAAGTAAAGACAACAGCGAAGGTAAAACCGAGAGAAAAGAGCACAATCATAACCAGAAAGAATCAAAGTTAATGAGAAATAACACAAACTATTTACTTGATGTGCAAGACAGAAAAAGGGGCATTACAAGGGCACAAACTGCATTATCAGGCAAGCAGAAAGTATGAAAAGGTTTGTTAATTAAAGAAAATGTTTAAGTTAGAAGTTTTTGATGAAACAATTAACAGTAAGGCACAAACAAGCAAGTTTAAAGCAGAATGAGCATGTTTAAAGCAAAACGAGTGTTTTTAAGGCAAAGTTGTGCATGTCTAGAGTAAAACAAGCACAATAAAAGTACAATGGGCATGAAAAGGGCTTGAACAAGCAAAACAAATATAAGAAAAGAAAAGGGCACATTAAGCAAGAAATAAAGCAAGGCGACTGCATGTGTTTTGGGGAAAGTGCTGAGGGCATAACTACGACTTTGTATTATATCAAGGGCATTACTAAAGTTATTTGAAGTATCTCAGAGTGTGTAAAAGTGCTTAAAATATGTGCTTATTACTGTGCATGTATTTTGAAGAGGTTGTTGTGTGCAAAGTGCAACTATTTCATGAAGTCCAGTCAAAGTATAGCTATTTTGAAAGGTTCTTGTGTTGGGTGTGTCTATTCACAAAGTGCCACCATTACAGAGTGATTCTTGTACTGTAAAGAGTTGCCTAGCAAGGTACTACCATTTGGGGACATTTCAGCATGCTCTATGTAGTTATTCACAAAGTGCAATTACTTTGAAATGTTATTGAGTTTTGGGCAACAGATGTTCCATTTATTCATATTGTGCAATTGCTTGACATATTTCTTACACTGATAAGAGGTGTTTTTTTGCAAAAGACAACATTACAAGAGTATTACAGTGCTCATGAATTACTCAGTCACATTGTAAGATTCTCAAATGTTTCTTAAAGAGATGACTTTAACAAGTGATGGTGCATGACTTTAGCATTTCTGCCTTTACCGATAAAGTATTGAAAAGCCTGAAAAGTTTATTTCGCAAAGTTCAGTAAAGTATCGAAAAGCCCAAGAAGTTTATTTTGCAAAGTCCAGTTATTCGAAAGTACTACAAGTTCCTTCATTCACATAATTCCGATAAGCCCAACGAAAGTATAAGTTCAGAGCATGAAGGCATTGGGCAAGTACTGTTTATGCCAGAAACGCATGCATATGTTTATGTGTATATATTCATGCTTATTTGCAAAACCATTTGCTTATATGCGTTAATATGGCAGATGGATTTCAAAAACCCCTACCACTTGTGTTTGACCAGAATATTGCAGAGAACTGAAGAATATTTGAGCAAAAGTACAATATTTTCATACAAGCAGCTTATGCAGATATAGATCCACGCACCAGGGCATTCATTTTGCTAAACCTAGTGGGATCACAGGCCATAGAAAAAGAGCATTCATTTGTGTATGCACCAGCAGTGTATGAAGGAAGAGGTGCAGACTGCCATATTGTTGTACAAGCTAAATCAAGGGAAGACCCTGAGTGTTTGAATGGCAAGTTCAGAGAAACATATAACCCCCAGATGAATATTACATTAGAGAGGCATTTGTTTTACACAAGAGATCAGAAACCACGGGAAACATTTGCAGCTTATATAACTGACTTGAGAAACAGAGCTAAGACATGTCAGTTTGGTGATCTAAAAGATGAGCTGATAAAGGACAGGCTTGTATGTGGTATTAATAGAGCTGCTGTGAGAGAGATTTTACTTTGTGACAGTGATTTAACATTGAGCAAGGCCACAAACATTTCTCAAATCCATGAGGTGACATGCTGAAATCATTAAATACTGTTTTTTTTCAGATAAGAACAAAACACTTACATGTGTGTTAAATTAGCACAGCAGCCACATTATATGTATATCTCTATGCATGTGTAATTGTGTGTGCATAGTCAGATGAAATCTCTCTGTATCATACTATCATAAATCCAGTCCTATGCAGAAATAAAATATCTTAACAGTCATACATGGCTACACATCCATTTCATGCAGGTCTCACAACATCTTCTCCCAAACATCTAATGAGGATGTCATCCACTACACATTTTACAGCAGCAGTGTAAAAGTAAGGCTTGTGTTGTGGTGCCTGCATTAAGTACTGAGTTCTTTAGCTGATGTACCTAGTTAGGAAGGGGTTCATTGGGTGTGTTTATGTGTGTAACCAGAAAAGCATAACTGTGTAACCTTCTGTCAGGAAAACAGTCCCATGGTGTACAAATATTTTGACAGTCGCACATGCCTACACATCCATGTCATGCAGGTCCCCCAAACATCTTCTCTCAAACATGCAATGATGATATCATCCACTATAAATTGTCCAGCAACAGTGTCCAAGTCAGGCTTGTGCTGTGACACTTGCTTTAAGTACTGAGATCTCTAGCTGGTGTACCTAGTTAGGAAGGAGTTCTAATCTCACTGCAGTCAACTGGTGTGTGTAGTCAGAAGAGCATATGTCTATCTCCTACTATCAGCAATCTGTTCCCATGATGAACAAATAATTTTGACAGTCATACATGACTAACCAGCAATTTCATACAGGCCCCCCAAAATCTTGTCTCAAACATCCAGTGAGGATGTCATCCACTATAAATTGTCCAGCAACACTGTAAAAGTCAGACTTGTGCTGTAGTGCTTGCATTAAGTACTGCACGCTGTAAACAGTTAGATAGGAATTCTACTTTTACTGTGGTCAACTTGTGTGTGTGTGTGTTTGTGCTCACTTGGCTGATATTCCTGAGAGAAGTTTAGACCAGCATGTGAGACATTATTACATCTTTCTTCTTCTCACAAGACAGTACTGATATCACCAGCTATAAAGTGTTGTCTGAGACTATAAAATCCAGACTTGTGATGTGCAATTTAATTGCATTAAGTACTGTAGTCTGTAAATATTTAGGCCAGAGTTCTCCTCTCACTGTGGTCAACATTTCTGTGTGTGTGTGTGTGTGTGTGTGTGTGTGTGTGTGTGTGTGTGTGTGTGTGTGTGTGTGTGTAGTCAGAAGAGCACATGTGTCTCCTACTGTCAACAATCTATTCCCACTGTGAACAAATAATTTTGACAGTCATACATGGCTAACCAGCAATTTCATACATGCCTCCCAACATCTTCTCTCAAACATCCAGTGAGAATGCCATCCACTATAAATTATCCAGCTCTACTGTAAAAGTCAGACTTGTGCTGTGGCACTTGTGTTAAGTACTGTGCTCCATAAACAACTAAGTAGGGATTTTACTATCATTGCTGTCTTGTGTTTGTGTATTTGTGCTCACTCGATTAATATTTCAGAGAACATTTTAGACCAGCATATGAGACACTCCTACTTCCATCTTCTTCTCACCAGACACTGCTGATGTCATCAGCTATAAAGTGTTGTCTGAGACTATATAACAGTCAGAGTTGTGCTGTGGTGATGGCATTAAGTACTGTGCTCTGTAGATCGTCAGGTAGCTATTCTACTCTCACCATGGTTAACTGGTTTGTGTATGCATTTAACAATCGGTATGATGTCAATTTTAGAAGGACATGTGAGACCACAGTTTTGTCAAACAATCCTCCAAACAGCTTCTTTCAACATGCACTGATGATGTCATCCTGTATAACTTGCTTTCTGACAGTGTTCAAGACAAACCTGTGCTGTGGCAGTAGCATTAAGTACTGTGTTATCAAGATACTCTCTGTTTAGCTAATGAAGTATATATTTTGTATATAATCTGTATGGAAAGTACTATGCTTACATCATTATACTTACTTGTTTATTATTATGTTTCTTTATCTTTTTTTAACAAAATTATGCTATCTTACTATGTATGGATATTGTAAAATTGTCTTTGTTACATTTGTGAAACCTAATATGGTAAAATTATAAGCTTTTGGAGCTTTTTTCCTCAGGTCTCCACTGAAAATGGGCCTGTACACAGTTGAACTAATCTGGTTAACAAATGTGAAATAAATAAATAAATAAATAAATAAATAAATAAATACTTTACCTACATACATAGGGGTTCTAATCTGACAGCAGACAACTCAAGTGTGTATACATCTAAATATTACTTTTGAGACAATTTTACACAGAAACTATGGAGAGGTGAACATTAATTAAGATGTATATTATACTGTTGTTTTAAGCCAAAGGCTTTCATGGACACTGTGTTCCAATACATGGGGCATATACAGGGGACAGCACCCCCTTCATATCTAAGATTCTTCTTATTAGGGATCCTCGAGTGGACAAAACATTTGGGAAAGACGTTTGGTGTGAATTAAGTACATTATAAGAAAGTTGATGAAGGAAGTGAAATCAGGTTTGTAAGAGTAAAGGGTCTAGAAGACACAGACATATGAAGAGAAAATTCAAATGACAGTTTGTATGAAGAGAGAAAAGAAGATGGAATAACTATGGAGGAGAGGGTGAAGGGGAAATGAAGATAAAACTGATGGAAATAATTTATATATGTGGATACATGGGAAAATAATTGATAGGTTGGACCTTTACTGATGGAGATGGTCCGAGTTTAGAGTGAATGTTATTACATAGTTATTGAATGCATTTACAGTTCTATCAAAAAGATTGCTAAATGCATGCGAAATTTCATTTTGTGAACACTGATATGATGAGGAAAAAGGTACTGCAACACTGAAATGACAATACATAAAATTAAAAGTATGAAGGGTATGTAGTTTATGGACAGAGATAATACAAGACAGGCAGCTATTTTGAAATGAAAGGATGGGTATGATTTCACCGAAGTATGATCTAAAAAAGACATAGTGGGCAGATTTTGAGCAGTATCTGCAAGTACAGTGAATAGCTTGGAATAGAGGGCCTTCATTTGTCGTCTGTGCAACTCTGACCAAGTTACTTCACTGGACAGTACTCCTGCTCTGCTCCTAGAAAGGGACACTTCTGCCCAGTGTCTGTACCAGGCAGTTAGCAAATGTGTTACACGTTTCTCTTTTGAGTTCCTGCACCCTTTATATTGCCACTAACTAGTGCTTCACTATATGTTATTTGAGTATGAATTCTAGCACACCTCTTGTAGTTTGAGTTATCAGATTCATTTTTACCAAATATGAGTTTCAAGCGAAAATAAGTTTATTGTTTCTCATGATAAGTCTATTTTCATTGTGAGACTGTTTTGTTTTATTTAGAAAATGCCTGCCAGTGGTTTTGCTGCAAAATTTGAAATAAAAGTTTTAAATAAAATTCAAGTCCCTGTGATAATTGTAAAAGTAAGGAAGAAAATAGTATGCATTCTGGCTGACAGGTTTCAACAGTGTTTTGTGGTAACTGGGAAGAGACCCCCCCCCCAAAGTAACAGGATATTGATACAGCAGGCAGAGGCCTGATTCATTACCCTGCAAAGGGGTCCATTTGTCCATAATCCACATCTGTTGACTCTGCTGCAACAATTTGTCATTATCATGGCCAGCTCTGTACTGAGTGATGCTAGCTACTTTTCATGACAGGAAAGAAATATGAAAATCAAAAATGAGATGTAAGTGTCATGTAAGAATGTAAGACCCCCCCCCCAAAAAAAAAAAAAATTGCGGTATGCTATTAATATTGCTTATTTTTTATGACCTGTGGGTTGTTTAATGAAAGCTGCTGCTTTATATTTGGATTAAAGAATTCATCAATGGGCCTGAATTTTTTTAATATAGTTTAAGCTGGTTGTATTTCAGTAATATATTTTTGCAGAACCTTCTTTACAGCCTCCAGCAACTATGAAGGGGATGATATTTGTGAAGTCATATAGTCTGCATTATTTGAAGTGATGATTAGACCTGTTTGATCTGCAACATCCATTATGTAACCATTATTGCATATTACTGTGATACAGTCTTTTCTACAAGATTGGATTGTAAAGGATTTTTATATTTTGTTAAAACCTGTTAGTCCTTCTGGTAGTTAGCACTGAGAACTAAAGCTCTGATTTATTAATCCACTGCTTCCTGTCCCAAAGGCGAAGTGTTTGCATTTTTCCATCTTCATTTAACTACTGTGTAACCTTGCACAAGTCATTTAACCAGATGGTGCATTGGAGCAATTTGGAATTTGGGCTAAGCCCCTTTACGATCTCCTGAACTATATGTCTACTAAGTAACTATTAACCTATAGTTGTTTTTTCACAGCCATTACCTATGGCATAACTGATCTAGTACAGGAAATATTATGGCAACATCATTAGCACATCATTGTGAAGCTTTTAATGGGACACAGGGCAATTATTCTTCAAGGGTGGAAGGCAATGCATTGTAGATGAAGCACTGAAATGCAAAGTTGTTTGGCAACAGCAATATCTGCATTAATATTACTTCTCTTTAATGTGGAATTATTCAGATGATATGAGTTCTGCTGTGCTGGCACATGTGGACTTAATTGGCAGTTGACACAGTGGTTAAGGTTGCAAACTGTAGTTCATGTGATACAAGGTTTGATTCCCACAGCCCTCATTTGCCTACTGTGCGACCCTGAGCAAGTTACTTAACCAAACATTGCCCCTGGGTTGAATTTAAAAAGAGAGTGTATACCCAGTGAGCCTATCTGGTTACAAATAATTGTTGTTATTATTATTACTATTATATGTTATCAGGTGGTTAATATTTCTTATGCTTTCCTCATAAATGCTCTTCAATTTAAACTGTGCTACATGTCTGGGTCTTATGATAGTGGTCTTTGTACAACTTCATATAGTTCATTCAAATCTCTCTATAAAAAAAAAATGCTTTATTTCTTCATAATGATAAGCGGTACATGCAGTCAACAAAGTGTACCTGGCAGTGGGGGAGGATGGTATCTGCGGATGAATGTATCTTATACAATTCCTCCTCTAAAACGTGCACGCTGATTGGCCAGCCCAACCAGCGTGCCCATTGTAAATCCCTCAATATACTAACAGAAAAAGGTCCGGTCGCCTGGACTTTTTCCGTTAGTATAAAACACTGTCTCGCTATGTTAAAAGAGTTTAACATAGCGATACAGGTTTAAAAAAAGCAACGCAGATCTCCGTTGCTTTTTTTAAAGCTGTCTCGCTATGTTAAACTCCTTTAACATAGCGACACAATGTAAAGCAACGGAGATCTTGCGATCTCCGTTGCTTTAAACCTGTCTCGCTATATTAAACGGGTTTAACATAGCGAGACAGCTTTAAAATAAGTAACGGAGATCTCCGTTGCTTATTTTAAAGCTGTCTCACTATGTTAAACTCATTTAACATAGCGAAACAGTAAAAAGCAACGGAGATCTTGCGTTCTCCGTTGCTTTTGCCCACAGCTCTGATGTACTGCGTAGGCATGCGCAGTACATCAGAACTGCCGCGGAATACCAGACAGCTGCGGAAGGGCAGCAAAGAGGCATTATACAATGCCATTATTTAAGAAAAGTAATTATTTCTTTTCTTAAATAATGTCATTGTATAATAGCAATAACCCACTTCTGGGTGTGGGTAATGCGGGATTTAACCACGGTTGTCTTTGTTTGGTCCCTCGGGCTTCGCCCTCGGGACCAAACCACGCCAACCGTGGTTAAATCCCGCATTACCCACACCCAGGCATGGGTTATTGCTATATTATGCTCTTACTATATGGTAATTTTTAAGCAATCTTTAATCTGGCTTTTCAGGACTAGTGTTTGTGTGTGTGTGTGTGTGTGTGTGTGTGTGTGTGTGTGTATGTGTGTGCACGCGCGCGCGCGCGTGTGTGTGTGTGTGTGTGTGTGTGTGTGTGTGTGTGTGTGTGTGTGTGTGAAATAAGTTGGGAGACTTTGGCTACTGTGTGTTTGTATGAAGCAAATGTGGAATAGTTAGTTTGGAATCATTATTGTTATCAATCTTTTGAAACAGACATCTGAGAAGGATGTGGTCAACAATGCAGCTATAATTGCTGGGTTTGATGGATGTCTGTGGATAAAAATGACTGACCCTGCTGAGTCAATAAAGTAAACAATTCATTAGTCTGTTTATGCAGGACTAGTGTGTATTTGTGTAAAGCAAACTGAAATACTTTATTCTGCCGGTTTGTATCACAGTCAGATATGTGATATGTACACAGTCAATAAAGTGGCCATAATTAATGAGTATGGATATTAGGGGATTATAATGTCAGCAGTTTGAGTGGCCTTTATGGTTGAAATGTTCTTATATTCATACTTTTGTCACTAGAAATGTAGCTGATTCAGCCAAAATGCAGCACCCTACCTACTCAGTTCTTCAAGTGAAGAGCAAAAAAAAAGAATGTATGTTCCTTACTGGCACATCAACTAGATGGCGAGATGCATGACACACCCGCACTTCCCTCCTGGCATAGCAATTCAGGTTCCATTTCTATGTCCTACCCCAAATCCTCCTTCAGCATAATTTCTTCTTTTAAACTGTAGCAAATGGTTTACTATAAATCTAGCAAACAGTTGCTGCAGTTTATAAACGGTGCCTGCACACAGTGCTGTGGGCTCAAGTGTTAGTTAAATAAACAAAAAATACCTTCTTTTTAAACTGTAGAAAACTTCTTGCTATAAATATAGCAACTAGTTGCTTCAATGTATACCCTGCCTGCACAGAGCACTATAGCCCTCAGGTTTTAGTTAAAAAAAAGGAAAACATTTTTTTTTTACTTTTAAATTGTAGCAAATTTATGCTAATTTTCAGACCACACATGGAGTGCTACAGCACTTAGGACTGAACAGAAATGATATACTGGGGTTTAAAAGCTGGTATTGCATTAAAGAAATATTGGGATCAGCTGACTGTGCCCTCCTACACTTTGTGTTTGGGATAGTTCCCCCTCTTACCTTGCCCTAACTATGCTACTATTTGTCACCATTGGTTAATGCATTTTATTTCACTGCCTACTGAAAACAATGTTCAAAACTAAAAGTTTAAACCACTTTAAATCAATCACAAAGGTGAATCCAAAAGAACACATCTGTTTAGGCATAGTCCTAAAAATGAGTGTGGGGGACCCACGGTTTGGAAACATCCTAGTTTCCAAGGTACACTTAATCCACTACTAGATCTCAGTAGATACTTCTTTTACTAGATTAGATATACACCAGTAAAATATCCCATTTTGTTGTATTCTTAACATCTTCTGCCATATGCAGCACATTAATTTGATCAAGTATGTGAATGGTTACATCTTATTAATTTGGCAAATTTGAATTTATTTGCATTTGTTAAGTGGAGTAGAGCACTGATCCATATGGCTCTGATTCAGGCTTAGCCTAGGAACACTGTCTAGTAAAGTAACTTGGTCAGAGTCACACGGTAAGTAAACATAGACTGAGGGAATCAAACTCTAAAACAGAGGAAGCAGCTTGTTACCTTTCAGCAGTCTTTATCTCACACAAATTATTTTCTGTACTTACATTAGCAGTTTTTTATTTTCTAATGTTGCAACCCTAGCCATTTGATTTGTCTTTTTCAAAGTCAAATTCACTAATTTTTGAGGTATTCCAGTATCAGCCAGCCCATTTACAATTTTCTCTATAATTTATTCATTTTTTGCTTGTTAAACCTATAATATTTAGACAATTCATTTTAGTGCCTGGCAAAACCTTCCACAAACTCTCCCTTAGACTTGAACACATCTGAGAAAGCATGTCCTTTTATGAATAACACTTCCTTTTTGTACATGATGTTAAATAAGCTTACTTTTTACCAGTGGCGGCTAGTGACTTCAAATTAAAGGGAGGCTGCAAGAGACAGCTGAATGGGTGAGGCCAATGAGAATGGGTGTGACCAACTAGAAAGGGGTGGAGCTACGCTCAAAACCACAACTGGAACTTTAATTAAATATGCTGCCCTGGGTGCCAAACCATCATTATGAGAGTCCAATCAAGACAAAATGAAATGTAGAAGGAAAAAATATTTCAATGCATTGGCTACATGACAGCTTACTTAATATCTAGATGGAAATGCAAAGGTTGTGAGGCATGAAAAAATAAATTATTTTTTAAATAAATTATTGGAATGCCAGTCAAAATCAAGTATAAAAAAAACAAGTGGCACTCAACTCAAACCACTTCTCTTTGCACTGCAGTTCTAATTATAATTTATATTCAGCTTTATAAAATTACCAAGTAACATGCTGAAAGTAGCAATTTCTGTGATACCATCACTTGTAAAAATGTTTCTTATCCAAAAAAGACCTGCTGCCTAACAACAACTATCTACTTGTTTCATGGGGAAGACATGATCAAAGTAAAAAATGAACAGTAAAAAAGAAACAAGCTCAAGATAAATTGATTAAAGGATTACTGCACAAGTTATGGACCACACATGATAGATTGGCAGTTTAGTTTACGGGTAAAGCCAGCAAAGATGACTGCAAGTCTCCAACAAATGTAATGAGCTTCTGAAAATACTGTAATCCTGTCCTTTATTACAAATACTGTCATATGCATTTCAACACCTAAGGCTTATATGTTATCTAGTTATGTAAATATTCTCTGCATGGCAACAACAGAAAGGCTTTCAGTGCTGGTAATTCTTTAACAGTATGCTTATTAAAGCTTACTTGCATCTTACAATCTCTGACAAGCTTACCTGATGGTCATTAAAGCATTGCTACTTAAACTCAGAGCAACAGGGCACTGCGACAGCATGCATTTTCTGAATAAAAAGAAGCATAAATCAACAGTATAAAAATATGACAGAAAACCAGAACATTCTTCAAAATCAAGGACAGATGAAAAGCCACTGTCGTACTTGTGTCTACCTTGGATGGGGGAATACTCTGCACACTTACACTGCATAACTGCTCCTTGCCTTGCTTGGGCACATCCAGAGTTACTACATGGGGAAGTGGGGTGCAACAAGTATGTCACAATTTGAAATGTCTCTGGCTGACAGTGATGGCTCTAGCACCTCTCAAACTTAGAGCAAGAAATCTGGGCAAAGCCATTCATAGAAGTGGGAACAGGCTGAAAAATAAGGGCAATTTTTAAATATTGCTCTTATAAACGTAGTAGGTCTTGCATTAGTATGAATTTTCTGAAGGGTAAGAAATCTGAAACTCAAATGTCTGCCATTAATTTCTAAATTTAGTCTTTAATGATTTGCCACTAAGTTGCCAGAAAACTGCATTTTTATGAAAAATGGACCAAAAATGTGATGCAAAAATATAAAATTGCCACACCATTTTTAATATTAGTACTGCTAACTTGAGCAGCTGACAAAATAAGAAAATCTAAATGCGTTTCTGAAATAAAAGTAATCTATAACTCTGATCATTACAGTTAGTTATAATTGTAAACCCACCACATTTTCTTCCAAAATTGCCATTTTGTGGAGGGATTATTAGGGGGAGAGCAACATTTTTGAGCCAAAATTGGGGACAGTTTAGAGGTTTGGATATTCCTAATGCTATAAAGCTATTTATTTGCACGTACCTCTCAACCTCTTAATGCAGAAAATCTGGACAAGGCCAAATATATTGGGGAACATACAAACAGTACTAAAATTGCTCTTGTATAAACTTAAGACAGTCAGTAGAATAACAGGTCTTGCTTTAGCATGCATTTTTCTGAAGGTTATGACGTCTGAAACTCAAAGTCTGTCATTATTTAGTGACTTCATTCCTAAATGATTTGCCAGAAAACCACAAATTTTATGAGGAACAAACAAAAAATAAGAAGCAAAAATCTATTCATTCTGCAAAAATCATGACACTTGAGAAGTATAGTTCAGCCAGGGCCATCTTTGATTTTGCTGCCCTTCCCCCCTCACAAAATCATGGTTGAATGGAGCATCCCCCCTGCAGCCATTCCAATGTCCCATTCTTTGGTTATTTCACCCCATTTACCATAAACACTGTAATGTGCATACTGCTTTACTTCTGCGATGATTTGGATTTCATTTGAAAGTTTTATTTTGCATTTTACAGCACAAACACTAATAAATATCCTTCTGCTACTTTATTTATTATCTTTTTCGCACACAGTACAGACTCATTTGCAGAACAATGTGCCGTATTCATGGGCACGATTGTGAACTGATTTTTCATTTGTTTGGCTATCCGCCTTTTTCGCATGCTTAGTACCTGCATGGTTCTTGAATGAAGTACCATCTTGTGAATCCGGCGGTTTGTTTGTTTTGATTTAGACGTGTCTTCCATGCAATGCCTTGCCATATTTTTTCTGAAACTCTGCATTTTGACTTGTTTTGGCTGCTACAACTGTGCACACTAAAAGCTAAGAAAGTGTTCTCATCGCAGCTTGGTGCTTTACCCATTGCTCAAGGAACATTTAAAAAAAATTCTTTTTCATATACTGTCGTTGCATTCTGTTGGCGTTTAAATGACAAGCAATTTCTGTGTTAGATTTTTAACACAGAAATAAACGTATTCGGTTATTTAACATTAGAAATAACATTTCTTTTATTAGAAACGCCTTTGAAATTCCGGTTATTGCAGACTCCTAGTTGAGTTGCACTGTTTATTTATTCATTTATTATTGATTCTTCATTATGCATTAGAGATGTGTACTCCTTACTACCTTTTCTGTTAAGGAATGGATATTATATTTGTATATACTTAGTTGCAAGCATTACTTCATTTTATTTTCTTTTTAACCACAAGATTCTGTATGAGTTTTGTTTTACCCTATGAAAAGTTGTTTGCTAAAATGTATTTTAAGGGAAACAAACAGTATTTACACTTGATTAGGTTCATGAATCTTCACTAAGACATTCTTGGTTACTTTTATCAAGTTCATGTTTCTTTTTTGAAAACTTTTTTATGTTTAACACCCTGTCTACACTAAGTGGACATTTATTTATGCTTTTAATGTAATACAACTTTAAATGTGAAGGTATGTCAGTGGGTTCAATTAAGGCAGCTGTTTGTAATTTTGTAACACACACCCCCTTTTTTGGGTTTTAAATTGTGTTTGATGAATTTTTCCTTTGTCTGAAGAAGTCTTCCTACTAAGGGAGACGAAAAGCGCTTTACTTTTACATTTCCTAATAAACCTTTGGAGTTTTACACCTGCTGGTTCGGAACCTTTTGGTTTGTTTTTTGACAGTTTGTTTTTCTTCAGTTTTGGAATTACTAATAAATATCTGCTAAACAAAGCAATGCCGTTTCACAATGAAAATAGACTTAGCATTAAAACTTCTATGCCCTTGAAACTCACATTCATTCAATGCTCATTGAAACCCACATTCAAAGAAAATACATTTGCCAGTGGCAGATAATGATTAACTTTGGGGTGTTTTCAAATCATAGGTCTTTTGCACACGAAACAAATATGTGCTCTTTGATACACCTTCCTGATTGTATTAAATTATATTCCTTGTACAATACAGTACAGTTGTTAGAGGGCATTTTCAATTTATTGTTTTAAACATTTTTCTAGTAAACGATAAAACAAAATGCATGCACCAATAATGACAAAACTGCCCAATTCAGAAAATTTCCATCATAAAAGTCTACTCAAACTTCTACAGTCCACCGGTATCAGTAAATATGCACAATCTCTCAAGAAGTAAAAGTCATCTAAATAAATCCACATTAAAGAGATCTGTAACTAATGAAGAGGTTGCTGCTAGCAAACAACTTTATATTTCATCGTTTCATCTACAAATAAAGTGCCTGTTGCCCTTGAGGAATACACTGCTAGTAATATTGCAATAGGGAATGGATGGCAAACTAATAAAAGGGTCATAGTTACTAGGTATCTTCACCAGAAAGGACTGCAGCATCCACCCCCTTTACAATACAGTACAGTATCAGCAATGCATCTACCTACTGTGTGAGTAGAACCCACAGCCTTCTGCATCAAAAGTAAGTACACTATCTGTTGTATTATTAACAATGCAAGCTGACTCAGCATAAGCAGCACTAAACTTTTGTTCCCCTGCAGCTCTCAGCTCCTTGTAAAATCTACTCATCACTCAGCTGTATCTCTGAACTTTACAGCACAAGAAATCTGGAAAATGCCAAACTTTATTGGGGGGGCAAAAGCCCAAAAACCAGGGACACATTTTAAACATTGCTTGTATAATGTTGGAAAGTTGCTAGAATAAAATGCTGTGTTACCACCATACATTTTACTGCCAAGTCTTGAACCTAGGACCCTGTGCAAAACAGCCAGAGCAACATACCACTATGCCAAATCAGCTATTTTGTGAAAGAGATGAAGACTGAAACTTAAATGACTACCATTTAGTGAATTCAGTTCTCACCATAGCTGTCAACCTCTTAGCATAAAACACCTGCACAAATTCCTGTAGCTTGTATTCTTGTTCTCTGTACCCTCTCCCTTCCAATTCTTGCATGCTTCATCTTTGCCCTGATAGCTAGCCTCACATTCTTAAGTAGCAAATTGGCCTTTTCTTTTTTTCCTTTCTTTCATATCCCTGCCCTTAACTTTGAGTCCAGCATCCCTGAATCCCTCAGTGTACCTCCAACTCCCTAAATTGTCTTTAAAGTTTTCTGCTGGCTCAGTAAAATCCACTATACAAAATGTTGCATCACCATCTTTGTATGTTTCATTTGTCTCTTCTCCTACTCTAAACCATACAGCTGCATGATCAGTGTTGACTGTTGGTGCCTTCATATGGGCAATCCTAACCCTTTATCTTCTTAAGGGCCACATCTAGAATGCTGTCCTTCTGGTACAGTCCTTCACCATTAGACTGAATATGTCTTCAATCACTTCCCAGTCTCTCTTTCTCTCTTCCCACAGATTCCACATTTCTAAGAGTACTGCTGACATTTTCAGACCATGGATGAGTAGAACTCTCCTCTATTTACTACTACTCCATTTTGTTTTCCCAGAATCCCCCATCTTCCTCCCTTGTCACTATTAGGTATATTAATCATTTATCAGTTCTCCCCTTCCTCTGCCTTAATCTTCATGACACTGCTGGCTCTTATGCAACATTTATTGGGTTATGTTCCCTTGTTCTGTATGACCTCACATTTGATGATCTCATTTTAATAGACTGGTGCAGTCCACCATCCATTGCTTTTTACTCAGACCTGAAAAACTATACCCTGTCAGTTCCATGTCATATTCTCTGTGTCACTGGCCCAGGTCTGTATACTTCCAGTAATGTCCATCATCCCCTCCAGTATTTATAACTGCAGCTGTGCTATCTTCCCACCCAGACATTGTCCCACAGTAAGACAATTCAACTTTGTCCTGAGTCTTTGTCTGCTTGTGTTCTGTGCCTTTCTGCTTTTACCTACTACATTACTGCCTGTTGTCCCTTCTGATTCTTTCATATCTACTTCTCCCTACCATCTTAAATTATAGCTGCAGTTACTGAGATGTTCCTACTTAGCCCACGTGCACCTCTGTCCCTTCTGGATAAGATGGAGCCAATCTCTTGTTTATTGTTGTTTTAGCTTTTAATGAGTTTTGCTAATTACTTAATTTTCTTTTCTGTCTTTTTCATACAATTTAGAACATACACTTTTCTTTCTTTATTGTATTCTCTCAGCATTTTCATATTATTCATAGATGCAGGTTTTTATTCATGATTTTTTAGATGACTTTATTTAAAGTAATTTTATAAATATTGATTCACTGACAAAAACACATACCAGGTTGCCATTTATTTACTCTTACATGATGTCCTGTTTCCTCATTTTGAATACACTGTAATGCACTTAGGTATCTAGATTACCGAAGGCAAAATTCATTAGAGTTTAGTTGACACAGCAACCACAGCAACACAAAAGTCGCATTACAATGAAGCTCTGTCTGTGAAAGTTGTACACTTCCTTTACAACACTGCTTTAATGGAAAGTTTGATCAACAGAGTTGTAGAGAGTGTGCTTTGATATCCAAGGCTGGTAAAATGTTGGTGAGGAAACAGAAAACAAGAAAGAAGCACCATACCAGTGCTGCATTCATACTTCTCGGCCCCATCCTTTTCAAATGTTTTAAATGGTATTCTGTCTCTGAGTAGACATACAAATATAGTCAGACTAACCAGAATTCCTGTTTTCTAAACTGATTATCACCTGTTGCATCATTCGCTAGGTGAATTCTACTCTACAGTTTAAAATATTTATGTGGAAATATTTTCATCGCAGTTATCCATAGACACATACAGGCACATACACACAGACACACAGACACACACACACACAGACACACACACACACATACACACACACACACACACACACACACACACACACACACACACACACACACACACACACACACACACACACACACACACACTGCAGTGTTTTTGGTTTCTGTAGGTAACTAAATATTAACTTGCCAAAGTAGAGACTAAATGACAATTCCTTCTTCTGAGCAAACTAAGCTTCATTTTAAAACTTTAACTAGCTGAGTAAACATCATAAAATGCAAAATTGATGGGCATTATTGAACCTTACAATTTATTTCTTACGCTATAGCGAGCATACTGAGCATCTATTCTTTAGGATGAACAAATATTGTGCTTCAGAAATGGCTTATGCAACTGAAAAATCAATTAACTGAGACATAACACTATTATATTCAAAGTAATTATTTGTTTCAACATGCCTGTCCTTGACTGCTTCTGGGTTATGGCAATTAACTACAAAATCTATACTGAAATCCCTTTGCATTATATATATATATATATATATATATATATATATATATATATATATATATATATATATATATATATATATACACACACACACACACACACACACACACACACACACACACACACACACACACACACACACACACACACACACACACACACTTGGTTTATGTTTCATCAAGTGAATATCTCATTGACTATCAGGAGTTACTACCCATCAAATGCACGTGATGTCGATTAATGCTATAAGCTACTCACATGGTACTGTATTTGGTATTTTACTTTCATTACAATTATGCAGCCATGGTGTTAGTATACTTAAGTATAGAGTGGGTGAGGACCCCCCACATTAGGGATAGGGAGTGGAGTCCTCCATGTAAAACATTCATTTGTGCAGCCATGGCGTTAACATATTTAAGTTCAGGGTAGGCGAGGAACCCTGACATTAGGGGTAGAGAGTGGAGCCCTTCGTGTAAAACATTAATGTCTGTGTTTCCTGACTGTGAAAGGTACTGCTTGACTGGACTAGCATTGTACAGTTGCTGCTGTTTTCCTGAAGACTTGATATTATAAATGTATTCTAATATGTAATTATAGTATGCAGGTTTTGTGAGTCGCATTTTGTAGACTGTTAGGCAATGAAAATAGCTGAGGGATCCAAAAGGATATTGGCTTCATTTTTGCTATTGAGTGTGCTTTGCTGCTTTAGACTGTTGTTGTTTTTTGTAGGCTGTGATGTGGGATCAACAATGTTTCTCTCAGTGTTTGGTGGTTGTTTTTGCTGATTTTCATTGATTAAAATCCAAATCCAAATGGCTAAAAGTCCAGTTAGTTCAATGCCCATTTGTTTGTAAGTTTGTTTAGCCATCAAATGTGGGGTAGTCCTGTTATACAGAATAAGAAATATATGAATATGTTTTACCCAGTGATTTGGAGTTCCTGCACATAATTACTACTACTACTGTAATTTGTATTTGTGCTGTAGTAATGATTCCCTGCATGTGGTGTTCCATTCTTCTCCTCAGTTGTGTGACCATACAATTAGTATATTTAGTTAAGGGGGTGTGCGAACAATAACAGTAAATTTAATTTTCCAGTTCTGAAGTGGATAAGCATAAACATATGATATATCCAGTTTGTTCATTCTAAGTACTGTACATACATTAAAGCATGGAATTCATATTTTAACTCTTTCTTGGATTTGTTAATCTACTTCCATATTAATTATATTCCATGGATAACTGTACTGCATGTTTCCCACGTCTGTAAAACATTAGTTATATGGCATGTTTACAAAATGCATAAAGATCTGATACTGGATTCTGAAGCCTCTGATTTTTTTTGAACTCAAACCCATCTCCACTAACTTTATAAAAAAAAAAAAAAAAAAAAAAAAAAAAAAAAAAAAAAAAAAACTTTTGTCCAAACTTAAACCTTGCTCTAACGCTCCCAACAATATTCCCTCTTCCTTCCTAAAATGTGCTGCTGATGGCATTGCACTCCCAATCAGCATCATTATCAACTGATCCATAAAAGTACCATATGTCCCCAAACTCTGGTGCTCAGCTTATATTCTTCCTCTTTATAAAGGAGGCAAAAATACCAGCATCTCAAACTTTCACCCCATTGCTTTGCTCTCACCAATCTCCAAAATCCTAGAAAAATGCATCCACCTCCAACTTATGCCTTTCCTGGCCCAAAACAATCTTCTCACTCATACCCAGCATGGCTTCCATCCAGGCCATAGCACAATAACCTCTCTACTCTCTTTCCTAGAAACTGTCAATTAAGCCAGAGATTCAGGCCACTTAGTTTCTACTGTTTTACTCGATCTGTCTAAAGCCTTTGATACTGTTTCCCACAAGCACCTTCTCTGTCATCTCTCAAACCTTAATCTCTGACATAATGCTTTATCCTGGTTCTCCAGCTATCTATCAGACAGATCACAGGCAGTCAAATGGAAGAACTCCATCTCTTCCTTCCTACCTACCCCAACTGGCTTACCACAGGGATCCATCCTTGGGCCAATCCTTTTTAACATCTTCATCAATAACTTTCACACTGCTATTCCTGATGCTAAAATCATTCAATATGCAGATGATTCAACCTTTGTCTGCTCTGCCTCAAACCTCTCTGAATTGCTGACTAAAACCCAAACTGCCTTCTCAACAACTGAAAACTGGATGTGCCAAAACCACCTCTCTCTCAATGCAAATAAATCAGAGAGTCTACTATTCCCTCCCACAAAGACCCTCTCCTATGATAAAAACAACTTCAAAGTCTACAGTCAAACCAATTCACCTATAGAAGTAGTCCCCTCTGCCAAACTTCTTGGCATTACTGTAGATGAACACCTCAAGTTTGATATTCATATTCAACAAAATATTAAGAAAACCCACCAAAAGCTAGGTATGCTGTATAGGAAAAATCACTTTCCCTCCAACTCTACCAGGCAAACTCTGGCCTCGACTTATCTTCTTCCTTCCTTATTATATGGAGCCCCTCTCCTAACCAACCTGTCCTCTTCTATCACCTCTAAACTAGAAAACTGCTACAACAAAATCTCTAAATTTGCCTCTAAATCTAAAAATACCATCCATCACTGCCTAACCCTACAATCCCTGAATTGGCTTCAACTCCCAAACTACCTAGACTATCTCCAACTCACTACTGCACATAGACTCATATTTCACCCAACAAAATGTCCCACTCTAACTAACATCCTTCCCCCTTATACACCCAACAGAGCTCTCAGATCTCAAAATCAGAACTTAATTACTATCCATAAACCTAAATGTCCTGCTGGCCAACTTCTCCTATCTTTCTCACTAGGCAAAAAATGGAATTCCCTTCCCTCCACTCTAAGAACCACACCAAACTCAGAAAACATCAAAACCCAACTATTCAATCACCTGTCCACTAAATGGAAATGTACCTGCCTTCACCCAACCTAATCCAAGGGGGTTCTCGCTCTAATTCCCAAGCTCTACAACTCTCATAGCTATCTTCCTATGAGCCTATCTAAGCTCTCAACAATTTCTATAGCTTTTCTCTAAGCTCTCACCTCCTACAGCTACCCACACACAGCCTAACCTTGTAAATATTGTAAATAGCATTCTACTGCTGATGTGTGTATGTAAAGTGTATTTACATTTTCTTAAAAGGTTTGTATGTAAACTGTTTCCACACCTAACCCATACCTGTTTTCCTCAAATGAAACTGTGTGATCCCTACCTTCAAGCTTAACGAATGTGTTAACTATGCATGATATTGAATGCATTTATGAGTAAATATTCTACATAAGATCTTTAATATTAACTATCATTTGTATCTAAATTGTATAATGTATCTTGGAGCTTTTCTCCCCAGGCCTCCACTGAAAATGGGTCAATTCGGCCAAGTGGACTTCCCCGGTAATCAAATTGCAAATAAATAAATAAATAAATAAATAATAATTCCAGTAATTAAGACAATGATAAGCAGAATTGGTATATATTGTCCATGTAGTTAAAGAAGAAATAATACTTGTTATACATAAACTAATGTACTCTGGAAAAGAGAAGAGTTGCTTATATATTGGAACACACTGCGCCGTTTTGAGAACTGTCATCCAAAACATCAGTGTCAAAGGAAAAAACTTCAAAGACCAATACACATAAGGTTCAGTTAAGGCACTTTAATTTACTTGCAGCAAGGAGACAAAAACATGTAAATACAAGGATTTGTCTAACTACTAACAGGAAGTATGTTCATTCTTATACTGTTTTACAAGACATGGCCTTCTAAGCTGACGTAATCAAACACAACTTTAAGCATTGTACTACAGCAGGTGTTACTTCAGATTTTCTGCTGACATGACTAAATTTGTGAGAAACTTTTTAGAGAAACAACCTGGCCTTGGTGACTATTAATCCGTTTACAAGCGTCTATTGTACACTGTTACTTTTCAAGGTACTTTTCTAATACAGATACAATCAAATGCTGATTGCAGCTCATATTTTCAAGCAGGCTTTTGTCCTAATTATCTGTTACTTCTACAGCTGTGTATCTTCTCATGGCACAGCGGAACTTCTTGTCTGAGTATCATATAAGCAGTATTGTTCTATTCATTATTTTCCTAACGCAAGCATAAATCATCTGCTTCTCAGTAAATTTCCAAAGCACAAGCAAGATTTAGCTGACAGTACAAGGTCAGAAAGCAACTGCAGTTTGTACAGATTTATGCAGTATGAAATAGAATAAATGTGTTAAATCGTTTAGGCTCTGAATGCATTAAGCATATTACTAATACACACATTAATGCATATTTTTCTAACATTTCCCCCTATTAATACTTTTATTCTACTTTCAAAATAAGCATAAACAGTGTGTTTTCTTCTCCTAACCTCTTCCACTCAGGATTTGCAGTTAAGAGAGTCATTCAGCTTAAACTTATGAAAGCATTTTCAGTCTTTTAACAGTTCTTTAAACTCAGTACTTTGATATAAGGTTTCAGAAACTGACATGTCTATAAGGTCTTTAATCAGTCTTTTCATGCAGGGGATACCACAACAAACACATACTCCCAGTAGGAGCATACCTACACAAATGGCAATCAGGATATTCATTAGGATGGTAAGCCACCCCCAAAACCATTTCTGGAAAAAGTCCATCAGTGGGTTTGGGCCTGGTTTGGTCATGGCCGACACTTGCTGAATTACTTCAAGATGATTGTCTATCTCATGTTTATGGTCAGGAATATATGAACAGCATTTGTCCTGGATTAAAGCGCACATACCACCTCTCGCCGCTAGGGTGAAGTCGAGAGCCATGCGGTTTTGGAGCACTACAGTTCTCATAGCATTCAGTTCATCAGTCACCAATTCGAGAGCAGAAAAAGTTGCATTGCTCATTACTTCGAGAAGTTTTGACAGTTTTCTCAGCTCCCAAATCGATTTAACTGCTCCATATGCTGGTAATATGCCTGCTCATGATATAACGCTATCACTCAAGTCCATATGTGTCAGCCCTTTGCCTAGGGAATGATGGTCTTTCCAACACGCATCAATTTGTCCCACTGGATTTACAGGTTTCTTGACGACTTCTTGGACATTTTGAATTTTTCCATGAGGCAAAACTGCAGTGTGTCGTATGGCCAGAACCAGGTAACCCAAAAAACAACTGCCGGACCAATTCTCAGGTAACCATTTGTATGCCTTTCTGCCACACACAAAATAACAGTCTTCTACTTTAGTAGTGACCTTGCTATGAATGTACATTCGCCCTGCATGAAACATTTTTCTATCAATTATAGACAGTTGTTTATAAAGAACAGAATTATGTTTTACTTCATCAAGTGTTTTATGCATCAATCCAAGAAATGAATCATAGTTTGTATTACAATAAAGATCTACTTTGTTTCCTTTAGTATAACATCTATAAGGAACAGTCACATTGCAATTGCTCCAACCAACCTGAACAGTATAATTTTTATAAAAACACACAGTTCCCTTTTGTGGAAAAGACAAGTGCAATGCTATTTTATCTTGTGCTGTAATGGTTGAGGTATCATAAATCAAGTTCTCCCAGGTCTCATTGACCTCTAGGGGGACTATAGTCATTAATAACCCCCCGTATGCTGTCAGCAAAGCTGTGCAAATCCAGCAATTTGAAATATTGAAAGTCTCAGCATACACATATTTAATTGCCTGGTAAGTGTTAAAGTTTGGATGCCAGTTTATGAGTAATGCTTCACGTTTATTCAGTTCAGTCTATGTGGCTGGGAAAAGGAAAGGCCACAGCAAAAAGATTATTGTCACAAATACAGTTAACAGGATGATTATGCAATACTTCTGAGGAAAGGGTTGTTCTGCATTCCTGTTTCTTCTGGACTCTATCATTTTTACTCTTGGCATGTAACAAGATTTTTGTCCAGTTCAAAGTTTTTAACTAATTTACAGTGTGTCAGGTGGATCCAAGAGGCACGTTCCACTATCTTGACTGCAGTGGGTGTTGACAAAAGCACTTGATATGGACCTTCCCACTTTGGAGATGTCCAGTTCTTTCTCTTGGCTACCTTCAGCCAGATCCACGCTCCAGGGGGCACTGCCACTTCTGACGGTCTGGTTTGTTCTTTATCTGAAACAGAATTTAACTGCAGCAAATGTTTAGAATTTAATAACTTACACATATACTCTGCTAATGTACTGTCAGCTTCCTGGTCTGTGGGCATGAAAGATTTCCACTGAGGTATATAGTAAGCCCTTCCAAAGAGCTTTTCAAAAGGAGTCAATCCTTTTGCATTCGGAACAGTTCTCATGCTCAACAGTGCCAGGGGCAGACAGTACACCCAGTTTCTCTGTGTTTCTGATATTAACTTTCTTAGCTTACTCTTTAAAATCCCATTATGCCTCTCTACTAGCCCTGCTGATTGCGGGTGATACGCACAATGATTCTTTAAAGAAATTCCGAAAAATTTACTTAGCTGTTGTATGGTCTGATTCACAAAATGCATGCCATTGTCACTGTAGATCCTTTCCGGAATGCCGAATCTAGGGATGATTTCTTTGACCAGGACTTTGGCCACCGTTGTAGCATCTGGATTTTTAGTCGGAAAGGCTTCCACCCATCTGGAAAACATATCTACAATGACAAGACAATACTTCTTATTTTCACATTTATTCAACTCTATGAAATCCATACAGATAGTATGAAATGGATATGGTGGTGTAGGGAAACTCCCTTGCTTGAGCTTTAACGCCCCTTGTGCATGATGTTTATTACAAACGTGGCATACCGCGCAGAATTTTTTAGAGTAATTTGAGAAGCCATATGTCGTGAACACTCGGTTCACCAGCTGTACCATCCCCGCTGTTGAGACATGGCTCTGCCCATGGCTCAGCAAAGCTGCATATCTAAACAAATTAGATGGCAATATCATTTTTTTTTCTTTAGAGATGTACAGCCCCTTTTCAAGAATTGCTCCTCGTTTTACCCATCTTTGTTTTTCAACTTTCGTAGTAAGTGTTTGCATTGTTTTTAACATTTCTAAGTCTAAAATCTCTGAGGGTTGTAATTCTTCATTCAAAAGAAATGCTTCTGAAGCTGCCTGCTTTGCAGCTGTATCAGCTCTCCCATTACCTTTTGAAATCTTATCCTGTTGCTTGGTATGAGCTACACATTTACAAATAGCTACTTTCTGAGGTAACTGAATAGATTCTAAAAGATCTAAAATAAACTGTGCATGATTAATCGGTTTGCCAGTAGATGTTATCATTCCTCGATTATTCCACTGTTGCGCAAAAACATGTACAGTAGAAAAAGCATACTGGCTCTCAGTAAAATGTTTATACATTTACCCTTTGCTAAGGTACATGCCCATGTCAAGGCAATCAATTCTGCTGCCTGTGCAGATAAACTGTATGGTAAAGATTTCACTTCTATAATGTCTGTGTCAGAAACTACTGCATATCCTACTAGGTTCTGTCCTGCAGGACCCTTTTTGCATGAGCCATCCACGTAATATGTCACCTCGGCATCATCCAAGGGAACATCCATAAGATCTTTTCTAGGTAGTGTCTTTTGCTCAATCACCTGCAGGCAGCTGTGTGGTGTGCCATCTGCAGGGGTTGGGAGCAAGGTAGAAGGGTTCAAAGTCGTACAACGTTCAATTGTCATGTGAGGTTGGCTCAACAATATAGTCATACAGGAAAGATGCCTAGCAGGGAAAAGATATGCTACCTTCTCTTGCAGTAAAATAATCGTGACTGCATGAGGCACTCTCAATGTGAGAGGGTGGAACAACACCACTGAGACCGAAGCCTGTACTGCCATTGCAGCTGCAACTACCGCTTGTACACAGTGAGGTAAAGACCGTGCCACTGGGTCCAGTTGTAAAGACTAATAACCAATAGGGCATTGCTTGTCCCCATGCTGCTGTATTAACACTGATGTCATATAACCTTGCTTACAATCTACAGTTTGGAAAAAACGTTTATGATAGTTTGGTAATCCCAAAACTAATGAGGACGCTATTAACTGTTTCAGTTTGCAGAAACCAGATTCTGCTTCTGGTGTAACAAATCCTGTGCTGCCATAGGCTTTTTATAAATCAGGTTAGTCAGCAGTGTAGATTCCAAGGCATAGTTTGGAATCCATCTCCGACAAAAATTAGTCGTACCCAAGAAGGACATAATTTCCTTCTTGGTAGTGGGTTTTGGTGCTTGCAAAATCGCTATTTTTCTGTTCTCATCTAATGTCCTACCTTCCTTGGATATTACATACCCTAGGTATTTAACTTGTTTTTTCCAAAGCTGCAGTTTATTTTTGTTTACTTTATGTCCTTCAGTGGCTAAAAATTGTAATAGCGCTATGGTATCTTCTTTACAATCTTGCTGGGTGGGGGCTGCCAGTAGGATATCATCAACATAAAGCAAAATCTGACTACCTCTTGGTGGGGTAAATCCCGCCAAGTTGCTTGCCATCTCTTGTGAGTATATTGTTGGACTTTCACAATACCCCTGTGGTAGTCGCATATATGTATACCTTTTCCCCTGAAATGTGAATGCAAACCAATGCTGGCTGTCAGGGTGTATCGGTATCGAAAATAATGCATTGCTAATATCTACCACAGAAAAATATTTCTGTTGAGGTTTTAAATCATTCAACAGGGTGTGTGGGTCTGGCACCGTCGGTGCCCTTGGTATTACCGCGTCATTTACAACTTGTAAATCTTGGACCATACGCCACTCCCCATTCGCTTTCTTAACAGGAAATAAGGGTGTGTTACATGGTGAATCAGGTGATTCCACCAGCACCCCTTCCTTAAGCAAAGCTGCTATAATAGGTTTGATTCCTACCTCTGCATCTTTTCTTAAGGGATACTGTCTCTTTTGTGGTCTAAATGCTGACTTTGGCGTAATAGTAACTGGTCCTGCTGTATGAATAAGTCCTACATCTGACTTTCCTGTTGACCAAAGAGTTTCTGGTATATTCTGTAAGGTATTCTCTTCCTCCTTCAATAGAAGTGCTAATCAGTTGTCCTTGCTAGACTGCAAGTGTACAGCTGGGTGGGTCTGAGTTATCCATTTCAACTTCTGCATTTGTATTCCCTGTTCTGACAGTGCTAACTCTGTCTGTTTCTCCCATTTCGTGACTTTTTCTCCCAAGTCTACCTATTTCACATTTTTGTCCTTAGTTAAGCTAACATGTGGTAATCGATTAGATTTATAAAGTGCAAAGAACTCCTGGGGCAATGAACAGCTGACTACACTGTTCCCTTTTGTGTCCCAGTACAGATTACATAATACTAATCTGTTTGCACGATTTCTAAACAATTCTTGCTCATATTCCTTATCAGGTCCTGGTGTGTTACAATAATACAGAGTACAGTGCAACAAATGCTGTTTATCAATGTCAAGGGAGGGGAACTTGCTGATGGCTACGTTCATCAACTCTTTGGTCACCGCCCCTGGACCAGTCATAACCAAGTCCTGGCTGTACCAATAAAACATTCCACCCTCTGATTGCACTGCAAAGGTGTCAATTTGTCGCTGTGCTTCCATACCCTGCATAGTTGTTACTACCGCTATACCAAATAGCTGCATAACATCTCTGCCCAAAAGGTTTACTGGGCATTTTGCAGAAACAACAATTTTGCTTTCCTGGGTCAATCCTGAAACAGGATCAGTTATCACAATATTATGGGAGAGGGGCTCCCGATACAGTCGTCCATTAGCTGCTTTCACTAATATGTAATCAGGTGACTCTGAGTTCTCTGGCAGCTTGGAGGGATGTATCAGGGTCCGTGAGCCCCCTGAGTCACACAAAAATGTGACTTCCCCTCCCTTCTACCAGGAGTGTGACTTCTGGTTTTGTGTCAGCTAAATAGAAATCTAAGCTCAATAAAGCCAAATCCAATATTTCATTTTCTTCACTATCCGTGACTTCTTACACTTCCTCTATTTCCTCTGTCACATTCTCTACTCCCTCTATCACATACTCATTTGTCCTTTCTCTGCTATCCCCTTCTAGTAATTCCTGACTTCCATATAGTCAGTCCTCACCCTCCTTATCCTCCGTGGTTGCCTTCTTGTTTTTCTTGCAATCCCTTGCCAAGTGTCCTTTCTTACCGCATTTAAAACATTCACCCCTTTTCTTTTGCCCTTCAAAGTCCTCTGATCGTTGATCAGATTGTTTGTTTCCCTGGGCATTTCTCTTGCCCTTTTTCCCTGACTGTACTACATAAACTTTTGCTCCATCTTCTACAGAAAATACTTGGGCTTTCTTTTTTCTTTTTGCTATTAAAATGTCGTTTGGCATGTCTAGCATATTCAAGCAATGATTGTAATCTGCTTGTACAATGATCTACCATGTGTTTTGTAATAAAGCTGCTGATGGGTGCAATACTGCCTTTCAAAAATGCATTCTTTAACTGCTGATCATATGGGGAATCATGTGTCTGATCTTCAGGAACCTGCATTCCACAATAGTTATTAAAATATTCTAACAGTCTGGCATAATATCTGTCAACAGTCTCACCTTCTTGTTGGATGCATTGATTAATGCAAGTCCAGTCTGCCCTAGGCTTCCATTTCTCAGAGATTTGGTCTGTAAGACCTTTCACTCTGTTGTCTAACTCTGCGCTACTATGTGGGAGGGGCCTGAGCGCAATATCACGGGGATTCCAGTCGCCACTAATCATGTGCCAATCTGGTCCCACAATTTGTCTGACTACTTTTTCTACCTCTTCTCCATTTAAATTATAACTCAGTCTCATTCCTTGCAAATCTTCTAAGAATTTTCTAAAATTAACTTTTGGATAGGGAATTCCCTCAGTGGCTTTCCGGATGTCTTCCGGAGTCCAGGGTCTATACACTACAATAGTTGGGTCCTGACCTTCTTGCCCTGACTGAGGATTAGGCACTTCTATAAGTGAGCATATTTTTTCTTCACTCATATATCGTGAATTTCTACCCATTTGATATAACTCAATGTCCCCTTTTGAGTTTACTGCCCGTGTTCGAGACCTGGTCTCGACGGGATCTCTAACAAACGATGTTGCTTTTGTAGTGTCTCTACTTACAGTGATAGCAGGATATTGCAGGGGTGGACTAACTTGTTCACTTGCCTCATATTCTGGTAAGGGAGGCGGAGGGGCTGATGCTATTACTAAGTTATTATCCTCTTTATCTAAAAACATTGCTTTTGAATTATTACTCTTTTGTTCCCTTCGGTTTACTTCCTCAATCCACATGTGTGCCTGAGGAATTCCTAATTGACGTTGCTTCTTTACCTGACCTTTAGAATCAGTTTTAAGCTGTCTGACAAGTTTGACAAGTGAGGATTTCTCTAGTTTACCATCAAATTCATACTTATTAACCCATTTTGAGTAGTATTTAATATTATCAGCACGCTGTGACTGCATGTATTTCGCGTCTTCGGTTAACGGCGGATTTTGGGACCTTTTTGTACAATTATTACCCATTTTGTTCTACCCTTTTAATCGTTGCATAACACCTTATTTTTATGTGGTACCACAGATATTTTTATAGTCTCTTCAGAATGATTGCCTATCTGCTCTGTTTCCCTGATCTATGACAAGACAGTAATCTTTCTGTCCCTGACTTATAAACAAAGTCTCTAACAGAACAAATACAAATCTAGTCCCTGATCTAAAACAGAAAAAGAAGGTAGATTCACCTTACCTGAGCCTTCGTGATTGATCACCTGGTTCGAGTAAACCCGTCCTTCAGTCACAGATCAGAAAGTGTCTGGCCTCTTTTGTACGACAATTCAGTAGGAGGACTTTTCAAATAAGAAGAACCAATGTGGTTTCTTCCCCGTACGGTTTCAAGCCACCTCGCCTGTCTGATCCGAGGCAAAGTGAAGGCTTCCGGTCCGAAGGACCAATCTGTCAAAGGAAAAAACTTCAAAGACCAATACACATAAGGTTCAGTTAAGGCACTTTAATTTACTTGCAGCAAGGAGACAAAAACATGCAAATACAAGGATTTGTCTAACTACCAACAGGAAGTATGTTCATTCTTATACTGTTTTACAAGACATGGCCTTCTAAGCTGACATAATCAAACACAACTTTAAGCATTGTACTACAGCAGGTGTTACTTCAGATTTTCTGCTGACATGACTAAATTTGTGAGAAACTTTTTAGAGAAACAACCTGGCCTTGGTGACTCTTAATCCGTTTACAAGCATCTATTGTACACTGTTACTTTTCAAGGTACTTTTCTAATACAGATACAAGCAAATGCTGATTGCAGTTCATATTTTCAGGCAGGCTTTTGTCCTAATTATCTGTTACTTCTACAGCTGTGTATGTTCTCATGGCACAGCGGAACTTCTTGTCTGAGTTTCATATAAGCAGTATTGTTCTATTCATTATTTTCCTAACGCAAGCAGAAATTATCTGCTTCTCAGTAAATTTCCAAAGCACAAGCAAGATTTAGCTGACAGTACAAGGTCAGAAAGCAACTGCAGTTTGTACAGATTTATGCGGTATGAAATAGAATAAATGTGTTAACTCTTTTAGGCACTGAATGCATTAAGCATATTACTAATACACACATTAATACATATTTTTCTAACAATCAGAAATGGCTCTAGTGAAAGGTCAACCTTTGAGTCTAAACAGAATGGTCTCTGCCCTGGAAAAATTTTATGTGGAAGGGGAAAAACTGAGAGCCATGTTATTAAAAAGAAGTTCCACAAAAGCATTTGTTAATAACATCTTTTATGGAAGTCTACTATTAAAGGACTACTGGTATTTACAAGCCCCTCCTATGCACTGAGTGCCTCTTTGCTACAAGACACAGTAACACTGATAATAGATTTATGAAAGGACTTATTACTATTATTATTATTATTATTATTGATAGGGAGATTATAACTAACAATTGGAAATTTTTTGACATGGGGGTATGGTTATGAATAGGATAGGCACAGCCTCCATAGTAATATATAGGAGAGATTGTAATATAAAAAAAAATTCTGGAGATAGGTGATAACCCTTGTAAAAGAACATCTGAAGATAGGGGGTTGAGTAAATGTGGGAGATGTTACCAGTACCAGTTTATTATAGAACAAAAATCGATATACATTCATGGGTTTGAGAAGGTTACCTACTCCAAAAGATGCAATTCTGAAGCCAAAATGTTTATATATGTTGCCCTTTGTATGGAATGCCCCTCATTCTACATTAGAAAGACAGAGAGATGTTTAAAAGAGCGTATTTATGAACATGTTAGCGATATTAAAATTAAAAATCAGACCTACACTCTCTGGAGACGTATTGAAAAGAATGAAGGGCACAGTTTTGGATTTCATATTAGTGAAGTGGTAGAAGAAGACCAGAGGAGAGGACCAACAAAAATTAGACTGGAATGTAAAGAAGCTGAATGGCAATTAAAAACTAATGCAACTGGACCAGGAGGGTTGAACGATCATACCTCCTTAATTAGTTTTCTGAGAATGAAAGGACTTAGAGACTTAGCTGTCCTCATAGCCTTAAAGATTATTTCTTTATTCAATGTTTCCTAAATGTTTTATTTAACTATTTTTTAACTGGCTAGTATGAATGTATTGATGTATATACATAGTTACTAATTTATTTATTTAAGATGAAATAGGATGCAAATTGTTTTTCATTGAGACAATTTGAACAGTCCTTTTATGAGTATATATGTTTTTAATCTGTTTTACTCCTTTCTTTTCTTATGCCTAGTATTAAATTAGTTTGCATTAGAGGGAGGAATGAAATTGGTAGTATAAAAGGGATTAATAAACTAGTGCTTTTTGAACTCTGAAGAAGTCCTATCTTTCTTAGGAATGAAAGGGTTATGTTCGTGGCAGTTTTGCATTTATTTGGATGTAAATGGCAATAAAGCTTTTTTTTTTTGTTTTGTATCAGTAGTTCATGATTCCATCTAGATATGTGGAGGAGATTGGCTGATTTTTATTTCATTTCTGTGGAAGTGACACAAAAGTGTTTGTTAACCTTGTATTTTTTAAGTTTTTCAGCTGGATTCTTGTTTTCATTTTTTACATAAACTGACTCTTACAGATCAGTATACAACTTTTGCATGTTTTAATAAATCACTTCCAGTTGCATTTTCTTTACTTAGACTTGTAACTCAGTTGTCCAGAATATTGCAGAACATTCTTGATGTTGCCTCAAATTTTTGCCCTGCTCTGGTAAATTACTGAGAATTACAGTCAGTCAATAATGCCGGGCATTAGAGTTTCATACTTTTTAATTGTTCAGAAAATGTATATTGATGCAAAACCTGTTGTTTAAGTAAAATTTTAAATGAATTTGAGTAATATTTAAAAAGTGTCCCAGATTTTGGCCTTTGACCCCCATTATTTTGGGTTTCTTCAGAATTCTTGAGCAAAGAAGCTGAGAGGTATGGTTAGGCTACCCTCCTTTATTTTTTTCATATTTAAAATATCATAGGCAATGAACATATATGATAGAATAGTGGACAAAAGATGAAGCTTACATGTGCTACTCCTGTTTACATATTGCCTGATGATTTTGTTTTGTTTTTATAGCTTTTTGGCTTACATATTCTTCTAACTACTATTGTCAATGCATATTTTCTATTGACAACACAGTACATAGTGCAATACTAGGCTATAGATCCAAGGGACAATTTTATGCCTTGTTGGGTTTTGTGGGGCTATATATACATATGTAAAGGTGACTGAGCATTTCTAAGCTTTTTCTATACCAATAGGAGTCTTTTCTGTGTGTGTGTGTGTGTGTGTGTGTGTGTGTGTGTGTGTGTGTGTGTGTGTATATATATATATATATATATATATATATATATATATATATATATATTTATATATGTGTGTGTGTGTGTGTGTGTGTGCAAGTGTGCTTTTTTAGCATACATTATCACATTCTTTTAATCTGTAGAAAGATAATCTTTAGGCAAAAAGTACAGCTTACCATCTTTATTCACATTTTAGGCACTCAGTTTTCCATAATATTAATTCATTTTCTGCATACACCAATGATCAAGATTAAATTCATCTGCAGGTGTATTACTTTATCTTCTGATGCATTACTGATATTGATTGCTTCCATTTCATAATTCAAAACATGTAATATGTGAACAAACATTTCACACACTGGCAACTGTTTGTTCTGACATGCTCTACATTAGTTGTTTCACTAGGATAGAATATTTATTAAGCATACATGGGTATTTCGGGGTCACCATTACAGTGAAGGCTAGTAATATGGTGACATGTTCATCCTCTGTGATATTTTTGGAGGAGAAAAGTCAATAGCAGCTACAGATTATTAAGCTATATCAGCCTTGTTTGTATGGTATTATAGAACTTATAGATTGGCAGTTTACTTTTCCATACCAGTATGGGTTTGTAAAAGGAAGTTCCTGCCTACTAAATATAGTAGACTTCAGTATCATTCCTCATTCTGTTATTATTAACAAACCAATCAAAGTAAATATAAACCCTTAAGTTACCTGCTGAACAGTGAACTCGCTCACTGACAGACGCTAACCTACCAATACTGGGTGTACAGTACATTGCTGACTGCATCCTTCTTAGATGTCTGTGTCAAAAAAAGTAACAACAATAATGACCATAGTTACATATTTCAAATGTGTTTCACACGAACACCAAAATATTCCAACTTACACACACACACACACACACACACACACACACACACACACACACACACACACACACACACACCAATTCTGCAAAGCCAAATTAAAGATAGTTTAAAAATGACCAGGTGATAAGAGCAGAAGGTACTTTCATCCACATAGATCTCCCCACTAGCAGTTATACCCACTTTGTTGCCTGTGTACATTCATTATAGTTAGGAAGAAATAAATTACATGTATTTTACTAGGAAGACCTACATGACATTGAATAGAGATCACTAGTATTATACCAGAAGATGCAGCCATGTGTGGCACAGCTTATATTAAAGAGTATTTATGCGAGTATAAGAAATATTAATCACATGATAAGATATGCTATGTCAATATACACAATCTTTGCAGAAGTAATAGTCATCCTGAATAATTCCACATCAAGAGAAGTATTACTGATGTAGATTCAGTGCTTCATTTACAATTGTAGTGATGTTGCCCTTGAAGAATACATTGTCAATGTTGGATTAAAGAACTTGTATGCTGGTGATATTACCATATAATTTTCTGAACAGCTATATAATAGGGAATGGCTGGCAAATGACAGGTTCATAGCAACTAGGCATTTAGTCCTGGAGACTTTTAAGGAGTCTAGCTCAAATTCTCAATTGCCCCAATGACTTTCTGGTTAAGTGACTTGCCCACTGTCACACAGTAGGTAAGTAAAGGTGAAAAGATTCAAAGCCTGCACCCTTGCCACAAGAAGCAGCTCATTAACAAGTCAGTGCTTCAGTTCTCTACCCTAACTGCCACAGTAACAGTCAACTGAATTCAGAAATCTTCTGCAATCTCATATTTTAGAGGAGACTAAATCACAGAAATATACAATGACTGCATAATATATGTTAAAGATCAGGCTGTTCTAATGATTACTCCAAATAATGCAGACAACAGGACAAATGTCAACCTTTTTGCAGCTGCTGGAGGTTATAAAGATGGTACTACAAAAATATATTACTAAAAGGCAACATGTTTAGACTAATAAAATGCAATGCAATATGTTTATACTGTATTATACAATTCAGGTCTGTTAATAAATCACTTCCATTCTTTATTACAATGAATAAAACAAAACAATTAAAGACAGTATAAATGCTGCAGCAGCTTTTTCTCAACTACCACAAGTCATACAAAGATTAGAAATATTACTGCATGCAACACACTTAGATCCTTGTAGGACAATACATCTCATCATTGACTTCCCCGTGTCTTCTTTGTCATCAAGAATAGTCATCCGCTCTGACAACACTCAGTAGAGGTCAAACCTACATGAATGGCTAATAATTCTAAATTGTTAAAACATACACCTTCAGGGTTAACATAGCCAGTTCATGTACAATGAGGCCCTTTGTAGGGCGATGAATCAGGCCCCCATCGGCCATATCTGTAGCCCATTACTTGGCTGTCCCCCTCCAGTTACCATAAATACTGTTCAAACCTCTCAGTGTAGATACTGTTTTCTTCTCTACTGTTACAATTATCACAGAGATTTTGATATCATTTCAAACTTATTTCAAATTCTACAGAAAATAACCAACAATAATTTTGTAAACAAAAACAAACAAAACACTTCTCTTCCCTTGAAACTCACATTTAGTAAAATGCATCTGGCAACTCAATAAACTATATGTGATATGCCGGGAGTCTTACTCAAATAGCATACAGTGAATTACTACTTAGCATCTATGTGAAGGGTACAGGAATTCAAAAGATAACTGCATAACGCTAACAGCCTAGGACAGGCCACTAAACACAGGTGTCCTTTTTCAGGAGTACCCCAAGAGTAATGTCTGGTGAAGTAATTCAACAGAGTCACACAGAAGATGAATGACAGCGGAAGAAATCAAACCATGTACTACAGAAAGCAACTCTTTAACAACTCATAGTCTTACTCATCTGTACTAAGTGCTAGATAAACTGTTGTAGGTCAAATGCCGTGCTTTTCACACCCATGTGTCTGTAGAAAACAAGTAGTTTTAAAAATGTGTTCATAGATTAAATATTAACATTAAACTCAGACTTCATGCCATACAGTTTATTCACAGGTAACTAATAAACACATAGTCAACATTTAACAGAACAAGAAAATCAAGAATTACATCAGAAACACATATGATGAAGCTCCTCTTTACTACAATTTAGTACAATCAGTTTCCTTACTTTACACCATAACTACTCTGCTTCCAAAGTAGTTGCTAAGTTTGCAGTCCAGGGGTCCATTGAGGAGCTCAGCCCAAATTTCCAGTTGCCCCATAGCTGTCTGGTTAAATGACTTTCTCAAGGACAGAGCATAAATACGAAGCAAAATGTTCTGCAAATCTGGAAACAGATACAAGTAGAATACTTACTCTAAATCTCTTTAAAGAAAAGTTAACAGAGCAACACATTTTGCATCAACATGTAAAACTGCAAAACTCTAATGAATGACAGCAATCCTTAGAGATTTACAAAGGAAAAAAAATATCTCATGCAAGGTGTGGCATTTGGTGTGGTGGATTAAGACTCATCTCCTGTAGATAAGACACAGGGTTTGAGCCTCAGTTGTTTAACTAAACTGCCCCCCCTTGACTAGGGCATTGTACATACATAAGCATACAGCAATGGAAAGTAATCTCTTTTGGTTCACACACACATGTTGTGCTTGTTAAGCAAAAATGCTGTAGTTTTGTGCACCCATTCTAAAGCCATCTGGTTCTAAAGTAAATGCACACTGCAATTGAAATCCCTCTGTTTCTAAAGTAAAGGCATGCTGCAATGGAAATCAATCTGTTTTTCAAGTAGAAGCACGTAGCAATGGAAAGTAATCTCTTTTGTTTCACAGCCTCAGTTGTTTAACTAAACTGCCCCCCCCCCACCAGACTAGGGCATTGCACATACATAAGCATACAGCAATGGAAAGTAATCTCTTTTGGTTCACACACATATCGTGTGCTAGTTAAGCAAAAATGCTATAGTGGTGTGCACCCATTCTAAATTCATCTGTTTCTAAATAAACACACACTGCAATTGAAATCCATCTGTTTCTAAAGTAAAATCATGCTTCAACAGAAATCCATCTGATTCTAAAGTAAAAGCACACTGCAATGGAAATCCATCTGTTTGTCAAATAAAAGCGTGCAGCAGTGGAAAGTAATCTCTTTTGGTTCACACATACCTTGTGCTTGCTGTAGTGGTATACACCCATTCTGCTGTGAAAATTACATCTCTCAAAGATTCCATACCTGTAAAAGCAGCACACAAAGTAAATCCATCTTTTTTCAAAGTAAAAGCAAATAACACACTCTTCGCTCACTTGCATCTGTAAAAAATATTACTGAATCTCCTCCAGGTGCACGTGTGCCTCAAGGGCTAAAAGTGGAGAATGCAGGATGCTAAGAGTACAGTTCATTGGCTGAAAGTGGAGTAATAAGCAGGAAAACTAACGCAGAGACTTCTAAATAGGTAAACTAATGAAGAGGATGCTAAGTAAAGCACTTGTTTGTTTGTTTATTTATCTATTTATTTATTCTTAAAAAAAGCAGTACCCAGGAAAATTTTTCTTTTTGAATATTTTTTTTTCTTTTAAAAATAATCCTTGTGGCTGGGACCCGAAACCAAAACTGGGTCCTAGGCAGCTGCCTAGGTTGCCTAGTGCTGGATCTGGCCCTGTGTGCCCCAAGGATCAATGCTAGAATTGCTGCTGTTTGACATTTACTTCTCTGAGGTTAAAGCTGATGTTAAAGGTCTGTGGCTGGCCAGGTTTGTAGATAATTGCAAACATGGAACTATCTGTGATCTTAACAATGATGTATGTGGTCTATAACTGACTAATTATACAGATGATCACAAACTTGGAGTTACTGTAAACTCTCCAGAGGACTCAGATCCTTCAAGAGGACCTAACATTTACAAAACTATAGTGCCAGGATTACAGCCTAAAGCTAAATGCTAAGAAGTGTAGTATTGCATCCTTTGGTAAATACAAGCATAAATGCCCATACAACATACATGATATTGATCTCAGAACTGCTATGGTCATTATTGGTAAATACAAGCATACATGCCCATACAACATACATGATATTGATCTCAGCACTGCTATGGACATTTTGGACTATGAACACTTGTCAGCATTGCACTCTACTGTGATCAGCATATATCTTCTCTTGTCAGACAATCCTTCTACTTAGCCGAGTTAATCATCAAAGTTGTATCTTCTAGATCCAATGACGTTATTATCCCGCTCTACTATTCCATCATTAGGACTGTATAGAATATAATATTCCCTTTAGTATGTGTCTGTCCAAACACATGATCCAAGTAGAACAAATCCCAAGAATTCATCACTAAGAGAATAAACTTCATGATTTCTGTAAGCCACAAGGATTGCACTAAAGTATTATCTCTTTTCTCATTTCCATGCAGACTTCTGAAGGGTGATCTCTGCCTTGTTTACAAGACTTCAAATGAGTTAGTCTTATGTGACTTTCTGCACAGTCACAAAACCTCTACCAACATCAACACCCACTCAAAAGTCCTAAACCTTAAAAAAAGTAACATAAACAAAAGCTTCTAGCAGGATACATGCCACTCTGACAGAATTCCTCTTTTTTACATTAAACAAATTAGTTTTGTAACTCTTTTCAAACACAACCTAGATCAGGGGATGGGTAACCATGCATTCACCCCAGGAGTGGCATCTCTATTCTTCATAGAAAGGTATAATAAGTATTGAAAGTTGTGGTGGCTAGGCTACAAATGAACAATCCAATCAAAAACCTAGGAGAAACTTATAAACCTGTCAAACATGTCTATTGCATGACTATGTAAAATGAGCAGGTAAACCGGTTGAGAATGCTGTAGTTGGCAACATTTTAGTTCATGTCATACGTGCATAAATGGAGTCACTGACTGTTCATTTCCTCAGATTATCCATTTGGTCAAATGTTCTGTTGTAGTTTTGAGGCTCATTAAGAGGTATGCTTTAATGAAGCAACAGATGGTGTTTTTAATGGGATTGTACAGCATTTTATTTACTGTAATATGCAAGGCAGGTTATTCAGTATTATGAGTGGTGAGTTTGGTTCCTCTGTGTTGCATGTATACATGCCTGTTCACACCAAAAAGTACTCCTGCACATGTTGAATGGGTTGTTGTACACACATGGCTGCTAAAAGAACATCTAAATTGCATACATTCCTGAAGCATCAACCTCTGTGCAATTATATAAGCAATAACTATGTAGTAACAGAAGCTACCATTATGTAGCTAGCATAAAGTTATGTTCATAGATTTATAGGTTCATAAGTAGGTACTAGGCTATTGGCCCTAGGGCCTATGTAAGCCTAGCCAAAATGGTACCCTTGCTTTTGCCACACAAGAAAATTATTTTCCTGTGCCCCTGTCGAGCAGAGCCACAGAAGTGCTCCCTGGGGTGAATTTCCTATTTCCCATCCAATCATCAAGATTTTTCTTGAGGAGTGCTAGTGAGGAGCTCTGTTTGACATAGATAGGTAGTCTGTTCCAGAGTATGGGAAGTCTCTGGGACAGGAATCTATCACTCCAGCATGTTCTGTTTATTGTGGTGACAAGGTTTAGGTCCCTACAGTGTGTAGCTCAGAGGGATTGGGATTTTTTTAAGTGGAGCATGTTCAACAGCTCTGGGTTTGACATAGCTTTGTAAGTTAGGCAGAGATCGCCTCTGAGTAGGCAATATGCAACGGAGTAAAGCTGGAGTTTTTTGAGACGGTCTGCATTGGGCATCTGTTTGAGACCAGTGATCCTCTTTGTGAAGTATTTCTGTGGCCTCTCCAGTAGTTGTAGATGTCTTCTGAAGTACATACCAAAAGGGGCGCTGTACTCTATAATGGGTCTAATGAGTGATGAGTAGAGGGGAACAATGATCTCTTTTTTTCTGGAATAGAATGTGATATTTATTGTTTAGTAATACCTTCTGCAACCATATATACAAGCTGTTCTGCACATGCAGTTTTTATGCCATCAGTGCTTCAGCATTGAGGTGCTAGTGGTTTACTATGTGGATGTTATATACTATTGCAATAATTAAACAGTACCTGACTTGGTAATTTATTAAGATTATGATGCTAGTCAATGAGTTTTGCACTCCTCATTCACCTCTCAAGCAGCAACTCCATTCTCTCTACCTGTTATCTGACAAACTAATGCAACAAGAAGTTCCAGAAAAAAGAGTGAAGTCAGATGATCTGTTGTCTTAATACACAGTTGATCACTCTAGGTCAACACGTATTTATGGTTTATGTTACAAAGAAGGCAGATCCTCAGTTACTTATAAGGTACTTATAAGTTGTTGCTGATTAATTTAGTTATAAAAACATGGTTCTCATATAACTACAAAGACTGTTTCTGATAATACAACATTCTCTCTTCTTGTAATACCTAAAGAGAAAAAAATGTTTCAACATACTAGTCGTTAAAACTTAGAAAAATATTGATTTTATTGATTTTTTTATTACGTTTCTAACAGTTTCCTAGGAGTTTTAGATGTACTATGCACTTGAAAAACCACAGTAGTCAGCCTGATTTATAAGAGAAAAGGCATGATGATTCTTCAGATAACTACTGTCCTGTCAGACTTTTCAGCAATATTGTGAAGCTTATGGAACTTTCTATTTTAGACTTATTGGGTAGTAAGGTATTGGATATTAGCCTCAGAGGTTGTCATCAACATGGGTTTATTTTAAAAAATCTACTTTGATCAGCATTCATTTTTTATGATGTTATCATCAGAGTCTGAGGGGCCCATTCTAATTATTAATGTCATCTTTCTACAGGTGATCAAAGCTTTTGATATGTTTGATCACCCAATTCTAATTCATTAGCTTTTCCATTTGTTATTCACTCAATTCCAAACTGTCTGTATAATAAGTCTGTTAGATAAAGTCTTAATTATATGCCGCATGACCTTTTTTATCTTTGCAGAATATCCTCATAGTTCTGTTTGGGTGTTTCTATTTAATTTATACCTTTTGGACTTTTCAATTCCCTCTTGAAACCTGTCATACTAAATGCATTGTTGATATAAAGCTAGGTTGTATTGTAAACTCAAAATAACCTGTCTACACTGTGCAGATAAATCGGGATGCTGCTAGCTCTCTGTTATAAAGGGAATAAGCCCTGACTGTGAACCAGGTATTCAAGGTTCAGTTAATGGTTCAGATAGTTAGGAGAGGGTGAGGGGAAAAGTATGAGTGACAAGGCAATACTTGCTTCTATTAGTTGGAGGGGTTGGATGAGAATCCAGAGAGTGCACACTCCATTCCAGAATCCCTGTGCTACATCACTCACAGAAGAAAAATACATTCATCATGAAGGCCCATTGCATGCTATCCCTTGAGTGTCTATGAGAAAGCACATTGAGAATAGGGAATTTCAAGCCATAAAGAGATAATGTCCAGTTTCTCATGTGGATAGCAACAAGAGTCTTACCCTAATGAGAATGAATGGGCTCCTGGACTCTCACTTCTGAGGAATGATTGGTTCAAATGAGCACCTACAGAAGACTCAGCGGTGATAGATAGCTAAGAGGATAAGACATTACTCTGGATGCCATTTTTGCATGTTCTGAGGTTAACAAGATGCAGTTTAATCTTTCTATACATAAGATAGTGCTCCCAGACATAACGAATCCTAAAATACTGTATAGTCTTTATCAGCACATTTTAGTTCACAAAGAGTCCTATAGACATTTTGTAACATGTGATGATAATAAATTAAAGTACCTCAAACATATTACAACCGCTACTATCAAATCAAACAGGTGCCATGGGTTTGTTCTTTATTTCTTCAGTATACACTCTGAAATCCTTGCTTCAGTTGATTAGTTGTACCAGGCAGCATTTAAACTTTGATACTTCTATTTGTATTTATTTTGGGGGTAGAGCACTGATCTCCATAGACCTTCTTCACGCTCACCCCAGGAGCTGTGTCTGGTTAAGTGACTTGATATTAATCTACCATTTAGCACAGAAGATTAAGGTTATGAGTTTTTAGGGAGATACATTTTATTTCTCTTACTTCTAAAAAAGTTTTAAAGTCACCACCTCTGTGACTAATTTTTACATGTTCCACAGTCTGAACTTGAAAGCAGAACATGTGGGACTACTGGAAAGAGGTTTAAATAAAGCATTGTTGCCATTTCTCCTATTGATTTGGTAAAAAATGCTCATAAATCCTGTACTTTAATGCTCTTTCAGTTTTACCAACAAAGAAAGCTGAGGCGTCCCAACATTTAGCTAAATAAACTACTCCTTTAGTTTTACAGTTCCCTTGAATAAATGTTATTTTGGATTTCATTTTGTTCTCAAGATGTAGATAAGTAACTTCTAAAATGTGGGAAAACTGTTTACAGGAACTGCACTTGTAAGTCCCTGTTCTGCTACCAATTTTAATTAGCCTGTCATTTTTACCATTTTCAAAGAAAATGCTTAAAATTTTGTGTTGTCTTGTAAAGAAAAAGGGGGAAAGAACCTAGAATTTCATAGATGTCAAGATTGCTTTTAAGTGAATTCTATTTGTTTAAAAAGATATTCCTGACATCTTTAGCCTGAGTACCATATTTTAAAATTAATGCTCTCTCAAAAGAAGTGGAGCTGTGAGTGACATTGGTGGATGGCAATCCGGTACCAAAAAGTTTTTTTTTTTATTTAATACCTCATTGTGACAATACATATTCTTTTATTTCATACACCAAAGTTTTAGGGTACTCCTCAATAAAAACATATTAACAATTGTCTCTAATTCTACATTTATAGCCTCAAAATCAGAGGTCATTCTGGCTGCCCTAATCAATTAGCCCTTAACAATGCTTTTTTTTCTGACATTAAGGATGGCAACTGGAATATTCTAAGTAAGAATTACTGAAGCTAGGCTTTTTGTATATTTTAGACTTAAAACTTTTTCCTGTGTTGAAGATACTTATGTCTAAATACCTTATCTTTTCTGAACTATAATTACAAGTAAACTTTAAAAATTCATTTGAATTATTAATATAAATTAAAAAAAAAATCATTAGTTTCATGCATAGACCCTTCCAGCAGAATAAATATATCATCATGGTATCTTACTTATAACTGAATATATTTTCTGTACTTTCTTTCCAAAACTACATTGTTTTCCCATTCTAATAGAACCAAATTAGCATATATAGGAGCACATGGTGCTCCCACTGATAACATCTTTGATTTGTATAAATGTTCTCCGCAAAGTAAATACAATTTTTATCCAAAACCAAGCTCATAAAATCATAAATTAAGGTAATAATATTAGTATCTGAAAAACTAAACCTATCATACTTCTATCATACTTTTTGCTGTAATTCAACTACTATTCTAACAGTCTACATTATATGATTTTATTTACTTGTGGAGCTTTTCTTTCTGGGCCTCCACTGAAAAAGGACCTGTGTCCAGTTGGAATTTCCTGGTAAATAAATAAATAAATAAATAAATAAATAAATAAAATGGCAAATTAAGTTACATGCCAACCAGATGACTATATAAATGTACACTCTGTTCTAAAAATGAGGTCTAATAATTACAAATAAAATGGTTTTAGTTGTTAAATTTTAATATTTTTTTATTTAATATATTCATATTGGTATTTTACAAATATTTACAATTTAGTGCATGCTGTGTTTTAAACATTTTTTTCTGTTCAGTCAGACCAGCCTTTTTGGTTGGGTTTAATTGATTTAATTGTTTAATTGGCATTGTTATATATGCTTTGCCTGGTTTTCACTTGTTTGATTCTGAAGAAGTCCAAGTAATACAGATGAAAGCACTTAATCCTAATTATTAAAGTTTATTTTTTTGGAAGGTGGTTCTATTTCCTTGAAAAAGAAGTCTGTGGGTCCAGTGCAAGTTTATTGTATTGCTAAATGTTTGCAAGGTTTACCTTCCCATTCTAAGTTAAAAATCATGGATTTGTTATGTCTAAGGTATAAAGATTATACTGAGAAGTGATATTAGTTTTTCCAGGTTTGGTATTCAGTTTTATTCTGGTGCCGATAATCAGAGGTGAATTTAATTTTCACATCAATATCATTCATATTTCTAAAAGAGTTATTTCATCCTGGAGCAAATTACTATCCTTTTGAACAAGATGCTTCCTCATCTGTTGGTTTTAATTTATTACTTAATTATCGCTGTCATTACTTGATGATTACTACGAGAATTTGAATGTAATTAGGGGTCTTCTAGGACTGATACAGGCATTTTTCTTTTTATATATTATGCATGTATGTTTATAAAACCTTGAAAAAAAAACACTGCACATTTATTGCTAAGACAAAATGTACCCAGCTGAGAAAGCCTAAATGCACTTATCTTTAAATTTGTATACTCCTTTGATAAATGCAAACATCAAACTCAAGGATATTTTTAATTAAATAAATATCTTCTTATGGCAACAGTATTAGTAGATATTAGGAGGGTCACTCTGGATGTGAAGCACCTGTTTTCTATAATTCTTCTGGTCCCCTTTAAAACATCAACTTACCAGAACATTGATTTGCAAATCACTGAGATGAGAATGCTGAAAGTTCACAATGCTAAACTCCTGGATCATTGCAATTTAACTTTGCCCTGTTATCCACTGTAGTGCAATCTCAGAGTTGGTATATTTAGTTGGGGGTGTGTGTGGATGTGGGGGTGAAGCCCCCCACATTGGTGGGTTTAATTTGCTTCTGTTCATGTTGTATTGATTGGTGGTCCAGTGGTTACTTTCCCAGAGTTAAATTGTTAGGTTCCGGGAGTTCAGCATTTTGAACTTTCAACGTTCTCGTTTTGGTGATTTGCAAGTCGATGTTCTCATAAGTCACTGCCACTGTGCCAGTAAGTTGACATTTTAAAGTAGACCCAGTTCCTTATAAATGGAAGCAAATAGCTGTTGTATAAATGTGGATGTTTGTAGAGACATATATTATCAGGTTTTGGATGAAATGATAAGGACATCTATGGTCCCAGCTATGCTAATCATTAAACAACATAATAGAAACACAAGTAGTTATTTGAGGAATCAGGTTTTAAACAAAACATTGCATTTGTCAGCATTTCATTTACACTCTTCTGTTATGAAAGGATACTTGAAAATATTATGTGTATTAAGTGCATGTTTGCTTGTAATGAATGAGTCGAGAACACTTGAAATTTTGTTTTGAAGTAAATGGTAGGAAACTCTTTCACATAAAGATTTTAGGTCTGTGTTGAAAGGAATTAAAATAAGGTTATTCACAGAAGCTGAGATTCATACACAAGTGCTGCATGCCTGAGTAGCATTAATTTTTGTGGAGATCACTGCTTACAGAGCAGCAGTAATTTTTGAGGGGATCACTGCTTATAGAGCAGCACAGCTAATCAGACTTGTATAAGGCATTAAATAATGCTGAACAAAGGCCCACATAATTAAAGAGAGGTAAAGTGCTAATGGGAGTAGTATTGCTGGACTTCTCCATAGCTGGAGCACTGCTACAGTGGGACATGTGACTGACATGACATACATTATGATGAAAGCAGGCTATCATGGCTCACACTACTGGTGCAAGAGTGGCTGCAGAGCCATCACCAGATAGATCACTGTGGGTGTCCATAGCAGAGTGCTATCCCAGTTTGTCGTATAACTAGGGAGAGAATGGGGTAGATAGGAAAGTAGGAAAGGACAGAAAAGGAAGCAAAGGGAAACACAAAAGGGTAATGGTAAAATATTAAGGGTAAAAGTTTTCCTCAGGTAAATATCCCCTTTTTCATATAAAGATAAATAAATGTAGGCAGGAAGATAGTCCGGGAAGGATGTGGATGAGAAAAGCAGATAAGAGGGCCAGACAACTGGACACAAAACATAGACTTAGGTGGGGATGGTAGGCATATGGGGACTGTGGATGGACACATACATTCAAAACGGTAGACAAGGTGATGATGGGATGGGTAGGACAATGAACAAGGAATGGAGATGACATACAAGGGAGGAAAAATAGAAAGAAGAGAATAGGGAATGGTCTTAGCATGACTGGATGGCAAAACATCTCAGAAGGCAACAAAACCAGGGATCACTTCCCTGTAAGGCTCATGTTATTGGCTGGTTGCTCTCCAGTGGCTAAATAAATGCAGCCTTCTGGTTATGCAGTTCTACAAGCCATACCAATAGGAACCTTTGAAGCTAAGATAGTCATCCAGTTCACACCACACATTGGCAGCCATCAGTCTCCACAACTGACACTGGGAGACTAGGGTAGACACACCTGGACCACTTTCAGAAGAGAAGCTTTCAATTCTCTCCTGAGAGTTGACCATCAAGAGCAGCAGTAGATCCTTCAGGTTACCTTCAGTAAGGGAGCCATCATCCTCCTGCTGAGAGGCAATCATGGTGGCCACTTGTAAGCCAGAATCAGAAGCTTCAACCAGCAAACACTGAGGTGAGCATGACCTCACCTCCTCCTCTTCCAAAACAGGACCTCCAGGAAGAAGACACAATTAAAAAATGGTAACACCTATATGTTCCAAATACAGTTGCAGCTGTACAGTGGAATGGCACAGATGCTAGGCATACCTCCTCTGCTGGAAGAGTTGCTCCTTCCTTCTACAACATCCATCCATGTTAAACTCATATTCCCCAACAATGGAAAACAAAGTATATACTCCTAAATAATCAAGGAAAACACATAACACTCCAGAATAAAACAGTATGTTTACTGTACATGTCTGGCTATCTTCATAAACTCGGCCTACCACTGTTGAAACAAGTCAGGGTGGTTTCAACTCAGCTCACTGTAGCTCTGCTGGCATTGTTCACCTGATTGGGTAGTGGAGTGGCATCACTGAATATCCTGACAAGCTCATATCAAGCATCCACCTTCTGCATGGGCCCATAAGGAGCACCTGAAAGTTCCATTGCATGATGAACAAGGCCATGCACTGCCTGGCACACCAGGTTGGAACTGTAAATTCCAAAGTGCCTGAAGTAGCCAAGGCCACTCATCCAGGTCCACCTGAGTAGCAAAGTGATAGCCCCATACACATGGACACACATTTAAGGATCACATGTTGTGCAATGTACTGCTGCACTGTGCCACTACTGTATTGCCCTAGTACTGCTCTCTGGTTTTATGAATGGATATAGAGCTACACTGTGGTGCACTGGATCTATACATGCAGTATGCATGAGCATATTGGTCACATACCACATGGCAGCTGTAATATGCATGGTTACAAGTAGTATGTCTGTGTAGCTCAATGCACTGTGGCAGGGATTCATAAACAGTGGTGCTAAGTAGCACTGTCAACATAACTCACATGCTAAGTGGCCCCTTTTAGTTTGATGTAAATTGTTGATACCATTTTGCACAACACCACTCATTATTGTGTAAGTGTGTAATAGAAAAATTACATTAAAGATTCTGCAGACTTCCAGATTTTACAGAGTTAAGAAAGGATATTTATATCTCCAAGATCCTATTTCATTTAATAAATTAACTCTGCTTACTACCTATGAAAGCAGAAATCTTAATCTTGGAAACTTCAATGAACTACCTATGGTAACATCATGTATAATCTACTGTAAATTATCTCTTTTATCATACTGTAAAATGAGTTGTTTTATCCTGTATGCAAATATTTGGATTTTTTTTTTATTTACTTGCGTTACTACTGCTTTTTAGTGTTGTTTTGTAATCCTTTGTTATCTTGTCTAGAGTTATGACTGCTTTTTTATTACTGTTTAGTGTTACTAGTGGAGCTTTTCTCCCTGGGCCTCTACTGAAAATGGACATATATCCAGCTAGACTAGCCAAGTCAACAAATGTAAAATAAATAAATAAATAAATAGTGAAGGAGTCCTGCCTGGTAAAATACCTCAGCAAAAGCAACAAACCCTCTGGTGGATGTCAATCACACTGAGGTGCACGTGGTGTACATGTAACTAGGAAACCAGGGCACTGGCGTGGTTCTACACCATCTGCCTGCAGTTTTGGGAAGGGGGGTAACAGTTTACAATTGAATCATTGTGAAGGATATTCCACAGGGAGCTTACAGTTCCAGGGATATTTGTTGATGCATGGTTATATTTTGCAACTGGAGAAGGGAAGTTTGTATGTAGCACCTACTACAGGTGATAAACAGGTGCATTAATGGTGGGAGAGCCTGTGGCCATGGCACAGTACTGAAATGAGATGGGAAGTTGCATACTTTATATCTTTAAGAGGAAAGAATAATGAACAAAGCCCTTGAAAAATCAGAAATATCATCTGAAATCAGGGCCATCTAATTAGCATACATTATGTATATTCGTGGCCGAGGCAGTCAGCAATACAGAGACAAGCAGGATCCAATTCCCAATTGATTGATTGATTTTTTATTATAGTTTCTGAAAACAAAATTATTGTCCATAATGATGAATATTACCTGATGGATTTTTTTTGTTTAAAATGCTTGAAGCTTTTGTGCAAACTGTCTTCTCAATTGTAGTTGTTGCAGATGTATTGAGGTGACACTCTTTCTGCTCATCTTAATCTCATATAAATAAATTACAGCACTTTGGGTTTATAAAAAAATCCTAAAGCATGTGTCTTGCCACACATTAAAACCATCCCGGCAAGCAAGGGGCACAGGTATGAACCAGCAATCTGTTTCTTTCTTTCTCTATCTATCCATCTATCTATCTATAGTGAGGGAGAAAGTGGGTGGGGGAGTGTGTGTGTGGGTATGTCTGTATGAGAGAGACAGAGGAAGAGGCAGGGCAAGACAGAACATTTCATTAATACTTTTCTTTCCATGGGCCTTCATATACCTGTGGAATCCTTGTTCATTCTGTAGACACATTTCCTCCAACAATAACAACAGTTTAAAGCAACAGCATCATTCAGCCCAAAAATGCTGCCATTTTCAAGATATTTGCAGGATGTTATTTAATTTTTCAGATATAAATTTTGCTGGTTATGGCTTTCTCATAACAGGTACCCTAAAATAATAAACAGATCTATTGCATTATGTAGTGGCACTTAACATGTATTTCTATTGCCTATGAATTCTTGTAAGTAAAAACAGATGTGATGCATATTGTGCATCCTACAAAATAATGAATGATAGATATCTATCAGGGTTTTTGGACACACACACACACACACACACACACACACACACACACACACACACACACACATACACACACATCTGCAGATATAGGTGAAGAGATCAACAGAATTTTCTTGATCAATACATTTATTGCTTAAAATTAATATTTTCAACATTTTCTTTTAATTAATTTTGCTGTAAGTTTCCCTCTTTTAAACTGTAAATATTAATAGCTCTGATGTAGAGGCATGAGAAGTTAGCCTACACATATCCAAGAACACTGATGCAATAAGACATACTCCAGTGGTGCTATGTCACTGTGTCCTTGAAAAGTAATGTCAGCTTTCTTTTCTGCAACCTCCACATGATTATAACTGCAGTAGAGTCTACAACTGCTACAGAAATGTCAATTCACTCATAATGTCATCTAACCTGTAGAAATATCTCAATGGCATTGATTTTTTTTAATACCTGACTGAATGACTTTTGTACTGGTAATCATGACAGAATGGAAGACAAATTAATCACTTTATTAGAAGCTGCATGTTCCAGTTTTAACTTCAAATGTTAATCTTTTGAAATGTGTTTCCTGTGGCTTACTGATAAAAAAAGGAGTATTTCCCAATGATCTGAATGAAACTGCATGATCTACACAAATACATTACAGAACGAGTGCACTGCTTTTAATTCTGATACTGGCATTCTAGTTTAAAACCTGTCAAAAAGATGATGGTACTTAAGTATCAGGAACAGGAGGAGCCAGAGGTGGAAAGTGCTCCCATGCTAGGGAAATGGGGGGGGGGGGGGGGGCTTCACTAATGTGCATCTTCAGCTTGTTGCTCTGCTGGGCAAAGAATCTGGACTGTCAGCAAGCAAATCAGGATCCTGGGACAGTACACTGATGCAGCATTTAAATCCAGAGATCCCAGTCATATTTTGACACTTCTGAGCCTTGGGAGAGTGTGCATAGCATTAATGGCAGCTGACAAATATGCCCATTTGGGTCTGTGGCCATAAGAATGGGCATCCCAGAGCATATCAAACACCCTGTGATATGCATGTTTTGTCCACATGTGTACATATACCAGCCATCTGAAGGAGGCAATGCCTTGAAAAGTTCACTATGCAAGAGAAAGAAATGCTACCACAGGACCTCTGCACACATGACATGCACCTTCAATGCAAAGCTCCAGTAGCACACCAACAGTACTGCGACTGGATTTGGCATGGACAGGAACAGGACTTGAATGCTGTGATTGATGATAATAGGTCTCCGTAATAGGTTTGACTAAGGGTTACTAATTTAATACTCCACGAGGAGAAAAAAACATTGGACATTATGACACAGTGGTCCACCACAAGGGGTGGACACCAAAATTATATCACTTTATTAAGGCTGAGGAGTTTTTTATGTCACTAGCCAGATGGGGAACAGTACATTATACCAGGGGATAGTTTGGCTGTGGGTTCTGGGCTGGCACTACTCACCATTTTGTCAGTATGAGAAGTACCAGGTGAGTTATGCCTAGTACAGCACAGTGTTGCGCACTGTTCTGCATGCTTGAACAAAAGGGGAGGCTTGACTGTGATCCACCTGTATATCTGCCTTTCCAGACACCTCTGTTCTGCAGCTGCAGCAATTTACATGACAATGTATGTCAATGAATGTCATAACCATATTTTAATATTGAGTACTGTGCTTGCCAGTGGGGTTATACAAGTATATATGTTGGTGAGCAGGAAGTGGTGCCATGTGCGTTCACACTTTCAGTGGTTGAGGGCTCAGCACAACAGATCAGCATATAGCTGGCAGGACTCCTGCGAATGATGATGATGATGATGGCTTCATGTGACTTACCCAGATCCACCATTACAGAGCCCATGCATGATGGCAACATGTGAGTTTCCCACATCCACCATTACAGAGGCCCATGGATGATGGCAACATGTGAGTTACCCACATCCACCATTACAGAGCACATGCATGATGGCAACATGTGGGTTTCCCACATCCACCATTACAGAGGCCCATGGATGATGGCAACATGTGAGTTACCGACATCTACCATTACAGTCCCATGGATGATAGCAACATGTGAGTTACCCACATTCACCATTACAGAGGCACATGGATGATGGCAACATGTGAGTTTCCCACATCCACCATTACAGAGGCCCAGGGATGATGGCAACATGTGGGTCACCCACATCCATCATTACAGAGGCCCATGGATGATGGCACCATGTGAGTTACCCACATCCACCATTACAGAGCCCATGCATGATGGCAACATGTGAGTTACCCACATTCACCATTACAGAGGCACATGGATGATGGCAACATGTGAGTTTCCCATATCCACCATTACAGGGACTCATGTAGCAGTACAGAATGAAATCTCAGCATGACTTTCTAAGACATCGTCTACCTGAGCTCCTAATGGTCATCTCCTGTGTCCTGGAAAGGAGTTAGAGTGGGACAAAGGGGGCAGCTGTGTTGGGCACAAGGCATTAGGTGGTATGTCAGCTGATGTCAATTGTACAGTACTGACATTCAGAAAGAGGTACCAAATATATTTGTGATCAGTGCCAAAGCATCGAAGCTCTTCTTCTGTGGTAACTTAACTTTTTTTTGCTTCTTAATATACAGTTGAGGAGGCATCTGGGGGAGCTGCACAGGATGTCAGACAACCTAGCTGCAGTTCTGCACCCAGTCCACTCCACACAGATTTTAAAATGTTCTCCACTTCAGAGATGCACACACCTGACATAGAGCACAGACATGAGGAATCTTTATACACTGCCAAGACTCCAGTACTACCCCTGATAGGGCTATGTCACTTGGCATTAGCCAGCATATGTGCAGTTCAGTGATCCAGGAACAAGTGGCTGCTGCCCACAACAATGTGGAGATGATGAGTGTGTTCTATGGGTTCTGAAGCAATATGCAACATGTGCACAGTGATATGGAGTATAGCAAGAGAGAGCAGACAATGCTGGTGAGGTCACTGGTTGCCAGTGTTGTGCTAGTTACTTATAAAAGTAATAAGTTACTATTACTAGTTACTTTTAAGTGAAAGTAATATGTTACTATTACTTATTAGTTTTCTAAAAAAGTAATATATTACTATTACTAGTTAATAACTAAAGTAACTAGTTACTGTTGAGTTACTTTTACATAAGTATAGTTTATCAATTCTCATGTTCAGATTTACTCACATAGTACTTGTGTGTGAGGAATACATACTTACTGCACATGAATACGAGTGTATTAAAGTTGTATACACAGTGTTACAATAATGATGAATAGCATTTTAAAGTTTACAAAGTCCCACAGGCTAGTCTTTATAGTCAGAGAGTCACAATGTAATATTTAAACCAAAGTATGCACAGCCAGCAACACAAGACCCATAACAGGCTGCAACCAATCAAATTTTCAGCAATGTACATTAGGCTAATCGACTAAAACAAATGCTCAGGACGTAAAAATGCTTACAGAAAATGTCATATAAGTCTGACAAGACTGTTAACACAACAATGTCAACCAAAATATCACTTTATATAACTATTCACAATGACTACATGTTTCTGTTGGCTTGAAGAAGGAGCATTTTTTCAAAGTGTTCATCAGTGAGTTTATTTCTTCTTGCAGTCAGCACTTGTCCACCAAGACTGAACAGGCATTCAACAGATGCACTAGATGGCAGAGATGTATTAGTGTTCAGAAATATCTTCTTGACTATAGGGTAATTGTTGAGAGAAAATATTTCTCTGGAAGGGTCAGCCAGATACATGTCCATCTGAGAAGATATGCTGACATTGGCTGGCGTTGACTCTTTGAAGCTGAAGAAGCCATCTTCGGCAGTTAATGCAGAAGCTTCAGATGACCCATGTGCAGGTTCATCCAGTTTCTGCATGGCATCAAGGAGAAGAGCCTTGCCTCTGAGTTTCTGCTCTTCAGTGTCCATCCATTGCAAACAGAACTGTGGATGCACTATGCTAGCCAGAATGAGCTCTTCAAACTCCAGAAGATGACTAAACCGAGCCTCAATGCCTTTAAGAAGAACATCAACTAATGGCACAACAAGCTTAACAGACTGCCTGACTTCAGACAATTTGTTTTTCAGGTACGTAATGGTGGGGATCAGTATTCCCATGAAGCTTTTCAGCTCTGACTGCAGGATGTTCAGAGCCATTGCCAGGGGCTGCATTGCTTGCACAAACTCAGCAACAAAGGCAATTTCTGCAGGCCTGAAGTTGACAATTCCAATCTGTTCACACATCTCATTCAGCAAACCTTCACCCTGAGTTGCAATGAGGTGAATTCTCTCCATCGCGTAGAAAGTGGGATTCCATCATGTTGCATTGGGAATAATCAATGTCAGATCACACTTATGTCGAGCCACCTCAGCAGCTTGGGTGCTGTGACTAGCCTTTTTGCAAGCAGCATAGCATTTGGCCATGGTGTTTTGCATAATCTTTTTATACTGTGCATTATTACAAGCAGATTCAGCATCTTGCATTTCAACTAGATTCCATGTGTGCTGCACATCTCAGATGGGGAGGCAGTGAATAGGTGTTCTTGATTTGCCCTGACTGACTCAGCACGGCTGTCACACTGTTGTAAATCACTTCACCATCATCATCCTCATCTTGGGACAGAATGCTTGTAGTCTCAGATCTCTCACATTCTGAGAGGACAGTGAAAGCCTTTACAAAATTGCTGCTATTGTCAGTAATTGCCGCACACACCTTTTGATCTATCTTGTACTTGATGGGAATGCTCTCAAGAGTTGATGCTATGAGATCATATGTATGCCTTCCCTGTAATCTACAGCATGACAAAGCAGCTGACTTTCTTTGAAGCGTGTCACAATCGATCCAGTGGGCGGTGACACCAAAGAAACTACGATTCTGATGGGTCCAAATGTCAGCCATAGTGTGTTGCATACTATCAACATTCATGCTGGAAAAAGCTACAAGCATGTTCTTATCATTCGTAAGCATATTCGTGTACTTTTCTGTAAGATCATATATCTGCCAAATCTCTGGGTTTTTGCCTAAAGTTAAATCACTGTCTGAAAGCAAAATCTTTCTCACTGCATCATTATTAACACCACACACAAGCTTGTCTTTTATCAACTCACCTCTCAGAGCACCAAATCTGCACGTTTTTGACTTGTTTCTCAAGTCAGTTATATATGCTACAAAAGTTTCACCAGGCTTTTGATCTCTTGTGTAAAATAGTGCCTTTCCATTATAATATTCATTTGAGGGTTGCACACTTCTCTAAATTTAAGTTTTAAGCACTCAGAGTCTTCCTGCATTTCAGCCCGTATCACAATATGGCAGTCTTCCCCCTTCTCTGCATAAACAACAGGTGCATACACAAATGAATGTTCTCTCTCAATGGCTTCTGAGCCAGCTAAATTGAGCAGAATAAATGCTTTTGTATGTGCATCTTTATCAGGAAAAAGGAACCTGTATGAAAATATCATATTCTTAACAGTCTCCAGTTTTCCGCAATATTATTATCAAATACAAGCAGATCAGGTCTGTGAAATCCCTCTGCCATGCCAAATAAGTGTCAAACGCACACCAAGTATTTGTAATTATATTCAGCTGTACAACAGACTCTTTGAAATAACTGTACTCTTTGAAAAGACTGTACTGTAATACTGCACACACTGCCAACACTTTGCACACTTTAGATACTTTGAATAGCTTTAGTTAATGTGAAAAAGTAGTACATTGTGAAAAAATACAGTTGTTTTCTTTTTTTTGAACATTTTATATGCTTCTGATATTGTTTCAAATGTTTTCATAATTATTTCAAGTACTTTTTTTCAGTATGTCGCAATTTTGAACATTTTGTTTATTCAGTGATTTGTTTGGAATGCTTTGCTTTATAGTCATTGAGGGAAAAATCATTTAAATGAGTTTAAGAACCTGGAAATATTTTCTGACCTGTTTACGAGTCATTTGCAGTCGTTTAAGCCACTCTTGTATATTCCTCCATTTCTGACTGTGCGCCCCATGGTTTTAAGAAGTTTCGACTTTGGATCCCATTCTGAGAGTATGCCACTTGTCTTGTGTATTCAAATAAGATGACAAGGCTTGGGTGTTCATTTAAGATATTTATTACACACAAACACATCAGTGCGGATGACTGGAGCATAAAACTTAAGCGAACTAGCTAACTGACTTTCTGCTATACTAATACATGCTTTCACTCCGGCTGCTTACACAAAATGGCACTCTGCTTGCACGTGCTCAGTACTTTCTGTGCATGTGCTCATGAACTACAGTGGCTTTAAAAGTACAACACACACTATGATCTACACTCCCTGTGTTTGAGTGGGTTTCCTTAGGGTGTTCTGGTTTCCTCCCACATTGCCAAGACATGCCTCAGGTAGATTAGACATTCTAAATTGTCTTTAAGTGTGAGTGTGTGCATGCATGTGCCTTCTGAAGAAGGTTGAACACTGTGCTGGCAACTCAACAATGTAAAACTCCACTGCCACTTGTTCTGCAGACTGATGACCCACTGTGGTGATCCCTAATGGGCACAGCCGAAAGGAGAAGAAGAAGAAGACTAGAGAGTCACAGATAATAATTAAACCAAACCAGCCAACAGCATAAGACCTATAAACACCTATCACATTTTGTCTATTTTCAGCAACTAAAAATCAAAACCTGAAAAGAATTTTAAATAGAACATAAAATATTGTCAGGACAGAAGTTTATTGATCATAGATCCACTTGAAGCATCCTGCTTGGTGCAGTAGGTTGGGGCATCAAGTGTCCAGCTGATGAGTTTGATTCTGACTGATAGTGGTATGAAGAACCAATGCCATTTATTATACAGCAATATAAGGATATGATCTCTGGCAGGCTAGAATTGTCCAGTGTTAGTGGATGTTTTAGTGGGTGAGAGTCCCAGAGTACCAGGGCAGGACTGGAGTCTGGTCATCATTAGCTTTGACCTCCTTGCAGTGCTAAAAAAAAATGAAGTAAATTTTGCTTCAGACTAATTCTAATGATCTATTATGAATGCTACATGCTATGAGTTGTGCCAACATTATGTTGTAATTTTTTATCCAAATTGCCACTTCAAAGTGTCTATTACCGCCTAACATCTGATTACTATTCATACTATATAGGGACTCCGGAAGTTTTACATCCCTGTTTAGGAGGGTATATCACCCAAATTGAGAACCACTGGTTTAAGGAAAAGTAACTCAAAAGTAACTCACATTTACGTTACTAGTTACTAAAAAAAGTAATATAGTACTATTACTAGTTACTATTGTGAAAAAGTAACTAGTTATATTACTAGTTACTAGAAATTTTAATATATTACAGTAATATATTACTTATTGTAATAAATTACTCCCATCACCGCTGGTTGCAAGTGCTGTATCCGTAAGTGTCAAGGTGTCTTCATGAGACATTGTGGAACTGCCATCTGGTCTGCTTCCTGAGATCATGCCTTCTGTGCTTGTGAGAGGGTCTGGATGTCGGGAAGTCAGAGACAGACCATCTCAAGTCAGATACTCAAACTATTGATGAAATGGCATCACTGTCTCATGTGGGAACACAGACTGCCTTGTCCTGTCATGGGCATTGTCCAGGTCATAGGAAGTGGCACTCCTCCAGTTCAACACCTGGAGATCCTCATCAAGCTCTATGTGTATCTTTGTGTAGTCCAAGTAGTGAAATGGAGAACAACCAGCGTTGAATGTCAGAATATTTATTCCACATACGATAAAAGTAAATGTTGGACCACATACAACAAAGGGAAACACAGCATTAACGCTATTCCTACAGATGCGTTTTCGTTTTTATCACACAACTTCATCAGATGTCCTCAGTTGAATAATTCAACCTCTATTTATACACCAGTTAATTAATCAATTACATATATTCCCTCCAAATTCATACCTTAATTGTTTTAAATATTCCAAATTTCTAAAAGATTTTTTATTATTATTAAATCATTTCCTAAAACCATTTTCATAAAACCTTATACAATTTAAATAAATCTTTAATATTGTTGTGAACACCATTTAATTAAAATAAATAAAAATTAAAAACAAAATACCATTCTACTATTTAAACATGAACTAGTGAATGTTTCTTAGGCAGGACTGCCCTCTAGTGACCATTTTTCATTATTGCACTTAATGAAAGTAAAAAATACTAAAAATATAAACATATTATACAAATCATGAATTCCATAGAAAATTAAATAAGATCATTATTGTTATAAGTTCTGTGTATAGCTAAAATGCGCCTAAAAGTAAAGGTTATTTAAAAATATGCATTAGTTAAAATCTTATGTTTAAATAAAATATTACAATAAACACAAAACATTAAGACAATTCATTCAAATATACATTACAATTTAGCTGCCCTTAACTTTAAAATAGGTAATATACTTGTGTATTCGTTCAGACCCGGTGGATTGTAAGCCTCTAGTGTGATTTGCCACCAGAGCTCCCTATATTCTATCTTTTCCTCCCAAAGTCCACCTCTGACATCCTTTTCAGTATGTTCAATTACTGTGAATACAAAACTAGCTTCTGAACATTCCTGAGTATGTCTATATAGGGCGTTAGTCTCCTTACAATTTTTAATATCGTTTAGATGTTCATAAATTCTCCTTTTAAGTTTCCTTTCTGTTTCCCTATATAGAATGAGTCACAAATTTTACAGACAGCCAAGTATATTAAACCCATAGAATCACAGTTGTAATAATTTTCTTCATTTATTATTGATCTGTTCCTACTCATAATGTTTATGCTATTACCATTTAGTACATATGGGCATTGTGCACATCTGCCACATTTGTATGTACCTTTTTTCCTTTAATTCATTGGATTTAGCCCACCTATTGCAATACATACCTGCACTATGATAGTGCGCATCCTACGCATTGTAAAAGGAATATTATCAAAGGCCAATTTGTGAGGGGTAGCAGGATGACCAGTAATGAAGAAGATTTTATGAGTGAATGTGATCTTTTAGAGACCATGTTTAGAGATCGAGGCTATCCTAATAAATTTGTTAAAGAAATTAGACAAGAAGTTGAAAAAGGCAGAGGAACTAGATTTATACCTATAGTGAAGAGATCTGAAACAGAAAATACCTTAAACATAAGCAAGACCAAAGATAAAAGGCAAGAAAATTACCATTTAGCCCTTACTTTGGAATATAATGGTATTAATAACAATATAAAACAAATTTTTTATAGAGAATGGAATAGGTTTATTAACTTAACGGATTTAGAGAAAGCAGAAAGCATTCCGGCTAAGGTGGTGTACAAAAATGCACAAAGCTTAAGAAATATCTTGGAGAATAAGAAATCCAATGAATTAAAGGAAAAAAGGAAAAAAGGTACATACAAATGTGGCAGATGTGCACAATGCCCATATGTACTAAATGGTAATAGCATAAACATTATGAGTAGGAACAGATCAATAATAAATGAAGAAAATTATTACAACTGTGATTCTATGGGTTTAATATACTTGGCTGTCTGTAAAATTTGTGACTCATTCTATATAGGGAAACAGAAAGGAAACTTAAAAGGAGAATTTATGAACATCTAAACGATATTAAAAATTGTAAGGAGACTAACGCCCTATATAGACATACTCAGGAATGTTCAGAAGCTAGTTTTGTATTCACAGTAATTGAACATACTGAAAAGGATGTCAGAGGTGGACTTTGGGAGGAAAAGATAGAATATAGGGAGCTCTGGTGGCAAATCACACTAGAGGCTTACAATCCACCGGGTCTGAACGAATACACAAGTATATTACCTATTTTAAAGTTAAGGGCAGCTAAATTGTAATGTATATTTGAATGAATTTTCTTAATGTTTTGTGTTTATTGTAATATTTTATTTAAACATAAGATTTTAACTAATGCATATTTTTAAATAACCTTTACTTTTAGGCGCATTTTAGCTATACACAGAACTTATAACAATAATGATCTTATTTAATTTTCTATGGAATTCATGATTTGTATAATATGTTTATATTTTTAGTATTTTTTACTTTCGTTAAGTGCAATAATGAAAAATGGTCACTAGAGGGCATTCCTGCCTAAGAAACATTCACTAGTTCATGTTTAAATAGTAGAATGGTATTTTGTTTTTATTTTTATTTATTTTAATTAAATGGTGTTCACAACAATATTAAAGATTTATTTAAATTGTATAAGGTTTTATGAAAATGGTTTTAGGAAATGATTTAATAATAATAAAAAATCTTTTAGAAATTTGGAATATTTAAAACAATTAAGGTATGAATTTTAAGGGAATATATGTAATTGATTAATTAACTGGTGTATAAATAGAGGTTGAATTATTCAACTGAGGACATCTGATGAAGTTGTGTGATAAAAACGAAAATGCATCTGTAGGAATAGCGTTAATGCTGTGTTTCCTTTTGTTGTATGTGGTCCAACATTTACTTTTATCGTATGTGGAATAAATATTCTGACATTCAACGCTGGTTGTTCTCCATTTCACTACTTGGATTATTGGTTTTTCTTCACCTCGTTTTTTTGTGTATCTTTGTGTAGTCTTACCCTGTCACATGTGGGCACACAACCTGATACCTCAACGTGTGGCCTATGACTATTTGGTACTACAATGCAAATCAGGAACAACACACAGTATGGCCCATTAGGGTGAACACATCTGTTCTTGTAACTTTGCCCCTTCTCTGTCATGGATCATGGCAAGCCCTGAAACTACAAGCCAACAGAGTAGATAATGCCAGTGATCACATCATGCCCCCCCCCCCCCCCCATCATTGGAAGATGTGTGATCTCTGAATCTTTACAACCTCCCCAAGTGCATGAGTTCCATATTCACCTCCTTTGACCCTGTTACATTCAGGCCAGTAAAGCAAAACTCCACTCTGAATGTACCTGTAAAGACTTAAAAAAGATAAAAAAGGAATGCTCAATCAGAACCCACATGGTTGAAACACTAGTATATCCTTATGGGTTAATTTGCATATATCCCATGGGTCTCCACTACAGGAGGTTTAAGGTATTACACAGTGAAGACTCTAATACAAGTAACTTAATGCCTGCCTTCACTGAGTCACAAGCTGCTTTTAACTATCATATGACCAGTTCATTAGCACCTTATATGCTTTTAACTCATTTTGTTAAACATGTAATTATCTACTCATATAGGTGGCAGATCTCTCTGGTTCTAACTTAGTAAACAGTAACATAATACTCTACCCGCTACAGAGTTTATTAAAATCCCTGCCTAAGCGCCCCAGGCCCTCACCTAGAAGATTTCTTCCATTAGTATCTACACCCACACTCACACCTATACATACTTCTACAGGGAATCAACAAGAATGCAAGTCTAAGTCTTACCGGTGACTCCCTTTTATGGCACACTGATACCACACTCACCAGACTGGATAAGCACTATAATTTTTATATGTCTTCAAATTCACTAGGTTAGAGTATTCGATTGTTAAGTACCTGCATCTCAAGCAGTTTTGGTGTTTCTAATAGCTCACCTTCTTAGAGAGAGATTGAATAAATAAATAAAAAATAAAGCTTCTGCTGCTCAGGAAACAGCTTAAATACATGAAGGAATAAAAAACTCTGATTCTGTAACCTTTCCACAAGTAACTTAGTGGATTAATAAAATTTATGCAAGTGTGCCTAGCTTTTAAAATAAAATGTAGATTTTTCCATTGGGAAGTTCTAGCCTTTTTGACAGTAGAAACTTATTGAAATTATTAAATTTTGAACTATTTTTTTTAAATTTTTCTTTCTACCTGGCAATGCCATTTCTTCCTGTATTGTTGGTTATCACACTTGTGCAAGGATGGACTGTCCCACCCACCCTGCAAGTCATTACTTTTGTATTCTCTTTCTGTCCCTCCTCTTTAATTATTAGTTGCATATCTCTGTTCATCCTACTATTTTTGCCTAGTCTGCTGTCTGTCCACTCTTCTACCCTGCAGATGTGTGTATGTGTGCGTGGTGTAAAATATTTCTTTCCTTGAACTTCAGTTCCCTAGCATGTGAGTCTTCATAAATGCATCATAGCTAAAACCATTATTAATTAAGCTCTGCCACAAGAGTTAACAGCATATAACCAGACTGAAAAAAAAAAACAAACAGTGATGGAGGATGCTAAACTGTCACATTAATTGCCTTACTAAAGAGTATGTGCCTTATTTCTTTTCTTTGAAATAGACCCCTTGGGCTATAATATCAGTTAATTTTGTGTAAAAATGGGGCATTTCATTTAACAACTAGAAGTTTTTTTTGTAACTTTCAAGTAAATTTTACCAAACATTATTTTGAATGCCCACGGTGGTGCAGCGGTAGCATTGTTGCCTCACAGCAAGAGGTTCTCCCGTTCGATTCTTGGCTGGAGTGCGGGGAGTGCCTTCTCTGTGGAGTATGACTGTCCTCAATGCGGTTGGGTCGGCGTTCGAAAGACATGCATAAATGGGCATGCCTTCATTGAAGGTTGGACGTCAAGCTGGCACCTCAGTGTTCATGCAAAAATCTACTGCCAATCATTAGCGGACCGGAGTTCCGCTGTGGCGACCCCTAACCGGGAAATGCCGAAAGACAACAACAGCCAGGTAGCACAGAGGAGTTTCTCCTTTTTTGTTCAAAAACTCCACAACCTTCTCCCTTCTCTCCAGAGCACAAAAAAAAAAAAAAAAACAGTACAAAATTTCAACTGTGTAGCACAATATGAGCTAAAATAGTTTGATTTTCAGAATTACCTTCATACATCAAATACATGCAGGTTTCAGCCTGTATCCCATTACAGTAGAATCCTTTAACTGGAAGGTTATCATACTTTTCTGCCATCTAGTGGTAATAAATCACAATTCCTTGCTATTTTTTTTTTTAATTTGTATTTGGTTTTAAACAATAAATTAAAAACAAATACCTATTTACATAGGTCCACAGCTGATCAATACATCAAATTTATACATTTCAACAACAATTAATATTTTTCAAGCAAGTCTTTTAGTTTAAGCCAAGATTTATATGAATGTGTAATATTAGACGTTCTCATCTTTATAGTACGCAATTCACTAATGAAAACAATTTTTGCCATACTAATAAATTCAACACTAGAAAGGGTAACTTTACTTTTCCAATTTTTAGTAATTACTTTTCTGGCTATAGCAGGAATAGACCAAAGAAGAGGCAAGTGGATTTTTGTAATTATCTCAAGAGTCGGAGCATTAAATTAAACTAAAGCTTTAGCAATATTACATCTATCTGACCATAGAGCTTGAATGAAGTTATTAGTTTCTTTCCAAAAAGGGGAGATGACTTCACATTCATATACCGTATGCATCCAATCAGCTATTATTTAAGAATCACATCTCCAGCATTTAATTCTATTTGATTTATGCATAACTGTAATTTTATTAGGAGAGACAAAATCCTTAGAAGTGAACATTTTTCAATATAATGAAGATGTGGTTTTATCTGTCGATTTTAATATTATTTTCTTGTATTCTTCAGAAAAGTCTTCATTATTAATGTTTGAGGAACAGTTCCAATGGGAATTGCCTAAATAAGTGAAATCTAACTTAAGAATTTTATAAATGTGTGACAGATATATTTTTTTAACTCTCATTCATAATGCAAAACTTGAACTGAATCACTGGATGAGAACCCGCAAAGCTTCTTCTCAGTAGTATCCTTATAGTAGCTTGTTTCAGCTTCATATTGTACTTATTTTACTACCTGCACTTTAACAAAGTTGTTTTTGTGTTTAAATTACCTGTTTAACTGTTGTAGGCTACATACTCAAGTGTGATAGCCATTTATGTACATTTAAAGTGTTTTTTTATTGTACCTGCTTTATTTTCTAACAAAAAAAAAAAAAAAACTTGTTTTCCCACCTTTCTAAGCTAGTATAGTCCAGTTTTCAGGTTAGTGGTGAATTCAGGACTGTGTTACAAGTTTTTGTGTTTGCCCATACCTTACTTGGATAGAAAGAAGTTTATCTGTTCACTGTGAGAGAGGGAGGGAGCTTTGAGCAGCCTATCTGTTTCTGGAGGAGTAGTTTCAGCCCAGAAATTAGTAGTTTATTGGCCATTTTGGGATAATTTCTCTCTCTTTCATTTCCCTGCTATAAAACCCGCTTTTGCGAGGTTTTGCTCACCGGGCAGCACTGGTTAGCTAGGGTATAACTATTCCCGGCTCCACAAAGTCTTCTCTTCAATTTTCCCTTGGAACTAGACAAACTTTCAACTTAAGCACTCAAACCATTCACTTCTCATCCTGGCACTTGCTCAAAACTCATAGGAAGTACTAATAAATGTTAGCACTAGACCCCCCTATACTGTAGAGAAGGACAAGGCTCTCTATTCGACCTTACCAGCCAATCAGTAAAACAGTTCACTGTACCAATCCAGGCATGTCTAAAGGGCAGTTTCAGGTGACTCGCTGGTCCAGCTGGTGAATCTGGGCATTTTGAGGCAATGTTACAATTGCATCATGTACACAGACAACCAAACACTAATACATGCGAGCGATGCAATTATACAGCCAAACTGGAGGCTAAGCTCTCTCAGCCCAAGACTGGACCAGGCAGTCAAGAGGAGAAGGGAATTACTTGCATCACACCACCAGTCTCACATAGACCTATGAAACCAGCACCAGCAAAAAATACACATAAATACATGAAAACATACTCAGAGGCTCTAAATAAAAATCTGCAAAAGCAACAGAGCCCTCCAAAGCAGACATCCAAGCAAGCTCCACTCCCCAACACAAATCATGAAACACATACTTCACAAAACCAGTGTGCCACGTAATCACAGCCCTTAAGGCAAAATAACATACCCAACTCACTAGTAATAGGTGACTCTGTAGTCAGGCACACTGATGTCCCAGTCACTTGGATGAACAAGGAGAAGGCTACTGTTAGCTGCCTGTTGGGTGCCAGGATCCGCCACATAACACAAGCACTCAGATCATGCCAGAACAAGTACAAATATGACTCTGTCATTGCCCATGTTGGTGTGAATGACCTGAGCCGTACCTCCCTGGACTACATGAAAAGAAACATGGAAAAGCTCTCTGATCACGTAGCCCAGGCCAGTATGACCCTGACCCTGAGTAGCATCCTGCCCTCACCAAGAATGATACCACGGTATAGAGAAAAAATGATAAATTTTGCAATTGGCTAAGCTTCTGGTGTCATTCAAAGGGGATCCAGTGTCTGCCAGCCTGGGATGACATGCTCAACAAGCCATGCTGCTTTGCTAGAGACGGCTTGCACCTGTCACCCTTTGGCTTTTGAATACTGGCCAAGGCTCTTGCCACCACCATAGTGCCTTTTTTAGGCAAGGCTCAAAAGACAAACCCACCGCTGTAAACAGCACAAGTAACAAAAAACTGAGTGTAATGCTACTCAATGCCAGAAGTCTAAAGCTCAAAATGCATGTACTCGAGGCACTCCTCCGTATGGAGAAAATCGATATATGTGCAGTAACAGAAACCTGGTTTAAGGCTTCAGAGAGCATGCCAGCACTACCAGGCTACAACTCATACCATACATTTCGGCCACAAAACCTGGACCGAAATACAAAAGGTGGGGGAGTATCCATATTCATCAAGGATACCCACACCTCCAGGTTAGTGGCACAGCACGATGCTTTAGAGATCATCCACGTGCAACTAACAATGGGCAAAATTGCTATTCAAATTATAGCTTGCTACAGATCACCCACCATGTCCCAGGACGCCCACTCCGCATTCCTGGAAACACTGGAAAACATAAAGGTCCTACCAAACACCCTGATATTGGGTGATTTCAATTACCCAAACATTAACTGGGAGAACTACTCAAGTACAAACTCCCTTGCCCAACATTTCCTAGAATTTATAAACTCAAACACCCTGGATCGACTGGTCAACACCCCCACTAGAGGTAACAACATATTGGACCTGGTCATCACCAACATGGGAAACCGGTGTTCCAAACCGGAGGTCAACCCCTCACTGGTTAGATCTGACCATAAACTAATCACTCTGGATATCCACATTCCACTACCATTCCCGGTCAAAGAAACCATTGTGAAAAACTTTTCAAAAGCAAACTTCACGTTACTTAAGACCGAGGTGGGAAGTTTCAAAGACCCCATGCTAAAGGATAACACTGTCCGAGCTGCAAAATCTTTTACTAATGCACTCTACAGGCACCTAATAGAATGCATGGATCATACTATCCCAAACAAAACCAAGACTCACTCCTCCAAGAAAAGGAAACCAATCTAATGGACCCCTGCCATAAACAAGCTATACAATAGAAGGAGGAAACTAGTACAGAAAAGAGTAAAATCCCAAGAAGGGAAGACATCCCTGATCAGTATCAGCAAGAAACTATGTTCCCTCATAAAATCATCCAAGGCTAGCTTTGAATGAAAAATTGCCATAGACTCCAAAAATAAGCACAAAGCATTCTTTAGCTATGCCAAGAATCTAAGTGAAAATTCTCAGATCTGCTCAGAGTTAGTGCAGAATGGCACAAAATACACTGAACTGACCGATATAGCCAACATCCTGTCAGACAGGTTCAGTGCAAACTTCACCCCCCCCCCTTACCCCCAAAAGGGCCCATAACTATACCAGAAGAATGTAGTGCCCCTGAAATCACAGACACTCAGGTTAAAACAGCTCTCTCCAAAGCCAAAAACACAGCATCAATGGGACTGGACGGTGTCCCAGGCTGCATCTTACATGAGCTCAAAGATGAACTAAACCCTCACCTAAACACACTGTTTAAACTCAGCCTCTCCACAGGCTACATGCCCACAGAGTGGTGCAGGGCAACAGTTATTCCGCTCCACAAAAGGTGGCGCCACAATGGACCCTGGGAACTATTGCCCTATAAGCCTGACTAGCTTGGTCTGCAAAGCTATGGAGTGCATCATCATGGATTTGATTAACAGAGACATTGGAAACCTCCAAACACTGGACCCCACTCAGTTCATCTTTGTTAAGGGCAGATCATGCCTCCTAAACCTGGTGGACTTCTTTGAAATGGTTACCAAGGCTATAGATGAGGGAAATGTGGTCCACACAGCCTACACTGACCTCGCAAAGGCCTTCAACACCATTCCCCACTCAGGTATTATAGACAAGCTCACCAGCCTGAACATAAACCCCTATGTCACGAGATAGGTTGCCAACTGGCTCATGGACAGAACCCACATAGCAAGAGTTGTGGGAACTAGGTCTGAATCTAAACTGGTTACAAGTGGTGTTCCCCAGGGCTCAGTCCTAGGACCCCTCCTGTTCGACTTATACTTCTCAGAGGTACAGGCAAGCACAGGAGGACTATGGCTGACCAAGTTTGCAGATGACTGCAAACTAGGGGCTATAATTGACTCTCTGGCTGACACAGCCATCCTCCAAAAGGTTCTCACTGAGACAGATACCTGGTGTCAAAACCATGGCCTCAAGCTAAATGCCAAAAAGTGCATAGTCATCCCTTTTGGAAAAAACAAAGTACCCACAAACTACCACATAGGCGGTAGCCCCCTAAATATGGAAGACGTAATAAGGGATCTGGGGACCCAAGTAGATAGTAACTGCTCCTTTGATAATCACATTGCCAAAGTGGTTAGAAAATCCTTCTATGTGGCCCATCTAATCACAAAAGGGTTTTCATCCAGATTGAAAGAGTTCATTGGGCCCCTCTATGCATCACTCATCAGACCCATCATAGAGTACAATGCCCCATTTGGGATGTACCTTACAAGACACCTGCAACAAGTGGAAAGACCACAGAAGTACCTCACCAAGAGGATCACTGGCCTCAAGCAGATGCCCTATGCAACTCGATGGAAGAAACTCCAGCTGTACTTGGTTGTATACCACCTACTCAGAGGTGATCTCTGCCTGACATACAAGGCCATGTCCAACCCAGAATTGATGGACATGCTCCACCTAAAGAAAACCATATCCCCTCAAGCCACACGCTCCAGGGATCTAAACCTCACCGCAACAATAAATAGGATGTGCTGCAGGGATAGATTCCTGTCCCAGAGCCGTCCCATGCCCTGGATCAAGATTCCAATCTACATTAGGCAGAGCTCCTTGCTAACCCTCTGCAAGAGAAACCGTGATGAGTGGATGGCAAACAGAAAGTATACCCCAGGGATCACTTCAATGGCTCTGCTGGACAGAGGCACAGGGCTCTAATCTAAGGGGGTGGCCAAAGCCAACACATTCCGGCTAGGCTTATAAATGCCTTTGGGCAGATAGTCTAGTACCTACCTATGAACCTATGAACCTATATTATTATCTATGTTCCAGCTTCACCAAATTAAGTCACAGTGTGATTCCCACTCCTTTCAGTCATTACTAAATCTTTCAAAAATGTTAACATTTATTTCTTTTCACGTTTATATACACTAATAAATTTTGAAGCCTAACTTGCTCAGAACTACACAACACATGAATGGAGATTTCAGGCAAACAAACCCAAGGCTATAGGATGAGGCTTGTTAGCAGTTGATAGTCTTAATACTCTGTTTTAAACTGCAAGAATAAATTTGGTTAGTTATCTGCCTGAGATGTCCCACTTAAAAAAAAGGTCCCCTGGCTGCTGCGCAATTGGGACATGTGTCCCAACTGATTGTTGTGTGTAATTTGTGGTGCTGTCCATTCTGCCCACCCAAGGGTCACTAAAGTTATACAATTTTAGTCACAGCTCCATAACACCTAAATGTAACCTTTCCTTCATTAGAAGTCTTTATACCATTAATAAATTCCAGTTTATTCTTCCCTTTAAAATATAATGAAACATTGCAATATTTCATAATAATAACCAATCCTTCAGACTTTGCACATAGTGTTAATTAGCTCTTTTTGGCACTCTCGCCATCAGTCACAGACATAATGCTGTTTTTTAACGTTTAGAGTTACTGCTCTCTACAAACTGCACTTTTGTCATTTGTCTGTTACTGCTCTCTACAAACTGCACTTTTGTCATTTGTCTGTTACTGCTCTCTACAAACTGCACTTTTGTCATTTGTCTGTTACCTTCACTTTGCCCTGCTTTACCAGTTTCATCACCATGACTACCACGACTGAATTATTATACTAGTGAACCTTCATAAAAGGGATCAGGCTAAATGTAAACTAATGAAGTTTACTCTAGCTCTTTCAAAGTGGAAAAAGGAGAGTGTAACACTGCACTCTCCCCTGAAATCTGATACCTGCTTTTTAACAAGCCATGCTCTTTCTTTCCACAGCTTCCCCCCATTTCACTCTCATTGTTATAATAATAATGTCGCCTTATTCATTATCGCTCCTCCCTGATTCTTTTACTTCCTCATTACTGTTCTGATTTCACTTTATTTCTGCTCCATTTAGGTCAGCATCCCCACAGAAATCCTGTCTTTCAAATTTCACAGCTCCACATTTCTTCTCATCTACATGCTCACCCATTTCTATTTCCATGAGCTCTCTACACCACTCACCCCAAGTAATTTATCAGTGTGGCCTTAAAATACTACCCGTATGAAACTAGTTATAACTTTAAAAAAACTGCATCACATCCCCCTGTTCTTTGCTCCAGGAAATCTATACACATTCTACAATATGAACTGAATGCTCTACTAACCTATTCTTACTCTCATATTGTCCACTTATTTAAATCTGGCTACAGGGAATTTAATCCATGTCCTGCATTTTTCTCAATTATTTATTTTATTATTCCCCTCATTTTTCCACCACATCATATCCATTTCAGATAAATCTTAAAAATACCCACCTCAGCAGTACAAGCAGTAATAGCAAAGGCATTCTTTCAATAGGAAAGACCTGGCTGAAATATGGTGACAATACTTTACAATGAAGACCTGCTTAAAGAGAACGACTGCAGACCTTTGTCCTTTTTAAGAACTCGTCTTCAAAATCAAATGAAGATGGGAGAAACATTGGCAGCACTTGAAAGCTTCCATCAACCCTACCATAACCAATATCAAGCCTAACCTAATAAACTAGGGTCATTATTAAGAGTGACAAATCATTTAAACAATACTTTCTCAATAACTCAGCTTGTAACTGTAACTCCTAGCCAGACTTTAACAGCACTGACTTTACTTGCCTACACTATACTGATGCAGTTCTTTGTCAATTTGCCTTTACTGTCTTGCACTGACTCTCTATTAGAGTCTTTTTAAAAAAAAATAATTGACTTGACTTTGATACTGTGTAACTTGTAAATAACGGATTTACTGTTTCATACAACTGCTGTGTGACATAGTTTGTCTCAAAACAACAAGGACATTGCTTCTACTCAAAGTACTAATACTGTAAAAGGTTTATAGGCTTACTACTGCCTCTAGCAAGCATATACCGTGTTACTGACTGTATTTTATTCATTTATTTGTACTTATGTATTTTATATATTTTATACATTTATATGTACTTTTTCATTATTGTTTGTCTGTTATTAACTACACTTGCTGTTGTGGAGCTTTTTTCCCCGGACCTCCACTGAAAAGGGCTTTTGCTCAGTCGAATACTCCTGGTCAACAAATGTCAAATAAATAAATAATAAATAAATACATTTTCCTGTAAGTCCCAACAACAGCATTGTACTATGGAACCTCAAAACATTTTGTTCAGTTATCTTAACAGTACTCGATTATTCCAAAACTAACTTTCACTCTACTTGTTGATTATAACAAAAAAAAGCACTTTTCTTTGTAGATAACATTCAAATTATTAATAATTACTTCTCATTTCCTCTTGAAAACCCATCATCAGTAATAACACACTTACTGTTCTCCAAATAAAACACCTAGTAATTCTAAATATGTCTGTGTAACTTCTACAGTTCCACATTAAAGCCCTCACACCAAAAACATTCACTTACTTCTTTTCAAGATGGCTTCTAATAATTTACATCTCAGGACCACATTTACCTCAGAATTATTTACAAAAGCTGCTGCCTACATAGCCCCACACATTTTGCCTCTGACTGCATCAAAGTCTGAATGGCAATCTACCATTGTTATTCTTTTTCCTAAGGTTACAATAACTCTAGAACAAATGTCTACATATTCCAAAAGGCAAAAGCCTTAGGAAACTAGTCTACAAACACATTCTTGCATTCACAGAACCAACAAGATTCTTAACTCATTCCAGTAAGTTTTCAGACCATGCTTTAATGTTACTTCTCTCTTACTACAGACAGACAAGATTATCTGTCATTCTTTGAATAAGAGCCTTTATAAGGAACTAACTTGCTAACTTTATTAATCGAGTTTGCAGCCTTCTGTATACTCAGTTCTGATCCTCAAACTTTCCAGTATTGGTTATTATGAAGAAACAGTTTTCTAGTTCAGCAAATACCTCCAACAGGACCATCCAAACTTTGTTAGAGAAGCCCCTTCACTTCAAAATCTTTCCTCACTCTGATTTTCCTAAGTGATCTAGTCTCGGTCCTCTACTTGATATTGTCTCTTTTTTTCTAATTAATGATCTTTCTTCTGACGTTCCTATGTTCCTTTTTGTGCAGAAAATGATCTTTTCTTGAGGAGTAGTAACAATTGTTATAATCTACAAACATTGTTATAAGGTGGATTCTCCAAAAATAAACTAATTGTTAACTTTGCCAACGCAAAAGCCATGTTATCTGGAACATCACAAAATCTTATTTGTCATGCACCTTCAGCACATGGATCCTGAATTAAGCACTGTCTCTTGCTCCATCTAATCAGAACTCTGCACCACACAAGATCAAAATGTTCCCTCTCTCACTCTATTTAGAAATGTCTTGTTGAAACACTTTATTAAAAACATGACATGGGGACTTAGAATGTATAATTGTTTTTTTTTCTGTACTATTTTCAGCTATACTTTTACTATGATTTGATTTCTTTTAGTTTGCCTGGATGTTGTATTCCACCATTGTTTAACTTAATTACTATGTTTGAAATCAGTCCAATTAAGAATTTGTCTGCTTTGCTTGAAATTTTTATGGTTTACATGTATAAGTCTGGCTGTGGCCATGGCTGATAAGTGTCCTTGAGTCAGCCCAGCTAAAAGTAAACAAATAATACATAAAATAACATTAGAGAACATAAACTAAATTACATAAATATAAACATAAATACATAGATCATGGTTAGCCCAAGAAATGAAACACATAAAGCTCTACAATAATATATCTGTGCAGATCAGACTCCAGGGGCTTTCCTACTGGTGCCATGGCCTACTTTTAATGAACATGTGAATATCAAATCAATGTCTTTAATATGAAATTCATCTACTCCAGTCACCTATAGTCTTGTATACTAGCTAGCCACACAAGGGCACTTACCTGAAGCTACTTAATGTAGTCATTGTTTCATGATTATACATAAAATAGAGTTTGGCCTAGAAAAACAGATAGTTGTACTTCCAGGCATGCCACAGTCAAGAAACTCACCATCCTGCCCCAAAACAACTTCCAGTCTACAAAGATTAGAATACCTACCCTTTCAGTCAAACAGTATATAATGTAAATCTCAAACAACCAGTTGCCTATGTTTACATACCTTTGACTTTAACATCTAGTAATATATCATCTACCACTTCACAATTAATAATCAGTATGACACTCAAGCCTCTTAAGTTTCCATCTCACTCTACTATACCTAACTACTGTAAAATACCACTATTGTGTATAATGACAGATTTTAAAATTACAATTATTAAGCCAACAGCACACTTATTATAATACATCAAATTACTATAAACAGTGCTCCATTTCATTCTGTCACATACATCTCAAAAATAATACAACAAAATCATAGCTCTCAACATCTTAGAACAAGAAATCTGGACAGAGCCTAAAATAACAGGGGGCTAAGGCCCAGAAATAGGGACAGATGTTTAATATTGGTCTTATAAGCTTAGAAAGTCACTAGAATAAGAGGATGTGCGTTATCATTTATTTTCTGAAGGATATGTAGTCTGAAACTTAAATGTATGTCATTATTTACTGATTTTTATCCTCAGCGATTTGCCAGAAAATCACAAATTTTATGAGGAACAGACCAAAAATATAAGCCAAAAATCTGGACATTCTGTGAAAATTTGAGTAGTTGAAAGGTATGAACAAAACTGCAAACCTTACTGCTCACAAAAAAAAAAAAAAAAAAAAAAAAATCAATGTCTTATAGCTTTAATTGCCGCAAAACAAGCATTAATGCACAGTAGAAAATTAGACCTCCCTAAAATGTTTTACCACAAAATCACGTATCTTACTATTTCTAGCTGTACATAATAGAGATGCATTCATCCTAACCTAGACCTCCAATTACAGACACATTAACTACCTCTCCATTCATCCAAATATGATCGGACAAAGCAGCCCTCCATACAGCATGCATCTGTTCCCAAACCATCTGCAATATAATAGCTGAACTTTGTAGAGTTAGATACTTTATTGTTCCTGTGATCTTTTATCCACAAACAATTTTTTATTTCAGCTACAGAAGTCACCCCAAAACAATTACACCTCTATGTAAGTATTTGACTGCTAGGAGCATACACTTATTCCAGGTATCCATAGATCCAACAGACTTGCAGTAGTTCACATTTGTATTTTGCATTTGGAAAAGGAAAAATGTTAAAAATGCCTAGAAGCTTCAGAAAAATAATAACGGATTGTTTGCATAGTAGCAAATTACTTTACTTCTTTCCCCAAAATTGGTACACAGCACAATTCAGGGTTGATGAACATAATGGTAAAAAAACTTGACCTCACAAAAAGAACCAATAATGACTACCCCAGTACCTATTTGCACTGATCACAATGAGAAACAAAAAGTGGTTAGCATGGACAGCAGTCAGTACAACTGATCCAATATTTGTAATCTGGGTTGCTAGAAAGATGGTGTAACATATAAATGGACAAGCCAGCTATTGCTAGGCAATAAATGTAAAGAGTTTGTCAGTATTAAAAATGTTCTTTCTGAAGATGGAGTGTCTACAATAATAAACACAGCTGTTACTCAAACAATCTGACTGTTGCGTAGTATAATATGAGGACATTGGATTTCAGCAATTGGCATATAAAGATGAGTGGATAAGACACACTTTGTGCTTTAATTTTTTTATCAAGCAGCGGACATACCAAATAATATGCATTACGTATGACTTGCCAACATAATCAATATGTTGAGAAGCTTATCAAACCTACAACACATCTGTATCTGTGAAAAAGGTGATAAATAGAAAAACTTCAGTTCAATACCTGGAGTAATTTGTATATAATGCCTTTACTAGTTACTGCTGCATTTGAAGTATATGTTTAAATACAGGGTGAAGCAGTTGCCATTGTTTTAAAGTTAAGCTATCTAGTTGCAGATGTCTTCTCCTTTCAGCTTCTGTTAGTAGTCACCACAGCAGATCACTAGTCTGCAGAATGAGTGGCAGTAGAGTTTTGCAGTGTCAAGTTGCCAGCCCAGTGCCCAACCTTCCTCAGGAGGCACACATTTATTTTATTTTATCTATTTTACATTTACATACACCTAGGGCCAATTTAGAATATCCAATCCAACTACAGCATATCTTGGGAATGTGGAAGGAAACAGGAGTACCCAGAATAAACCCAAGCGAACACAGGAAGAACATGCAGATTCTGCACAGAAGGCACCGCAGCTGAACATTGAACTGGAGAACTTCTTGCTGTCAGGCGACAAAACTAATCACTGAACCACTGTGCCACCCTAAGCTATCTAGTTACAAACATGTATAAAAGTACTTCAAAATCCATTATGATATTCTCACTTTAGACTGTAGCAAGAATGCTATATGTGTTCTTTAAAACATGATACATGGGTCATGATTTATTATCACTTTGGTTTGCAGTTCTAATGCATGGGGCACATCTGTGGGATATGGCACAATGCAAGTTAAACAGACTTAGAAATATTGCACAGTTTGTCAGTGAGTTGTCACATTTATCTTAACCAAACTGTTGCTCTGTATGAACATCTAAATTTAATATACAGTGCATGATTTTTCTCATTATTTTATGATATTAATTTTATTTCATGAGCAGGTAGTAGTAGTAGTATACAAAATTGCATTATGAAAATGTTGATTTAAAAGAGCACCATAAGCTATTGACAATGGCAATACATTTATAGCAGTGACCCATTCTTGATAATTCAAGTTTGTCCACATAATGTACATTTTTAGTAGATATTACTTCCTTATTTGAATTGCCAGTATATGGTTTTCTGTCCTTTGACCCGTATCTTGAGTAAAGTTAGCCAATGTGATAAACTCACATAAAATTGCTAAATCCTTAGGTTTTCAGCTAATATTCCCATTAAAAATGAACATAAGTTAGAAATGGATTCTGACAATAGAAGGTACTGCTAGCCATGCCAGGTGAATAGGGCAGTGGATGTAAGACTTGTGCCAGCACAACTAGTTGGAATTTTATAAATAATTATATGTTATTTGTATATAAAGCTGATTTGTACAGATACTTGTGCCAAAAATGTATTTGTAAGCCTTGCTTGCGTTAATTGTGTTAAAGTGTATCAACAGTGCAACCTGCTGAAAGGAAGAGAAATGTACATGTATTATGGTACCTGAATTAAATATATATGTTTTTAATAGAGGATACTGGCACAGCAATGGTTAACAAGCTAGCTTATTTTAAGAAAAATAAGGTAAATGAAAATGAACTGTTAAAACATTGAACAGCACCTCACAGTGCTGAGTAGGCCTGGAAACACTATGTAAGGGAGCAGCCATTATCATTTAGCTTTTGTAAAGGGGGGGGTTGTAAATGTTTCTGGATCTTAGGCATCCTCATAAAAGCTCTAAATGTGTACTGTAGCAGTCTGCTAATGTCCTGTCTCAAGCTTCAAAATGAGAATACTGTAAGAACTTAGAGTCAAGTGTCCAGATGAGGTCATTGTGCAAGTCCTTTTGGATATTATGTTTTACAGGGAGTAATCTCAGAATATAGAGTATTCTGTTTAGGAACTTGATTAGAAAGACTGCTCACATATTTTATCTTGCCTTGCCCAAGTAAGTTATTAGGGAGCAGTAAACTCTCTTAGATTCAGTCTGGAATATAGTGAAGCTTAGTTTAGGGATTGATTTTCTTTATTTGCATGAGTCTGTCCATTAATTTTGTTTTCAATATTTTCTGTGATTTGAACTCTGTGGTTTACTGTAAATATATATTCAGTATTTTCATGTACTTTTATTATTTATTATTAAATACATTTAATACTTTTATCGTGGCTGGTTCTTGTAGAGAGTATTTAAACTTTGAGAGTATTATATTTATGTGGTGGTACTGTGTGGGCCACTCCAGAAGGCCTAACTGTCTTGGTGAACTACTACCATTTTTATTAGTATTAATATTGCACAGTATAATTGGACACCCTTTGTTAAGGGCCCTAGAGTAGCTGATTGTAAAGTGTCTGGTGGCAGTGATAACTACCTTATACTCTGGGCAGAAGGGGCACAGCAGGCAAACCTGAGCCAGCCTTTCCCAGGTGTGTGTGTGTGTGCGTGTGTGTGTGTGAAAAAATTAACTCTCTCAGTGTGTGTGTCAGCTACTTGGGGCAGGGACATGGGGCACTGGGTTTACAGAGAGGGTGCTGGAGGACTTGGCTTGGACACTCGGCTGAGGACCTAACCTTACAGTCATACCAGTGGGGAGTCTTATTGGGGATCTGGAGAGAGACAAATATAGAGACATCCAGACCCTGGGCTGAGTGTGTTCCCGGTGTGCTCTTAAGGGAAATTGTACTTGATGCAGAGAGGTGCGCAGATGGAAATACTGAATGTATCCATTTGTGTTCCAAATGCATGTCCCTTTCCAGTGTCAGTGGTGTGGATTCAGGTTCCTTGATTACTGGCCCAGAGTGGGGATGACACATAGTCGTGCCCATCACCTACTGGCAGCAGTGGTGGGCATCACATTTTTAATTGGTGGCAGTGCTGGGTTCATGACATGCTCACATATTGTTGAGCAGTGGTGTGGATATTGAATTCCTGTAGCCTGTAAATGGTATTACTAAAGAAATGTGTACTCTCAGCAGCCACACAGTAGACATTCAGAGTTTCATGTCACAATATTTTTATTTATTTACTTTTTGATAGCTTAGTTAGTTAGGGAGAGCAGGCAGGGATGTCAGTAGGGAATTATGGCAAGCTGACAAACCATTTGGCTGAGATATGCCAAGCCAAAGGATTAGGGAATATCAACCTGACTAAAGGGGACATGATTGCAGTCTTAACCACAGCTGCAGCACAAACCAGCAACCAGGAGGATAACTAGTTTAATGCTGGGAATTTGCAGCCCTAAGAAACAGGACAGTTCAAGCTTCCCTCATAGGACATACAAATCTGCCTGGAGTTAAAGAGACTTGAACTGGAGGCCAAATATTTGGAACTAGAATCAGCAGAGAGACTGCGGTGTTTGGAGGTCAAAGTAGAATCAGCAGAGAGACTACAGTGTTTGAAAGCTGAAGAAAATGAGAGGCAGAAGCAACATGAAAAGGAAATGCTGAGTCTTCATCAGGGTCATGGAGGTAATGGGGAAGGGAATAACCATACCCCAGAAGCAATAAAGGTCAATAAACTTCTTCCTCAGAACCAAGAAGATAATTTTGATAGTTTTATTCATCTATTTGAAAGATTATGGATACAGTATAATGTTGACCGAGGGCTCTGGGTACAGTTCCTTACCCCCTTACTTTGTAGTAAAGCTGTAACCGTTGTTTCTAAATTGTCTGATACTGATTGTTTAGATTACGATCCAGTTAAGGAACGTCTATTACAATGTTTTAAGTTAACATCTGAAGCTTACAGAAAAAACTTTAGTGAGCATAGACGCAAGGCAGATTAAAGTGCATGTGGTTATATTGCTGAACTAAGCATTTATTTTCATAGATGGGTGAGTGGGTGTCAGGCCACCACTTTCTGAAAAGCTGGAAGACATTTTGGTGAGGGAACAAGCCCTTAGTACTTTGCCTGAGGACATGTGAATATAGTTGGCAGACAGGGAATACAACTCTGCAGATGAGTTGAGGAAAAACAGAGACCTATACCTAGCAAGCAAGGCATCACTGCACAGTAAAGGGATGCCCAGTGCTGCACATGGATATAGGTGACCACATGGTGGGCAGCCTAAATTGCCCCAACAGACTCCACCAGTAACAGATGGAGCTACTAGTTCAGGTACACAGCCAGGATCAAGGGTAAAATGTTTTAAATGTAACCAGTGGGGCCAGGTAGCATATAGATGTCCACAGAGACAAGGTAGGGACCAAAAGGTGGGGAAGCCAGCAAGTGGGAATAACAGAATGCCAGTGATAAGTTGTCTGGAGAAAACAGGGGTACCAAACTACCAGCAGAGTCTAAATCAGATCTTGGTAGATGGAGAACAGAACACTGCCAAGAGAGACACAGCCTCTGGTACATTTGTTAAGCCTGCAGTAGTTAAACAGGAGAAGTACTTACTTGGGCAATCCACTCCAGTCAGAGCTTTAGGAGGGATCCTATTCCAAATGCCTTTGGCCAGAGTTTACCTTGACTAGGAGGGTAGAAAAGGAAGGAAGCAAGTAAGTGTGTTTGAGGATATCCTTGCAGATGTCTTGACAGGAAATGATTTTGATAATGCAGTACCTTGTGTGCATGCAGTAACATGCAGTCAGGCTTGAAAACAGACATGTGGGTCTGGTAGCCTGTGGGAGATTCAGAGAGACCACACACCTGAAGCCAGGAGTCTACTTCAGGGAGGGAGCTACCCTGTAACAATGAGATTGAAGGTGAGCAACAGCTGCTGGTGGGTACTTATGTTCCCTTGGACCGAGTAACTGCAAGGGCAGAGGTGAGTAGAAGTATCCAGGCTGACAGTGAGGCACCACTGTCAGAGAATACCAGACTTCCTATGGAAGGGGAGCTGGGAAGAGTTACAAAGACAGAGTTGACACAGGTTTAGTTCTCAGACCCATTACAGGGCTTGAGGAAGGTAGCTAGGGAGGCACCTGATTCTGAAGGAAAAGAGGAATCTGTATACTGGAACAAAGGGTTACTGTATAGAGAGTGGACCCCTTAGGGATGGTTAGAAGGTGAGGTAATACAGCAGTTGGTAGTGCCCAGAGCCTACAGTCTGGCACATCTAGCCATAGCCCACGACATTCTCTTTGCAGGTGGTATGTGTATAAAACATACCAAGAGATGTATCATGCAGAACTTTTATTGGCCTGGGATTGCCAGGGATGTAATAGAGTACTGCAGGACCTGTGAACAGTGACAAAAAGTAGGCAAGGCAGAAGACAAGGTCAAAGCTCCTTTGATGCCTTTGCCTGTGATAGAGGAGCCATTTCAGAGGGTGGATATGGATATTGCCGGGTCTCTGAGTACCCAATGTTCCACAGAGACGAAAGTATATCCTAGTGGTAGTAGATTATGCTAGTAGATACCCTGAGGTGGTGGCTCTGTCCTCCATCGAGGCAGAGAAGGTGGCAAATAGTTTGCTAGAGATTTTATGCATGGTAGGTTTCCCAAGAGAAATACTGACTTGCAGAGGTGCCAATTTAATTTCAGACCTGCAGGCTAGTCTGCGGGAGTGCTGTGGATTGAGGCATCTAAAAACTACCCCATACCACCCCCAAACTAATGGTCTTGTAGAGAGGTTAAACACAATGCTAAAAACCCTGCTATGGGCATTTACAGACCAGGTTAAGAGTGGGACACACATTTTCCTCATCTATTGTTTGCTTACAGAGAGTTGCCCCAGAAATCCACAGGGTTTTCATACTTTGAGTTGCTGTATGGGCATAGGGCGAGGGGACTTCCAGATCTGATTCATGATGAGTGGGAGGGTGAGTGTGAATCCCACAAGAAGTCTGTTGTGGAATATGTCCTAAACCTCAGGAAAAGTCTTAGGAAGCTCATGGGCTTGGCCCAGGAGAAGCTGGCAGGAGCCCAGCAACAGAAAACAGTCTGGTTTGACAGGAATGCTAGAGAGTATGTTGTAGGGCATCAGGTAATGGGTCTCATTCCTGTCAGACACAATAAACTGCAGGCAACTTGGGAGGGACCCTTCAAGGTGGTAAGGAAGGTCAGTGATGTTAACTACATGGTAGAAATGCTGGGCAGGAGGCAGGGGCACAAATTGTACCATGTTAACATGCTGAAGCCTTGCAAGGATAGAGAGGCCATTATGCCTAGTATTTGCAGTGGATGGCAGGAGGAGTCTGAGGGGATGTGGTGACTAGACTCCTCAGTGAGGCTTGAACTGACACCTCAGTTGAAGAGGTAACGATGTTCCAGTGGCTATTTCCTACTCCAGTTTGAGAAATCCTAGCAGTGTTACAGTTCTCTGGGGACATGTTCACTGGAAACCAGGGTTCACCCACCTGGTGCAGCACCATGTGGATAGAGGGCCCCAAAGACCTATAAAGCAGGCCTCATACAGGATATCTGAGCAAGCCAGACACAGTCTGAGGGAGGAGATACAGGAGATGTTGGAACTAGGAGTAATCCAGGAGTCCAGCAGTCCCTGGGCCTCCCCAGTGGTGCTGGTACCAAAGAAGGATGGTGCCACCAGGTTCTGTATGGACTACAGGAAACTAAATAGTCAAAAAGAATCAGATACTTACCCCATGCCTAGGACAGATGAAGCCCTAGTACAGCTGGATGGGGCTAAGTATCTGACCACTACTGATCTTACCAAGGGCTACTGACAGGTGTCTTTGACTCCCAACACTGGAGAGAGGCCAGCCTTTATGACTCCTTTTGGCTTGCATGAGTTCACAAAGATGCCCTTTGGGATGAGAAATTCCTAGCAACTTTCAAGAAGCTGGTAGGTTGTAGCCTAGCAGGAGCAGGAGATTATGCCCTTGCTTACCTGAATGATATTGCCATCTACAGCCATTCCCTGCAAGAGCACCTTCAGCATGTCAGGTAGGTGCTGGGCAGACTGCAGAGGGCAGGGCGACCATTAAGCCCAGTAAGTGTCAGGTGGGTATGATAGCAGTCGCGTACCTGGGATATAGAGTAGGGAGTGGTAAGATCAGGCCAGAACCTGCCAAAGTGAAAGTCATTCAGGCGTGGTCTGCCCCTGTTACCAAAAAGGAAGTGAGGGCATTCTTATGGACAGCGGGATACATAGAAAGTTTGTCCCCAATTATAGTACCATAGCTGCTCCACTTACAGCCCTGACAAAGAAAAAAACAGGCCAGATAAGGTAATGTGGGCCCCAGCATGTGAGCAGGCATTCCAGAAGCTTAAAGGGGCTTTGGAAGGACCCGCTGTGTTAGCCGGTCCAGATTACAGCAAATAATTTGTTGTGCAGGTGGATGCTTCAAACCATGGGGTTGGGCTGTACTTAGCCAGGTTTTCTTAGAGGGAGAAGAGCATCCAGTGGTATATCTCAGCTGTAGACTCCAACCCAGGAGGAATGCTATGCAGCTGTAGAAAAGGAATGTCTAACCATAGTATGGGCACTGCAAAAACTTCAGCCTTATCTGTATGGAAGGAAATTCACTGTAGTTACAGACAACAATCCCTTAACATGGTTACACAGAGCCAGCCAGCTACATGCCAAGCTATTAAGTTGGAGCTTAGGATTGCAGCTGTATGACATGACAGTGCAACACCATAGTCGGATCGGCAATGCCAACACAGATGGGGTCTCAAGAAAAGGAATGGGGTAACATAGTCCCATATAGGCTTATTTCTCTCAAGCCATATTTCTCAAGGGTTACTTGAAAAACTAACTTGAGTCTTCAAAGAGTAATTAAAAATGTGACGCCCACCACTGCTGCCAGCATATGATGAACACCATTATGTGTTATCCCCACGCTGGGCCAGTAATCAAGGAGCCTGAATCCTCTCTGCTGACAGTAGAGAAGGGCATGCACTTGGAATACAAATGGATGCACTCAATATTTCCAGATGTATACCTCTCTGCATCAAATACAATTTCCCTTTAGAGCACATAGGGAACACACTCAGTCCTGGGTCTGGATGTCTCTATATCTGTCTTCCTCCAGATCCCTAATAAGACTCATCACAGGTACAGCTGTAGGGTTAGGTCATCAGCCGAGTGTCCAAGCCAAGTCCTCCAGCACCCTCTCTGTAAACCCAGTGCTTCGTGTCCCTGCCCTAAGTAGATGACACACACACTGAGCGAGTTAATTTTCACACACACACACACACACACACACACACACACACACACACACACACACACACACACACACCCCTGGGAAAGTCTGGCACAGGTTTACCTGCTGTGCCCCCTTCTGCCCAGAGTATAAGGTAGTTATCACTGCCACCAGACACTTTACAATCAGCTACTCTAAGGCCCTTAACAAAGGGTGTCCAATTATACTGTGCAATATTATTACTAATATAAATGGTAGTAGTTCTCCAAGACAGCTAGGCCTTCTGGAGTGGCCCATACAGTGCCATCAGATAAATATAAGTATTATCAAAGGTTAGATACTGTCTATAAGAACCAGCCACAATAAAAGTATTAAATATATTTAATAATAATAATAATAATAATAATAATAATAATAATAGCACATTAAAAGACTGACTATATGTTCACAGTAAACCACAAGAGTTCAAATCACAGAAAATATTGAAAACAAAATTGATGGACAGACTCATACAAATAAAGAAAAACAATCCCTAACTTAGGCTTCACTATATTCCTGATTGAATCTAAGAGAATTTACTGTTCAGCAATAACTTACTTGGGCAAGGCTAGATGAAATACATCAGCAGTCTTTCTAGTCAGGCTCACAAACAGAATACTCTATATGCTGAGATTACTCCATGTAAAATATAATATCCAAGATGACTCGCACAATGACCTCATCTGGTCACCTGACTCAAGGTTCCCACAATATCTCCTTCTGAAGCTTGAGACAGGACTTTAGCAGATGGCTACAATACACATTTAGAGCTTTTATGGCAATGCCTAGGAGCCAGAAACATTTAGAATGCTTCCTTTCTTCTTTACGAAAGTTAAAGATAATGGCTGCTCCCAGACTTACCGTCTCTAGGCTTACTCAGCACTGTGGGGTGATGTTCAATGATTTAACAGCTCATTTACACTTCCCTTATTTTTCTTAAAATAAGCCAGCTGGTTATACTATTGTTGTGCCAGCGTCCTCTATTAAAACATATACATTTAATTCAGATAGCATAATACATGTACATTTCTCTTCATTTCAGCAGGGTGCACTGCTGTTACATTTTAACACAATTAACACAAGCAAAGCTCACAAATGCATTTTCAGCAAAATCATCTGTGGAATTCAGTTTGCTATACATGACATATTTATTTATAAAATTCCAGCTAGCTGTGTTGTCACAAATCTTGCATCCATTGCCTTACTTCTCCCGGGCATGGCTGGCAGTACCTCCTATCATCACATGGTCAGTGATGCTGTTTGCATGAATCATGTTTATCTTAGTCATACAAATTTTCTTAAAGTATTATTAAAACAGATGGTATGATAAACATCACTACTGGATTTCATTAATAGAAACAATGACCAGTTTATGCTCAAATGATGAGTAGTCACAACCCAGTGCCTTGAAAAAAAATACTCAAGGTATCTATGATCTGATGAACCTATAAAATATTAAACTCTTTCAACAGACTATTTAAAGAGCAATGAATGAGGTAAGGCATATAAGAGATATAACTGAATGTGGGAAGTTCAGTACCCCAGTTCACAGTATTTATTAGAAAAGTAACTGAACAGATTAGATTAAATTAAGGCATCCGGAAAATGAAATAAGTAGAAGCACTGAAACATGGGGACAAAATGTTTTTCCACTATATAATGAGGAGCAAAAGGGGTAAGACAAAGCCATATGTGCTGATCAGAGGTAGAGACATATTAGAAGACAGAAACAAGCAGCCTTCATGAAAGAGTAATGGCAATGTTGCTAAAATAGGAAGGTAAGACAAACAGACCATGAATACATGGGACGACAGACACCAAGAGGAAGGCACAAGAACTAGTGAAGGAGTTCAGGCTCTTGGGATCAAATTGGTGGTGAACTAAAATCCTGAACAAAATGACAGAGTGTGGTCAAATCTCTGATAGATGTATTTTATAGATCGCTGGTCAAAGAAGTGATAACAACAGACTCAAGAGATTAAAGTGGTCATGCTTATAAATGAACAATAGACACAAGTCTAGAAATTGCAAGACTATCAGTTTTATCCCAGTGATGTGAAAAGTAATAGAAAATACCTGTGAAACAATCAGGCGACATTTCTGGACTACCACCAGCTCCAAAACATGACACAGCATGGGTTTAACTGTTTGAAAGTTCTTCCAGTTTAGGGTGCTCCAATTCAATGGTTGGGCAATGCCAGAAATTAATAGATGGGGTCCACATGAATTTCAGTAAGATAATCAATTCAGCACCCCCTGAAACTGGTCCCTACTCTGAGCCAGCAATTAAGAACACTCAATCCTCACTGCTGACTCTGGTGAGGGATGGTCACTAAGAGCAAAGATGAATTCACACAGTATTTTCAGATACAGCTCCCTGCACCAAGCACAATTTTCCTGAAGAGCCCACAGGGACCATGCTCCAGACCTGGAGCTGGACTCTCTTTCTCTGTCCAGGCCCATACAAACTCCACACTGACCACTTTGGAGCTCTGTGTCCCTGTTCCCAGTAACTGACACACACACTTGGATATTTGAGTTTCAGACACACATATACACACCTGGAAAAACAGGCACAAATTTACTAGCTGTGTCCCTTTCTGCCCAGACTCTGAGGGTTCATATTATTTCCTTGAAGAGGTGTTCTATCGAATACCTCTTCATTGAACTTAAAACCACAAAATTTGAAAACACAGAACGTCCACATAAGTGATTTCTTTCCTTGGGAAAGAAATTGCTTGGCTATCCTCGTCAGTTTGCCATTTTCCCTGCTGTAGTGCGATCTCATAGTTGGTATATTTAGTTAGGGGGTGTGGGGGGCACTTTGTAGTGTTTGTGGTTAATTGTTGGCATTTGTAGGGCAAGTGATTTCTTTCCATGGGAAAGAAATTGCTTATGTGGAGGTTCAATATTTTGAAAGTTCTTGGTTTTAGGATCGATGAAGAGGCGTTCCATGGAACGCCTCTTTGAGGAAATAATATAGACCCGACTCTGAGCTAATCATGCTGCCACCAGTCAGCTATATTAAGGCTCTTACAAAGAGTACCCAATTATACTGTGTAAAATTAAAACTAATACAAATGGTAAGGTGTGAACAAAGCAGCAAGGCTTTCAGGAGTGCACTAAAGCAAGTATAAGTACTCTCAAGATGTTAAAAGTATTCTTTAAAGGATCAGCCACAATGAAAGGTATTAAAATATTTAATGATGAATAATAAAACAGAAAACAGGAGAACGCTGATTACAATAAACAACAGAATTTCAACCACAGAGATATAAAAAATAATACAGTTGGATAGTTTCTCACAGATACATAAAACAATAGTAAACTATTCTCACTAAATGGCCCTGACTAACTAAATAATTACTTTTTTCCTGATTACTTACTAAAGAAAGGCAAACTGACGTGTGCTGAGTGTCTTACCACAGCAAAAAAAAAAAAAAAACAGATGATGTCTGTCTTTGTCTGTGTGCATGTGTGAGATACATATCCTGTCAGAAATCTTTCTTGACAGATTCTAAAGTGACCTCTGGTCACCTGATTCTGACACGATACACACACAGAGCTTTGGTAAGGTCTGTGGCAGCATCTAAAAGCTATAGCACAATTTCAAACTTTCTACCCTTCCAGGGTTCTCTGATTAACATACACATTTGATCAGTTACAACACTACAACTTAATATACATGCATACATTCTTTCTGTTCAGGATCTACTGTTGATGCATTTTTAACACAAGTAAATTTACAAATATATTTTTAAGTCAAACATCTGTACAAATCAGTGTAACATAAAATTCTTTACAAAACTCCAGCTAGGTATGCTGGCATATGTATACATGTACTGCCCTACTCTCCTTGGCACAGATGGCACTACCTCATAAACCACACCCCCTACCAAGGGCTACTGAGTAAGCACACAGTACTATGGCTTGGCATGGGAATGCTTATATCAACAGAAAATTGGCAAGAAATGAGGCAGTAGATGGAGGTGGTGAGGGTGACTCTGTTGAGAGAGACAGAGGTGACTACCTTTGTGCAACAGGAGTCCTTAATAAGTTCCTGATAGAAACAATGAGAGAAATAGAAAACAGGGTAATGTGCTTCTAGATGATACCAAGACAGAGGCCACAATAACCATTGAAGAAAGAAGCCAAAGCACTGATCTAGTAAACTTGGAAAGATGGGCAGTGAAGAAAATTAAAATTCACCAGTGATGATGAAAGATGTTACATCTGGATTTCTATAATCTGGGGTGAACTACAACTGAGCTGTAGGTAGGATTAATCAGACTGACTAGCAGAAGGACTTAAGGCTGGTAGCAACTTCATATCTACACATTTACACCATTAGGAAGAAGATGACAGTGCTGTAGCCATGCTCAGATGGATACTCGGATGTAACCTATGAGGTGTAGACTCCAAGGACATCATTTTCTCACTGTGCTGGATAATGGCCAGGCTTCACTGTGTGTTGTGTGTAGTTCTGTGACCCTAGAGGGGAAAAATGGAGTAGAACTGGAAGGGCCACAAAGAAAACAGGGACTGGACTATAGAAGGCGATAAAGGAAATGGAGCTCTTCATGCAAGAGACAAGGAGAGATATGAGGACATGATCTGGATCCAAAAAATTCTGAGAATTAACTATAATTGAGTGAATTCTGGAGAATGAATGGAGAAAAAAGAGTAGACATCAGCTGCTAAAAAGAAGGAAGAAACATTATCATTGCTGTGGCAGTTATACATCAGCAATTATATGTAATCCATAAAACTTGTTTCATAATGACAGGACTGATACTTGGAACTGTAAAAGTAAAGCAATGAGAAAAGAGAAGAAATGTGACTATATTTAAGTAATAACAGTCACAGTCTTAGCTATGACAAAGGTATTTTCTTATTCCAGCCTGAGTATAATCTTCCTTTCATTGCTGTGACTTCAAACTCTCTCTCTCTCACACACACCCACACCCACACACACACACACACACACACACACACACACACACACACACACACACGCACATGCACACGCACACACACACACATGCATACATATACTCTTTCTTCATCAACCAGTCATAGAGTGGAATAAGGTTCTTGGGGTGCAATCTTGGTGAATGTAATTCAGTTCTGTTTTTTGTGTCATGATTGACTGTTCACCATGTAATATGCCAAATGTTTTCCTCGGGATACTTTCCATTTTTTCCATAGTGTTAAAATAAGACTGAATAGCCTAGTGGTTCCTGTATATGAGCTCTTTCTCTTTCTTGTGCACTGATACCACCAGGCGCTCAGTCCAACTTTTGGAAACCTTTTTTGTGCTTATACAACTATCAAACAGTTCCTATGAGTGATTCTGCTGTTATCTTTGTTAACACTTGTAGTACTGTATAAACAGCTCTTTTGACTAAGACTAAGCCTTATATAATCGGAGTAGTTTCCAGTCTGCTTTATCTTGTATATTTCCTTACTCAGTCATACATTCCCACAGACCTTAGGCTCCTTCCCATGCTGGTATCTTTCCTTCCTTCTGCAGGCGAATAGTGAGGCAACATATTTATTTAAGGTGTACTTGTTCTGCATTCCTGCTGCAAACTCTTGTTGTTATGCATTTCTGCTGTTAATTCTCCCTTCAGCCTTGCATTCACTCTGTCAACCTGTAAGATTATTTTTTTTCTTTCTTTTTTTGTTGTTCCATCTTTTGTGTGATTTTTTCTTTCTCTCTGTATTCAGTTTGTGCTTTAATTTATTTCTAACACTGATTATACCTTTTCTGTTTTCATTTTCAAAGTTCATGTTTCTATCCTTTATAATATGCTGCCTTCTATTTTTTTCTATCAGTATCCCTGCTGTTTATCCAAATATTTCAGTACTGTAGCATAATTCCTGGAGCTTTTCATTCCATGAGTTCCATAAAACAAAGTTTATTTTTCTGAATATTGCTTTACTGACCAACTTACATTGACTTTTATTACTGTAAATGAACATTTTGCTAATTAATAATTTTTCTTGAATGCATTGCATGCTGTGCTGGAAATAAATGCTTCTACTGAAAATGCAGCTATGGAAACAGCCACCATTCCCTCTCACAAATCCTGAATATGTACAGGCACACCTATTTCATTCATACAGGGATATGTTGGATTGAGTTATTGACAATGACACTGATTTTATTATATATTCAATTATTACTTCTTTGTTCCTCAGGTCAGGAAAATAATGTCACTCTAATAATTCTACATGTCTTATGATCGCACAGCTATTCCAGAAGGATACTTTTTTGCAGGATGAAGTGCAGGGATCAGGGATACAGCATGCTAACAATGAGTAATGGTTATACTTGGCACACTGGGATATTAGTAATATTCATTTTGTGCCACTGTAGCCCATACATGGGCATGTTGTGGGCTCCATTTCCAGAGAACTTCTCAGGTGTAGGACAAAAATGACACTCCCTTATTAAGAAGATTTAGTGTGGTCCTGAGCGTGCCACTTGCAAAGGCTATATAGGCTGCTGCCCTGGTAACAGCTCCTAACAAGCTCCCTAAGTATAAGGATCTTAACATTATGTGTAGTGAAGCACGCGGAACGTAGACCTCCCAGCCCTGCACTGAAAAACTATAAGGTCGCTGCCCTGGTAACAGCTCCTAAGAAGCTCCTTAAGTATAAGGAACTTAACATTACGTGTAGTGAAGCATGCGGACCTCCCAGCCCTGCAGTGAAAAACTATAAGGTTAATAACCCTAACTCTTAATGAAAGGCTTTGTAAGCGAACTGTAGCTGGGTCCAGCACTGGAAATACCCTCAAAAAGTCCCATTAGATAACTGCTGCAATATAGCTAACCTTAACCATAAAAATAAAAACCCTCAGTTGCTAGTGTTTTAAGTTCATCTAGTGACTATCTCACAGCTAGCCCTCCTGCAAAAACAGTAAATTAAAGCAAATTTAAAACTTGCCTAAAAGGACTATTGAAAGTAATAGTACACCTACCTTGAAACCTCCAATCACTGGCAGATTGGATAACTGGTTAAGCCCTGGCCCACTCGCCCTCACTTCACTCAGGCTCGTATCGTGCCCCACCCTGACCCAAATTCCACACACCCCTACTATTGCTTAATTTATATCTAACTAGCCACACCCAACTCCTCTACAACCAATCAGCAACAACTAATACTACAACCTCAATCAACCCCACCTGCCACCACTTGTCCCCCTCCCCCCCTCTACTCCCATACTAGTACCAAATCTCAACCTAACTACTATGTCTATCCCCACACTTTTATTGCTAACCTTTCTGTTATCCCTGCTACTCATCCCATTTCTACTCTCATCCTATGAGAACACAGGATTCCTTGGCTTTCACTACCCTAGATTCAGAACCTCAACTCCTTCACTTACACACAATAACGCTTACCTTCCCCCTTCCCATATTCTTAAATCACCAACCCCATCCAATTATTTATTTATTTATTTATTTTACATTTGTTAACCGGGCTAGTCCAACTGGATACATGTCCATTTTCAGTGGAGGCCCGAGGAGAATTACTGTAGTTTACACAGAATCTAATATCATAGTTAGAATAAAAATAACATCACCATGGATGGTGACAACAAAACAGAACATTTAAAAAAAATAAAACAAAAGCATAAATAAAAACAAAAGATTAGTACATTATATATAAGAGATTTCACTATCTTCCAAACAAGTAAGTCATTATAATAGAGAGAAGATATTTATATAGAGGCTAGTAAGGAGATGTGCAGGATAGAACAGTATTATAAGAATAGGCTTGGTAGGCAGATGGGTTAGGTAGGGCAGTTTAGAGTAGAAAGGTCAGTGAAGAAGTTCAAAGAGTCAAGATAAGAAGAGATATATAGAAGGAGACAGGGTAGTACAGAGGAAAAAAAGCAATAGAAAAGCAATTAGTCAGGGTTATTACAAGAACATAACCAGTGGTTGGAGAGGAAATGTTTAAGGTTAGTTTTGAATAGTGGGAGAGATGTAAGAGCAGTTAGGTCAATTGGTAGGAGGTTCCATATTTTCCCAACAAAGTTAGTAAATAGAGAGTCTCCTGCTGAGTTTTAGAAAAAGAAGTTTGCATCATCATTTTGTTTGTGCGTAGCTTTCAGGTTGCAGTATGGTGCTATGAGGGTAGAGAGAATAGGGGTGTTGTTTGGTTGATAAAGGACCTTATGGGCTATAATAAGTTGGTTGAATTGTAGAAGGTGAGTAACTCAAGCCAGCCTAGTTGTTTTAGGTTTAGACAGTGATGAGTTCTATATGGTGTGTTGGTGGCAAATCTGGCAATGTTATTATATGATCTAGCCAGTCTGTTAAGATTGTTTTGGGACAAGTTAGTATAGATGGGGGAGGCATATAATAGGGTGGAGATTAAGTGAGTTCTTGCTATTGTAGTTCTGGCTAAAGGTGTTAGGAATTGTTTAATTCTATACAAGGATCCAAGTTTTTTGTTGGTAGATTTTATTGTGGTGTTTATGTGAGTGTTAAATTTAAGTTGATTATCTATTGTGATTCCTAAGAGTTTGGTAGTAGTGTCGGGAGAAATAATGGTACCATTGTTAGATTCCAGAGTAAAGTGCAAAGGGGAGATGAGTGTGAGGTGTGAACAGCAATAATTTGTTTTTGGGTTGAGGAGAAGACAATGGTTAGAGAACCATTTTTTTATTGTAGAGAAAGATTTTTGTGTGAAAGACTGCAGTTCAGTTTGGGATGATGCAGAACAAATAATTGTGGAGTCGTCGGCATATTGAATGCAGGTAGAGAAAGGGATAGAGGTGAAGGTCATTGATAAAAATGGAGAATAGAAGTGGACCTAAGATAGAGCCTTGTGGGACACCTAAGGAAGTAGGAAGGAGTTCAGAAAGATGATTCTGCCAGAGAACTGCTTGTTTACGATTATCCAGGTAGGATGTGAACCAGCTCAGGGAAGATTTATCAAGAGAGAGGGACTTCAGAAGGTGGAGAAGAAGTTTATGGTTGACCATATCAAAGGCTTTAGAAAGATCAACAAAGAGTGCAGATGACAGGGAGTTATTGTTTCTATTTGTGTTGATACAGTTGGTAAAAGAAAGCAGGGCTGTGGTTGTACTGTGTTAAGGACGAAAACCATGTTGACAGTATGCTAGGAGATTGTGGTGGAGTAGGTGGGTAATTAACTGTTTATGGATGCATTTCTCCATTATTTTAGCAAGTGGAGATAAAAGAGCTATGGGACGGTAGTTTGAGTATTCAGTAGAATCACCACCTTTGTGAAGGGAATAATATGTGAGATTTTCCAGATTGATGGAATAGTGCATTCTTTGATTGTTCTGTTAATCAATATAGAGATTGGGTAAGCAATGGCTGAGGCTCCTAGTTGTAGGTATTCCTCGGGTAATTTCTCAGCTGAGGTAGTGGAAGGTTTGAGTTTTTGAAGTAAGGAGAGGATGAAGGCGGTAGATATTGGTTCTAGGTGGAAAGGAGGGGGGGTGGGGCTTGTAGTGGTCAAATTGGTAGTGTCAGGATGTTGTTGATTAGCTAAGTTTTGCACTGCTGTAGTAAAGAAGGTATTGAAGGCATTTGCTATTTTGTAGGGTCATTAGAGTTGGTGCTAAGAGGAGCTGGTGTGTCTACTTTACCAGGGGATATAAGCCTATTAATAGAGGTCCAGAACTTCTGTGGTTGTTGAAGGGAAGATTGTTGGAGTTGGATATAGAAGTTTTTCTTGTCCTGTAGGATTGCTTTTTTAGTTAGATTTCTTTGTTCCCTGAAATTTTGCTGATCAGTAATGAGTTTTGTGGTACGCCATTTGGTCCAAGATTTATTCCTGGAAAGGATTAGCTTTTAGTCTGATTTGTGAGCCATGCTGCTGGTTTGTTTTTCACTCTTATGGTACGAATTGGGGCATGATGATCTAGGATTTTTAAGAAGGTGTTATTGAAGTAAGATACTGCTTCATTTATTGGAAGGGACTTAAGGGGTTCCCATTTACAATGTTTAAGTTCAGTTAGGAACAGTTCCTGGTCAAAGTGTTTTTTATAGTTCTAACAGGGGGAGAAATGTTAACGTTTGTTTTGTGTCTGATTATATATATTAGAGAGTGATCGCTAAGGTCATCAGGTAGGGTTCCTGTTTTGTAGTTTTGCTCTGGACCATTTATTAATATCCAATCAAGAATGCTTTCTTTGTTATTGGATTTGTTTATTCTAGTTGTGGAATTGATAAGTTGTGTGAATCCATTTAAGTTGATCAGAGAGGATGGATTGGTACTGTTACATAAATTCCAGTCGGTATTAACGTCTCCTAGTAGTATAGTTTCTTGTGGATAATTTAGAGATAGCCAACTTAATAGGTCTTCTAGTTTATCGTGATTGTTACCTGGAGGGAAATAAGTACAGATGATATTAAGTGATTTTTGGTTGTTTAGTTGTAGTTTTGAGATAATTATTTCAGCATTGCCATCAGAATAAAGTTTGTGGTTTATTTTGTTGATTTGTAATCCTGCTTTATAAAGAATTGCAACCCCACCACCTTTTTTCTTTATGCGATCTTGTCGAATAATATTGTAACCTGGGGGAATAATTTCCGTATCTGGTATTGTTGGTTTAAGCCATGTTTCAGTTAAACAAAGGATGTCAAAGTGGTAAGCATCTAGGAGAGCATGAACTTGAGTAATTTTGTTGCAGATACTACGTATATTAAGATGGGCAATTAAGAGTGTTTTAGAGGATTGGGCTGATAGAAGGGGGATAGAAGAGAATCATTACTGTTAGAAGGATGAGTGGGATTCTGGGCCCAGGTTAGGATGAATATCTCCATCTAAAAGGGAGTGGAGGACAGTAAGGTTATGATATTGGATAAGTTTGGAATTATAGTTAATTAACTTTCGATTGTTAAGAAATGAGTGTTTTATATGAAAGAGTCGATGATATTTAGCATGGATGTAGCTATGGTTATATGTGGAATTGTTAAAGCTTGTGCCTAAAGCAGGGAGTGATGTAGTAGTGTATTTGGATGATCTGAAAAGTGTTTTGAGAAGGGTTGTTCATAGGAGGTAAGGAAATAGGAAGTGGTAAGTAAGTGAACAGCGAGATTAATAGTAGACAATGGCATGGGTTAGGCATGTTGAAAGAAGAGGGAAGTAAGTTTAGTAAGCTAGATAAGGTGAGCGACTAGCTTTTAGTGAGAAAGGCAAGAGGTGAATAGGGAAAGTCTGTATCTAGGAGGTGAGAAGATATAAGTGAGGGGAGAGGTTGGTAATGGGAGAGTAATAAGTGGAAGTAGGCAGAGGAGGAGCAAATGGGTAGCCTATATGAGCCAGGTAAGAGATGAAAGGGGGAGATGTTAATGTAGTGGGTGTGGAGGAATTAGTGTAGGGTGTGGTTAGAGGTAAGGGATAGGTAGGTTGAAAAGGAAATGAGATATTGAGGGGGAGTGGTTAAGAGAGTATAAAGGTAGACACCCTGTGGGCGGGTGGGATTTGGGGGCAGGTAGGCCTAAATACATCTCCCCAAACCAAGGTATTATTACTGTACTCTACTCAGGATCTGGAAACTCATAGTTAGAATAAAAAATAACCTCACCATGGATGGTGACATCCACCCAAACCCTGGTCCAACCGCTACTACTGCCCCTAATCTCTCCACCAATTCCCCAACCAATATAGACCCCTTACATAGACCCCCAGACTCCTTGCTGGCCTGCTATCTAAACATCAGGAGCATTAATAACAAAATCCAGCACCTACATGCCCTCCTGGCAGTATAGTCACCTGATATACTCTGCCTCACAGAAACATGGCTAAATCTTGCCACTAAGGAGAATGAAGTCCTGACGCCAGGGTATAACATGTATAGACTTGATCGTACCCAAAAAAGGGTGGAGGGGTAGCAATAATCTATAAGTCCACCTTATCTGTCACCATAGACACCCAACAACCCCCCTATTTAAAAACACCAAAATTATTATCACAAAGCTACATATTAACAACCAAAAAAGCATAAACATTGTCTGTGTCTACATTCCCCCAAGGAAGAACACAGACACCCTTGAGGAGTTCCTAACCTGGCTCAATAACAACCAGCCACAGGAAACCATAATCCTCAGGGATTTCAAAATTGACTGGAATGCCTGTTCCTCTCAATCCCCCACAACCCATGTAAACCTCCATGGATTTACCAAAACCATAACCTCACCCACTAGGCTGGTAAATCACAAAACAAAGCCAGTACCTTGGATTGGATACTCATCAACAACTCCCCGCATATCTATATGGCAGGCACCTTACCAGATTATCTAAGTGATCACTGCCTCACATATATACTCAAGCTTAAGATTAACTACCGTCACCAACCCACCTATAGAACTATAAGAAGCAACAAAAATTTTGATCTTCAAAAGTTTAACAATGAACTAAAGGCATGCAACTGGTCTACCCTAAAAAACCTCCCCCTAGATGAAGCTGTCACTTACTTCAATGCCAAATTCCTGGCTTTTCTTGACCTTCATGCCCCTAGTCGGACTAGTAGAACCAAGGTCAATGCTGCACCTTGGCTCACTAAAGATACTAGGACCAAAATTGCACTAAGAAATAAAGCATGGGCCACCTGTCGGACAACTAGAACCCAACCTGACCAACTGTTATTTAGGCAACTAAGAAACGATGTGAAAAAAATCCATAACTATAGATAAAAATAACTACTATTACTGCCTACAGCAAGTACACCAATATAAACCTCAGAAATTCTGGACAGGAATAAATCGACTCCTCCACCCAGGACAAACCACCACCCCAAACCCCTCTGCCGCCAATCAAAACCCCCTAGAAGACATTGCCAACTCCTTTAACACCTTCTCCACTGAAACCATCCAAACTTTAGCAAGCCAGCTCACACCCACTGGTTATAATCCAAACATAACTAATTCCAAAGCCATAACTTCCTTCAGTCTCCAACCAGTCTCCACTCAACTCATTAAGACCCTACTTAGGAAACTAAGACCCACCACCCTGGCTTCTGCCCTCCTCCCAGCTGACTACTTACAAAAGGCTGCAGATGCAGTTGCATACCCCATCTCTGTCCTTATCAACCGAACCATATCAGAAGCCATCATCCCTGACATATGGAAAATCTCACACGTCATACCTCTTCACAAGGGGGACAAGTCCACTGAACTGTCTAACTACAGGCCCATAGCAATTTTGTCACCACTAGCTAAGATCATGGAAAAGTGTGTTCGTATTCAACTCATGAAATATCTCACACAGAACAAACTACTATCCAACTCGCAACATGGCTTTAGGCCTAATCACAGCACCACAACAGCCCTCCTCTCTTTCACAAACACTATAAACCACAACCATAACAATAACGTACTGACCTCCACTTTCTTCCTAGACCTATCCAAGGCCTTTGACATGGTGGATCACAAAATGCTAATGAACAGCTTGGAGGCTTACAACTTAAACACAAAGGCTGTCCAATGGTTTGATTCCCACCTACAAGGCAGGCAACAGGCAGTACTGTGGCAGGGTAAACTCTCCTCACACCTCCCCATCAGACTTGGACTCCCCCAGGGCTCAAGTACTAGGTCCCCTTCTTTCCTCCATCTTTATAAATGAACTTAGCACAGTCATACCAGAGGCTATCTGTATTCAATATGCAGATGACTCGACCTTGATCTGCTCTGCCACCACCCCAGCAAATCTTACCACAATAACCCAAAGCGCCTTCAACAAGGTTGTAAAATGGCTATTAAACCAATGTCTAATACTAAATCCCAACAAAACTAAGTTACTTCTCTTCACCCCAACGTATAGGACCACCTCGCCACTGTTCAACATAACAGCTAATAATGGTACCATCATCTCCCCAGCAACGCAAACTAAACTGCTGGGTGTCACGATCAACAACAACCTCAGGTATGATGTTCACATCAATCAAACTATAAAAACTATCAATAAAAAAATCGGTAGTCTATAGGATCAAATCATTCCTCACCCCGCAGGCTAGAATTGCAATCGCCCGCTCCCATCTTCTATCTATCCTTCTTTATGCCTCCCCTCTCTTCTCCCACCTGAGCAAAACTGATCTTAATAAATTGTCATCATGTTACAACCACATTGCCAGATTTGCAACTGGCACACCATACCGTACCCACCACTGTCAGAACCTAAATCTCCTGGGATGGCTGGAACTACCCCACCTCCTACAGCTCAACCAGCTCATAGTTGCCCATAAAATCCTCCACCATCCGGAAATTACTTCAGCCCTAAGAAACATAATCTGCCCCTACAGCAACAATCGAACACTCCGCTCATCCACCAAACTCCTAGTACTTACAATCAAATCCAACCATGCTGCGGGCGACTCCCTCTTCGCCAACTCTGTTGATAAAAACTGGAACTCACTACCAGCTGACCTTACCCTAGAGTCTTCACCAAAGATATTCAAATACAAACTTAAAACCCACTTCAAATCACACTGGATATGTCCCTGTACCAACCCTGACTAGTACCCCACACATCCCTCCACCTTGCTTTTAATAAATGTCCTTACCCCTCCATCTCTCTTCATCTAACCAGGGATAACCTTCACGAAAGCTACTCAATGTATTGATTGTGTAAATAGATTATCTTAAACCCAAGATAATATGTTATCAATAGCAATTACTTGAATTGAAATGTATGCCTCAGGCCTCATGGATGGTTGTATTACTATGTCTGTAATCTGCTTGTATGTCTGTAACCTCAATTATTGGACTATGTATTTTTATAATGCCTATAACCTAAGTGCAATGTTCCTAGTATTTGTAATATGTATATGTAACTTGGAGCTTTTCTCCCCAGGACTCTGCTGAAAATGGACATGTATCCAGTTGGACCATCCCGGTTAACAAATGTAAAATAAATAAATAAATAAATAAATAAATAAAATAAGCTTGTAAGTAAAAAGTGTTGCAATCAGCCTTTTTACAATTTATTATGATAACCTTGACACATCCCTCTCATCCTATATGCACAAGAAATCTAGACAGAGTTAAAAATAATGGGGAGACAAAGGCCCAAAATCAGGGGCAGATTTTCAGTATTGCTCTTATAAACTTAGAAGGTTGCTAGAATAACTGGTTTTGCATATGAAGATATAACGACTGTCATTATTTAGTGACTTCAGTCCTTAATGATTTATCAGAAAATCTCAAATTTTATGAGGTACAAACCAAAAATATGAGGCAAAAATCTGTACATTCTGTAAAAATATGGACAGTTGAGAGGTGTGCCTTGATAATGTACAGCATTTCCTGTCTTAGTACAAATAAATGGCATAATTTTAAGGATGTGCTGCTACCTTACTATAACCATCTGCTGATTATAGGAAGTAGAAGTGAGGCAGGTGTGCTGACCAATGCTGGACAGTTAGTGCTTCACAAGGGTGGTATTTTCATTTCTTTTTATTTAGTATGTAGCCTAAAAACTTGGAACTAACCTCTGGCCTTCCACTGTTGTGTGTGTGTGTGTGTGTGTGTGTGTGTGTGTGTGTGTGTGTATGTATACACACACACACACACACACACACACACATACATTGAGCTTGGTCTGCAAATGCATTTTTTATTAGAAGAAAACTAATCTTATGCCAATAATGCACCCTGTAGATTCTGAATATTTTTCTTGGAGACTCTAGTTTATCTTTTTTATGGAATTAACTCTTGAAAATACATCTTGCAAATCCTGTAAATTTAGCTCTGAATGAATATTTGTATGAGGCTTGCTTCCTGTTACTATTAACAAAGGAATGTGCAAGCAGAGATAATGTATAAAGCAACATGATCTGGATGCATGCCTTAAATTCTAATTAGAACTCATTCTACATGTAATATCATACTGCTTATGAATCATTAGTATCCTGAGGAAAACAGAGGTTTGTGAATCAGTACTTATTCTGACCAGATGGGGGAGCCCAAGGCCTGTGTTTGAACTGCTGAAGTACTAAATTATAGTTCCAAGCAAGTCATTTTGTATTGCTCCGATAATTTGTTCAGAGGACAATAGCTTTTCAGCTTACAAATAACCCTCAGTATAAGTAAATATTATGGAATTAAATTAAAAACTAAGTGCTGAATTTTGTTTTTCTTTGTCTCAGAATGTATTTCATTTATCAAGTAAGCTATTCTATTTTGTTCTCTTTGCAGTTAACCATTTTTTACATGCAAGTACCTATAAGAAAATGAGTTGCTGCCATCTAAGTGCAAAAATCACCATCCTTGACTTACTTTCCAACTTAGTTATGTGATGCCACTGGTTGTGATATCAAAAAGAGCTAATATTCAGAGGTCAAGCTCATGTACTCGAGAAGAACTGCATTATTACAGAGTTTTCAGAAGTTTTTGGCAATGCTTATTAAATGTTTCAGGGTTATTTTCTTTTCAGGACCTCACAGACCATTCTTGCTTCATAGAAATCATTACTCTTTTAAAACTGAATTGTATGTAAAAGTCATATGAACACATGCTGTGGTCATAGACTAGGCATTCAATGGCCAGAAAAACATAGCACTGAATAATAATATTGTTACATAAGCATGGTACAACAAAAGGCATTGTTGGAAAATGCTGCCAGCTCAGGTCCTCTGTTTATTCTTGTTTTGTATGTACGTCCTTACTTATCTAAATATTTCTACTTTTGGAGATGATTATGCATGGAAAGGGTATGATGTCTAACCCTCCCTTTTAGCTTATTCCCCTGGCATTTTAGAATATTGCTTCCTGTCTGGGTCAATTGATGGCTATAGATTCATAGGTAAGTACTAGGCTAGCTGACCTTGAAGGCCATTTTAAGCCTAGCCAATTTCCCTTGCGGTGTTTGAATTAACCCGGCCTGCTTAAAACAAAATATACCGTTATTGATGGTAGTATAGTTTTGTTCAGTGTTGCTTGATTCGTAACATTGCAGCTGACTTCCTGTTCTCTGTTGCTTGATTCGGAACATTGCAACTGGCGTCCTGCTCATAAGAATAAGCCTAATGGTAATGAAACACACTATTTTTTGTAGTGCATGGTTACGTTTCAAAAGTGGGAAAAAAAGACAAGCTTTTTAAGTGCCTTTCTGATGTCAGAAGGGTGCTTAATGAGCATTTGTTAAGTATGCTTAAACATTGTTAAGATTGGGTCTTATGAGTACAGGGACAGAAGATTAAACATCTTTGAAAACTGTTAGCTGCTTTGCTCTGCCACAAGACTATTCATTCCTCAGAAGAGCACTTTCTTTCTGCTTGCTGTTTGGCAGTGCTTAGTGTTTTACTGGCATTCAAAGACTTTGAAATCTGGTAAAACACTTAGCTTCTGCATGTTTTCTGTTTTTTATTTTTAATACAACTGGTAGTGCGTGGTGAAGGTAAAGTTCTATGCACTATAAAGTATTTTGATCAGGTCTCACTGATCGTAACACTTATGTGTATTGGATGTGGATACTAAGATTCACCTCGCGAGTTTCACTCTTGAGGTGAATTCTTGGCATCCATATTTCAAACACCTAATAAGTTGGTTATCATTAGAGACCTGCTCATTGTTCATTATTCAGTCATTATTATTTATTGAGGAGCCCAAAGAAGAAAGTATAATTGTTGCATTAGAAAATATTTTATGGGAAGTTTCTAAGTTGTCACATCATCCTTCCATAGCATCCATGGTTTAACGAAGCCTTGAAATCTGCCATGAAGTAATATTTTTGAAACATTACTAAGACTGTTTCAAATTGCAATACAGAAAAAGAGACAGATGTGACTAGAGAAACATCTCCTTCTGATAGCATGTGTATATAGTTAGGCCTCTTCCTTCCCCAGTGACTGGGATGTTTGCTGCCTCCTGCTTTGTAGAAAGGTCTTCATGGAAGATTCTTTTGCCATGTAGAGGAACTTTCTATGGTCCCACCATTTTTTAAACAAGCTTAATTTTCCCTTTCTATGAAATCAAGTATTATTTAATTATTTATAATTTGCTGACCAGTCTGGCTGGCAGTTACAGCAAGGGATTAAGACTATGTGCTGTTGATGAGCTGTTTCCTGTAGTCAAGGGTTTGAATCAATCAGCTTCAATTTGCCTTACTATGTGACTCCATACCTCTCAAATGTCCAGATTTTTGTCTCATATTTTTGATCTGTTCCTCATAATTTGTTGCAGCAAGTCAGCAAGCATGCTTTTGGAATGTAAGAAGAAAGCAAAGAATTCAGAGGAAACAACAAGTAAACTCAGTACAGTGACCAAAGATGAGGACTGAACCCGGACCCATAAGTGAGGGATCTTACCACTGAGAAACTTTTCTGCCCAATGGTCATGCATTCCTTACAGACACTACTCATTAGATTTAGAAAGTTAGAATTTTGTGTGCTCTTCAGTGACATAAGGTCAGAATCCTTGCCTCAGTTATAGCTTCTAACTGCTAGCAGTGTTGTTCCCTGACAGAATGCCTGAATACTAACAGAAAGCACATGCTTTTCAATTATCATCATAATAAAGAGCATTATCACCTGTATTTGATCATGACTGAACCCATAAGGGGATATGTTAGTACACATGACAGAATAATAAGTGCAATGTCTCTATTTGTTTACTGGTATAGTATACGCGTCCTATTTTCAAGTAGTCATTGCTCCCTCAACATTTCAAGAGTTCAGTGTTATGTAAGAGAACTTCCAGGTGTTCATATCTGTTTCTTTCATTTACCCTCAGTAGGGCTGGGTCATTCTCATTCATTCTACTCATGGCAGAGGATGCTCATTCCTGATTCCTTTCCCTATATTTTCATGCACTTATGAGCCATCTCAGCACCTGAGTCTTGAGCCAAGTTGTACTGCTTAACTATTACCCATTTCCAGAAAGTGCAATGATGCCAGTGTTGGTTAAATTAATTAGGGAGACAGTTTCTTTTTTGTCTCCTTGGAAAAGTGGTCTATTTGATATGACTACTGCCCAGCTTGCCAAAGCCTAACATCTCATTCACAATATCCCAAAATCTTACTTTTAAGGTGTTTTTCTTGGGGGTGCTGCTGTTTTAGTCCCCTATACCCCCAATATGGGTGTTTTGACTTCACAAGCCTATCTTTACATATTCTACTTTTGAGATCACACCAACATGGAAAAAATGGAACAATTTCCCTTTCCTCTACATCAGTATGATTTTAAAGATAACATATTTAGAGATCAGGAGTGTGGGGCTAGATCCCCCACATCTGGAATTGTTGGGGGATGTAGCCGTCCTTGTAAGAAAATTGTATGTTGAAATTCAAAGTACAGTAATGTAGTCTGATGGCCTTCCTAGTGTCAGTGAGCTCGTCTGTGGTAGACTGTAGATGGAGGCTAGTACACTACATTTTAATCAGTTATAGCAAACCCCAGGAAACACTCATTTCAAAGCTTGATTTTCATTGAATAATTCCTTGAACTATTTGCACCAGAGAAATTAATCCAATTAATTTCTTGCTGATATTCTGATATACAGTCATAATTCTTGTATACTAAATTAATAACAAGGAAAATTAAAGTGGAGAACAATTTGTCATTTTTGTATAAAACATTAATCATTTTGTAGTTAAACATTTACAGTGCAGCTTTCATGTTCAGTACTGTACTGATAGCTTTAGTTTTACAGTTATTCAGATTTGTCAGAAATGCAGATTTATTTCTTGCCTTTTTTTGTCTCTCTCACACACACACACACACACACATATATATATATATATATATATATATATATATATATATATATATATATATATATATATATGCAGGTCTTTCCGAAAGGAACCTGGTGTAGATTAACAGGCTGTGCCAAGCAGCTAGCCTGCAATGGAGTCCAAAACCAAGGCTCTCTGGAAGCAGCTCTATGTTTGATTCCTAAAGGGGAATTGGACTTGCAATACCAAAACAATTTGGAGATATAGACATGCTGTAGGTGGATTGGACACTCCAAATTGGCCCTCGGTGTGAGTGTGTGCATGCGTGTGCCTTCTGTGGAAGGTTGGGCGCCAGGCTGGCACCTCGGCACCGTAAAACTCCACTGCCAATGATGAGAGGACAGGTGATCCACTGTGGCGACCCCTAACCGGGAAAAAGCCGAAAAAGAAGACGAAGACTTATACAAAGGCTGCAACTGAACATCCCTGAAACAATGGAGTAGCCCATACAAGTCAATGGGTGGCTTTGATGATCTCTTGTTTCCTGTGGTACAGGGTTTGATTCTATCAGCCATCATTTGTCTATTGTGTGACCATCAGCAAGTCACTTAACAAGACAGTGCTTTGATTCAATTTGGACTTTGGCTCATTAATGGTGTCCCGGACAGCATGCCTAGTAATTACCTATGACACTAATATAGCTTTGCTGCTTTCTAAATTTTTTTTCCCCCCAAAGACCCAAACACCGAATTATACTGACTGAGTGGATAAGTGAGTGATGTCCTAGGCTGTGTGCAAACAGCATTTATTATGCAGTCTTTATGTGTGTGTGTATATAGATATATATATATATATATATATATATATATATATATGTGTGTGTGTGTGTGTGTGTGTGTGTGTGTGTATATATGTATATATATATATATATATATATATATATATATATATATATATATATGTGTGTGTGTATGTATATATATATATATATATATATATATATATATATATATATATATAGCTGCATATAAAGAGGATGTTCGTGATTCATATGAAGGATATCACCCTGAATCTGTGCGGGTATAATGGTTAAGGTGTTTACCTTCCAGACACAAGGTTCAGAATTTGATTCTCAAATGAGATAACGGACTAGGCTTAAAATGGCTCACAAAGGCAGTTAGCCTAGTACAAGCTCTTGAGTTAGATAGCCTAATATTAAATTTATAGAAGTTTAAATTTTAAGAAAGTGAGGTTGGCATAAGGATTAAGGTGTTTACCACACAAAGTACAGACTTTGATACTCACCATTTAGGGAAACTGGCTATGCTTAAAATGGTCAACAAGGACAGGTAGCCTAGTACTTATCTTTGAACCAATAAATGTTATTGTGTGTATGCATGTGTATTAATGGAGGGTTATATAAGTTGTGTTATGTTGCAGGTGGTGAAGGCACATGTGAGATGTAAAAGTATATACCTTTTATCCCATGGTGTCTTTTTTTGTGGATTTTACTACTTTTTGTAATGTTAGTAAAACTATTTACCTTTTATCCACATGGCTTCTTTTTGTTGGTTTTATTACTTTTTTTTTCTAATGTGAAAAATGTAATTTCTTTCTTTGTTTCTTTTTTTCTTTCTATATATTTGTTTGTCTTTGTTTATCGGGAAAGTCTGTCTGGGTAATACTCATTTTTGGTGGCGGACTGAAAAGCTCCATTTGCTTACATTGCATTATACTAAGTTCCTTTCAAACACAGAGTAGATACATTTCTACTTACCTTTATACATAAACAGTAACTACATTTTTATTTGCATTTATACACAAACACTAGTTACATTTATACATTCTAGGATTTTACAGAAGTAGAAGTTACTAAAGAGAAAGCACTCATGCAACTTAGTGGGTTGTACAAGCAGCAGTTACGTATAAAAATTGTTTTGCCATTTCAGTAAGAGGTTGGGAATATTATGTTTAAGGAGAGTATATGGATAGTATTGTGCAGTGAAAACATTTTAATCATGTGATGAGCATGTGCAGGGCCAGGAATGGTTAAGATGTTGTTTAAGCAGTGGTTTAAAACTACTTAGTTTGCTTGAGAGTTTTGTTTGCATGGGGATATTATTCCAGAGTTTAGCAACACACTGGGAGTAGAGCGAGTCTCCTGCAACATTATTTGACTTATTTATAGGTGATAAGAATTTGTTACTAGAACAGAGGTCCCTTACTGGACAGTTGGGTAGTAATACATTTTGTAGTGTATGACATTTTTCTGTATGATGAATGAGTTTGTGTACTGTAGTCAGTTGTGAATATGTTAGACAGTTGTAGAGTTCAAACCAATTTAACTGCTTTAAGCTAAGCCAATGGTGGGTCCTATGAGGTAGACTGGTGGCAAATTTAGCTATTGTATTGCAGCAGGAGGCAAGTTTATTTCTTTGAGTATTGTCTGTGTTTGTTAGGATAGGAGCAGCATGTGACACCCGTGCACTGGCCCAGCAATCAAGGAGCCTCAATCCTCACCACTAACACCAGTGAGGGGTGTCCATATAGGGAAAGGATAATAAATACACACACAGTAAAGTACAATTTCCCTTAAGAGCACACAGAGATCACAATCAGTCTGGGCTGTTTTTTTCCCTTTCTCACCAGGTCCCCAATAAGACTCCCCATTGGCACAGCTATAGGGTCCAGATCTCAGCCTAGTGAGCAAGCTAAAACCTCCAGCACATTCTCTGTCCAACCAGTGCTTCATGTCCCTGTCCAAGTAGCTGACATGCACACACTTTGAGATAAGAGTTATATACAACCACACAGACACCCTGGGGAAGGCTGGCACAGGTTCTCCAGCTGTACCCCTTTTACCCAGACTATACGGTAGCACTACTTGCCACCACCCACTAATATTTATCAGCTACCAAATGGCCCTTATGAAAGGGTGTCCAATTATACTGTGCAATATTATTATCCAAATGGTAAGTACAACTGAACAGTCAAGGCTTATTTGGAGTGACTTTGTACAGTATCACTACATATATGTAATGTACTCTAGAGATTAAATTATCTCTACACAAAACAGCCACAGTTGAAAGGTTTAAAAATATTTAATAACAAATGCTAAAACACAAGACAATACTTCTTGCTACACAGTGCTAGACAAGAGTTCAGAGGCCACCAAAAAATACTTACAATAATACAGTTGAAAAGTTCTGACATCAATACAGAAAAAAAAATCTAATCTTCCTAGTTCCTAGCTATTTCTAAGAGAAAACACAGTTCTATAATAAACTTACATATAGAACACAGGCAGAGTGCTGGTGATGTTGGATGTTCTGAAGACAAATGCTCAATGCCTTCATTCTTTCTCTCCTTAAATTGATAACACAGTACCACTGATTCATTTCAGATTACATCATTTCTTTCTGGTTCCCAGGCTAACAGACTCTCAGAGGTTAATAGCCCTTTTGATCTTGCAGCTGGTCAGGAAGCCAGAGTAATAAAAGAAATTATACATGTAAATTCTAGCAATTAACTCTGGTCTCAAAACAATAGCCAGAATTCCTTCATCCAGACATCTCGGCTCCGAGCCCTGAGATCAAAGACAGTCATGACATGCTTCAGTTATCAGCTTTTTTTTCCAATTCTACATCCAATACAGTCTTTTCACAGTTAAGAGAACAGGCCTGTGGCTCACATTAAGATTTACAAATGACATAATTATCTACAAAATTCTATCTAGCTAGGCTGGCAGCCTTCACCTATCTTCACAGAGTGTATAAAAGAGTTGGTAGTAAGAAGGTGGTGGTGGTTAGAGTTTTTTTGCAGTATCTGTAAGTAATACATTATTCCTATAAAGGGAGTCTAGTTTCTAGTGTGTAGATTTAATGGTGTTCAGTATATGGTGACCATATTTGAGACTGTCGTCTATTATAACACCTGGAAATTTACTGTGAGTAACAGTTTCAATGACAGTATTATTTGCTGACTTTATGGTAAAATATTTATTTTGATTTTGGCAACTTTTTGAGGTGAAAAGCATTAACTTAGTTTTCTTGGGGTTGAGTAAGAGGTTTGATTCTTTGATCCAGGTTTCTACAGAGGAGAAAGATTTTTGGGTAATTTCATGGAGCTTATTTATTATTGAGGCCGCACATATTAATGTTGAGTCATCTGCATACTGAACTAAACTAGCATGGTGAGTGGAGGTGTGGAAGTCATTAATAAATATATTAAATAGTAGAGGACCCAAGATAGAGCCCTGAGGGACACCAGTAGTAACTGGTTGAAAGGATGAGTAGATGTCTTGCCTTTTAATGGCTTGTTGCCTTTCAGATTGGTAACTAAGGAACCACAGCAAGGAGTATTGTGAAAGTCCTTTTGAGGAGAGTCGAATGAGCAGTTGCTGGTGTGAGACAGTATTAAATGCCTTTGACAAGTCTAACAACATGGTGGACCCAAGCAGACCATTGTTTTTATGTTGGTTTATTATATTAGTAAATTGTAGCAGAGCAGTAGTCATGCTGTGCCTAAAGCCATGTTATTTTTTCTGAGAAGAGGTTATTTGAGGTTAGGTATTGCATCAACTGCATATGGATGTATTTCTCTAATATTTTGGAGAGGAAGGAGAGAATCACTATTTGCTGTACTCTTGGAACTAGTGCTGGTGTCCGAGCATAAAGTATGGGGATAATATGTGCAATGCAAATAAAATGCTTCAAAATCAATAATGACTGAGAAAAAATGTTATATGTGGACAACTGCAAAACTGTGACGTGGAATTATTATGATCTCAGTAGGTGTAGGCTTTGTGAGTCAATTACTGTCTCAACAGCAGCTGAGCTTTGCTTTGTTGTAATCACAATTTTCCTTAAGTATCATGGGGATGTGTACATTTTGCCATACTTGGCTTTGCTGTAATTCAGGCGAATCAGATTTTCTTGTTGTTTGTGTAATATGTGATATGTCACTGTACATAAGCTATTGATTTTCCGGGTCTGTATTATAACAATGAACGGTCAAATGATTGAACATTGTTATATCGAACTCTAAAGTTCGAATTCACAAGAGATTGAACAACCAGAACAGCAATTTTTTTTTTCCCCAGGGAAAAAAAATCGCTGTTCCCAAAAAATAAATAAATAAATAAATAAACAAACAAACAAAAAAAGACATTAAAACATTACATAAAGTGGTGGGCTCCCCCCCCCACACCCCCATACTTAAATATACCAACTCCGAGATTGCACTACAGTGCCAAAAATGGCAAAGTGACGAAGTGGCCAAGCGACTTCTTTCCCAGGGAAAGAATTTGCTTATATGCCGCTTCATCATTTTGCCTTTTTGACATTTCAAGGTCGACCAAGACGCATTTGACAAAATGCGTCTTCGGTTATCTGATAGGAACCCGATTTTCCAAGAGTCATATGTAAGTTATGCAGTTCCTTCCAGGGAGCCTGATAAACACATATTCTTTGCAAGCATGCAATTATTTTTCACAAGTATGGCCAGAATCAGAAAAAGGAACTGTCACTTATTTCAATAGTTTTATATCTATGTTATTTGTGTTTGCATTTTTGGCTCTTGCTTCTGTGTCTTTAGTCACTTATGTGGTACTGAAACTGTATGATTTTGCAATAAAAGGGAGTCAGTGCTACCATTTTATGCAGAATTGTCAACAAGACTGTACAAAAGCACAATACAACATGCATTACGTAACATGGGTGAAGTACTCAACAGTGTGCAGCGGTAACTCCTTAGAGGTACAGCCCACCTGCAAAGCACTATGGGAAGAGACAAGATATGTGGTTAATCATGCTCCTGCATACCTATTCAATTTCTGGCATTATACCTTCCAAGCTGAATGAGTGTTCAAGGACTTTAATAGTGCTGGAAAGATTTGGGTTAGAAGTCAAATATGACATCAGTGAAATTCAGTGGCTTAAAAATCCACAGTAAGCATTTGGATACTATGGGGATCCTGTATGGCAGGTTGTGGGTAATGTTTGGACCAGGGTAGGAGGCATTGCTTGGTTATTACTACACAGCCAGGGTCAGCATGTTAGAGCTCCAAATACTTTGTCACTATGGATAAAAATATGAATTAGGAAAAAAAATGGCTTTGTAAGAAGCCCCCCCTTCCCAAAAAAAAAAAAGACTTAAAATAAACACCCCCATTAATAATCACAAGTGTGACACCACTAAATATGACAATCTGGTTTTGTTCCAAAGTTTCATCAGTGTCATCAGTGAATTACCAACAGCCCCACCATGATATATGGCTGTTAAACAACAGTAAAACTGAAAAAGGGTCATGTTTCATTTTTTAAATAACTCCCCTGCATAATTAGATTAATTGATGTTAATATTTCCTGCAATGATAGAAGTCATCAACAGTTGTTTTAAAGTGTACTGCACGTGTGTACACAATCTCAGATGTGGCAGTGCTTTCTTAGCACATGGAAAGGATAAAGTTTATGTCACTGTTAGAATGGATGATTCCATAATTTACATGAAATCAGCAAGTGAAATGCTCGGACGCTCTGTGTTTCAGAAAAACTGACAAGACAGACATGTATTTTACATTTTGAAATTAAGTTTCATTATTCCTTTGTTAATTTAACATGATTAGAAATTTGTTTCTTCATTTGCCATGACGAAAAATAGCGGTAACTTGTTTTCTTCCTTCTGACGGTAATGATCTCCAGTGGGAAGTAAATATTTTCATCGTATAACAAAAAATTTCCTCTAGCTCACTAGAGAAGCTGCGTTAAAATAAAATGATGTGGGAAGTGAAACTTAAATGAAGAAAAAGGTCCCAACACAGGTATGAAAAGTTGAAAGGAGCCTGAACATATGAATGCAAATTCAATTGCGGATTGCAACTGTAGGAAATAAGCATGTTTTACAAACTCAACAGCAGGAAGAACCAGTAAACAAGCAGATCAAGTATTTAATTGTAAAATATATAAGTTAAAAGCTGAAAGTATTAAAATATAATGCAGTGAGCTGAGGGGGTGTTTACTGGATTATTTCTGTATAGCAGCAGTGTCAAATCAGACATAACAGTGAATTAATAAAAAATGAAATATAAACCTGATCAACTTCTGTCAAAACTGGACTGCCTCAAGGATGAGATAAGTAACATTTTCAGTAGCCTGCATAACTTAGACTTTGAAGTGAAACATTTGAAGCAATGAGCTATGGAGACTTTTAGCAAGTGCCTTATATGGTGAAAAGAATGCAGTGGCAAGAGCTGTAAGTTAAGAAAATAGGTCAGCAGTTGTAATGACAAAATGAGAAGTCCAGTGACATAGACAACTAGATTAAAATACAAGTGGAAGGCCCAAGGAAACAAACTGCTGCAGGTAAAATCAAGAAGAACTTTAATCTAAAACTTTTTAAAATAAAAACTTGTTTAAAACTCTCCACGGCATTACCCAAATTTGCTCTAAGCTACTGCACAATGGTACCTCCTATACTGAGCCAACAGATATTGCCAATATACTGGCTGACAGTCAGTGCCAATTTTACCCACCCCCCCAAGGACCAATCACAAAACCAGTAGATTGCCAGGCACCCAGTATTACTGCTGCACAAGTTAAAGCAGCACTGTCCAAGGCCAAGAATACAGCTTCTATGGAACCTCACAATATCCCTGGCTGTGTTCTACATGAACTACAGAGTGAACTGACACCTAACCTTTGTGCCCTGTTCAATCACAGCCTCACCTCAGGCTTTGTCCCTACTGAATGGCACACTGCTACAGTCAGGAGGAAAAACTACAGACCCTGGGAACTATCGCCCCATTAGCCTGATGAGTCTAATATGCAAATTTATGGAATGTATCATCACAGACCTAATAAACAAGGATAAAGGGAATCTCCAAACTCTGGATTCCACACAGTTTGATTTTGTGAAGGGTAGATCATGCCTGCTCAACCTGGTGACTTCTTTGATTCAGTCACCAGAGCTGTGGATGAAGGCAAGGTGATTCATACAGCCTACCTTAAACTGGCCAAGGCCTTTGATACCATTCCCTACTCAGGAATCATAGAAAAACTCAGTAAGCTAGGCATCAACCCCTATATCACTAGGTGGGTTGCAGACTAGCTCACAGATAGAACCCACAGTATGAAAGTAGCTGACTCCAAGTCAGACTGCTGACAAGTCACGAGTGAAGTCCCATAGAGTTTGGTCCTGGGTCCTCCAGTGTTTGGTATCTACTTCTCTGAAGTCCAGGCCAAAACGAAGGGACTCTGGCTGACAAAGTTTGCAGATGATTGCAAGTTGGGAGCTATTATTAACACCCCAAGTTATGTTGACATCCTACAGAAAGGCCTCACTGAGACCATCAACTGGTGTCAGAATTATGGCCTTGGCTCAATGCCAAAAAATGTGTCATCATCCTCTTTGGGAAAAACCTGGTTCCCATGAGTTACCACATTGATGGTAGTCCACTGAATACAGAAGGTGTAATAAGAGATCTGGGAATACAGGTTGACAGCAACCTCTCTTTTGACCGGGTCTATATTACAACATCATACTAAAACAAGTTTGAATGTTGTAATATCGAACCCTAAAGTCTGAAAGTGGAAAATAGCGAAGCAACAACACATCAACTTTTTTCCCAAGGAAAAAAATTTGTGGGCCATTTTCGGGGCTTTGCTATTTCCTCCACTGTGGTGCGATCTTGGAGTTGGTATATTTAAGTAGGGGTGGGGGTGGGGGGCACAACTGATCAATCAATGTGAGTCTCATCATTTTGTGCCAATTCTGGGAGGACCTTGTGTGACCAACAATGGAAGTCTAGAAGTTCTAGATGGTGGGGATACTACATCAATGCCATCCATGGCTGAGACCACAAACACAAACACACAGACCTTCAGGAATTCTTTCATTACAATCTATTCTACTGAAGGTCTATCCGTTAAATCAGTTCTAGAAAAGAGTTGGTGTCTTCTCCTACAGGAAAATACCATTCATGATTATGTGGGACTGGGTCCATGAGTGGTGTTCAAATGGGGCAGGAATTTGAAACCAATATTAGAACACAGTTATTCCAACCAACAACATAAGCAAAATTCTGAATTTATGGGGATGAAAAAGTGTGGTTGTTGCCCTGAATGCCCTAATATTCTGGTGTGTCATGAAATTCTTTTGAATAACCAGGTGGCTGCTATAAGAAGCAGATTCAATTGTTGTACAAAAAAGGTAGTATATTGTGCACTTTGTATGGTATGCCCCTGTTTTTACATAAGAAAAATAGAGAGGAGACTGAGGGGCAGAGTGTATGAACATTTATATGAAATCAAAATGAAAAAAGAGACTAACGCCCTCTACAAACACATAAAATGTTACCCCCACCTCATGTTCAAATTTTGTATTTTGGAACAAATGCCTTCCAACAGTAATGAAAGTCCATGGACTTTATTACTGAAAAAATGTGAACTATACTGGCAGCTGCGTTTAAATGCTAGTAACTGGCCTGGACTAAATGAACATGTTTCAACAGAATGTTTGCTCAAGTTAAAAGCACTGGAAAGATGAGTGCCAAATACAGGGTTTATATTTTACATATTTTTGCATACTTTGTCTTCATTTTTCTGATTTTATAGGGAAGGCATTTTATACTTATATATATATATATATATATATATATATATATAGGTCTACTGTAAGAGACCGAAAATCCACTTCTTTGAAAATGAACAGTGGATCCTCGGTTATGCAAAACTGCACTTAAGCAAAAGTGCACTTCCGCGAAGCACGGTTCAACGAACTGTTCAGGGAAACTGAAGTGCTGAGACACACTACAGTGGGGAATAGGGAATTTACCTGTTTCACACTGTAGTGTGATCTCAGAGTTGGTATATTTAAGTAGGGGGGTGTGGGGGTTGCAGCCCCCACATCGGGGGGTGTAGGGGCAAAGCCCCCCACTCAATGTAATGTTAGTAAGTGTTTTCTGTTTTTTTATCTTTTTATCGGTTCGTTGAACTGAGTTTTGCGAAAGTGCACTTTCGAATAAGTGCACTTTCATGTAACTGGTCTACTGCTCTTTTTTGAATAAGTGGTATTCGATTAAAAGCAGTAGACCCATATACATATATATATATATATATATATATATATATATATATATATATATATATATATATATATATATATATATATATATATATTCTTTTTTTTTTGAATATATATTTTTCCTTGTTTGCAAATTTTGTTAATTAAATTGACTCAGTGCTACACACTGTGAATTTCTTTGTGGTGGCTCCTTTAAGATGATGCTTCATTTCCTGGGAGCTTGGCGGTCATGTGGTTGAACGCAAAAGTTACAAATTGTGTGTGTACTTCCAGTAATGCTTATCTGATGAAGTTCATGTATTTTTCTGAACAAAAGCGCTTATCTCTCATAGTTTTAAACAAGTTTTTATTTAAAAAAGTTTCTAGATTAAAGTTCTTCTAGATTTTAACTGCAGCAGTTTGTTTCCTTGTGCCTTCCACTTGTGCTGTAATCTGTGTTCCTTCAGTTTGTTTTTTGGCCTGGATTGTTTTGTATTATGGCCAGTGGAACACAGACTGCAGGTTCTTCAAAAATTTCTTCATGTGAGTTGGACTTACAGACAACACTGATGGTGGGTGATTTGACTTTAATCATCCAACAACTATCACAGAAGTTGGATAATCTTGCAGCAGCTTGTTTCAATATAGTTACAGTACCGCCAACACAGAATGAATTTTCTGGTACCTCCAGGAACTTGGACTTGACTTCTGGTAATTTTTCTTATGCTTCTAATAGTACTGGATTACAAAATAGAGGTTACAATTTAAATGCATCACCTTTAAACATTATTAATGAATTTTCCAGTTCTTCAAGCCATAGGGGCAGGTTTTGTCTCAGCCCCCTTTACTGGATGAATGGTTACATTCTGAAGTGTTGTTCATAGAACCCCATTTGGTGGACAATGTTAATTCTGAAGAAAAAACTGTCTGAATTGGACTATAAATTATTGAAAGTAAGGAAATGACAGCTGGATAATGCATATTTCATAGAATGTATTAAGGCACATGCAGTACCAAAAGGCCTACGTATGTGATGCTTCCCAACTGGTCTCATTCCTAATTCTGAGTTACATCATGAACGCTCAAATTTGTTTGACAGACATGGGATGGAGTATATGGACATGATTGTAAAAATATAACAATAAATTAATTGATGAAATCATGACAGAACTAGAAATCTTGAACAATGCAATCATTCATGATTTACAATATGAATCATTTAAGTATGAACATACCACATTTTCAGGAGTATTGATGAACAAATCCAAAATATTTTTTCCCACAAAGTTAAGAAGCTTGAGAGGGATAGATGTGAATACAAAGAAAAGAATGTGTACCCCCCCCCCCCCACACACACACACACTATCTCAAGCTTGGAATACCAGATTTAAGGTCAATGCTAATATTCATGCATTGGGTGATGAGCAAACTGACTCGAGACAGGATGTGATGGATGATTTGTTGGAGGAGGAAAATGAGGATTCTTTTTTAGAACATGGGACCATTCCAGTTCTCCAGAGGTCACAAAGGATCATGAACCGATACTCCACTCAGAACAATCGATGGAACAACAGAAATCTTTCCAGGCAGAACTCGAATACAACCCAACAAAAGTGGAGGAACCAGGAGATGGAATGGGTGCCGGAATTACAAGGAGTGGAATTAAGTCCAGTCCCTGATGTTACTATATGTATGCTATCCCCATGCACACTGTGACAAAGTCTACTGGTGATATCACTGTCTTCAATTTTTCATCTGTTTACATCAATGCTTGCCATAGGAATTTATTTGCTCGAGGTCTAACTTTTGTACCTAACAGACGCATGGATGTTGCAAACACACTCATGGATCTTAAGGAATATTCCAGAAAATGAAACTTGATGGTGATGTTTCAAAATGTGGGACCAGCCATGCAACCATTAAGGATATTGAGCACTTATAATCCCCCAATCCACCCTGTGATTAACTATTTAAAAAAAATCTGTGAGTTAGACATTTGCAACTTAGCACGTTTGGAGGGCAAGATAAGAAAACATACTTTCAAATACAATCTTTCTAGAGAAGAAACAGTGAAATTTAATGAATTACAAAGTAGCAAAGACATCAGGACCATGAAAACTGACAAAGGAGTGGATTGGTTGTGATGAATATGTGTGACTATGATATGTAAATGAGGTCCATTTTTGCATCTGACACCTATAAGGAGGTGTCTGTGAATGAGTGCAATGTTGCATACAATAGAATAAAGGCAAATCTAAATGACTTATTTATTGACCAACAAATCTCAATTGATGATTATAACTATGTAAATGTGATGTATCCTTAGATCCCCCACATGTTTGGTTTGCCTAAAATACACAAAGACAAAGATCAACCATCTATGTGACCAATTGTTGATGGCCGTGGTTCTATCACTCACCCCTTGGCCAAATTTTGGACACTAGATTAAAAAGTTTGGTTACCCAAGAGTCACATGTTTGCCGTGATTTGTGGGAATTTTTACAAAAAATGAATTACCTTCCCTTCAAAGACAAATACACTTTTATCACTGTGGATGTCAAGGACTTATATTCAGTCATTCCTTACGACTTAGGACTGGAATGGTTTTCTGAATTTTTGATGGAGACAAATATACCACAATACCAAACTAATTTTTATGTCAATTTATTGGAGATTGTATTGAAAAATAATTTTGTTAAATTTGGTAGTGATTTGTTCTCTTACAACAAGCAGGAGTAGCCATGGCTGCAGAGTGTGGAGGTCTTTTTGCCAACATTATTATGATAGAATGGGGGAAGAAGTTCTTATTCATCTCCCCTTTTTTTGCATCATGTAGATTCTCTACATGCTTTTTGGATGATAGTTTTATCCTGTGGGAAGGAGAAGCTCATGACATCCCCCATTTTTGGCATATATAAATCAAACAACATAGTTTCTTGCATTTACCTATGAGAGTAATGATGTGACCATAGCTTACTGGATATATGGTTGGCCAAGGACAACATAAACAGAAGATTCACCTACAAAATTTATAGGAAACCCATGTATTTGAACATTTTTCTCCATTTTGACAGTTTTCACCCTATAACATAGAAAAAGGCAGTGGTCAAGGGCCAGTTTGTGAGGACAGCCCAAATGACCACAGAAGATACTGCCTTTTGGGATGAGTGCATATTGCTGAAAAACATGTTTTTAAAATGTGGCTATCCTACAAAATTTGTAGGCAACTTGATGCTAGTGGTAATCAATCAATGTGAGTCGCATCATTTTGTGCCAATTCTGGGAGGACCTTTTGGGACCAACAATGGAAGTCAGGAAGGCCTAGATGATGGGGATACTACATCAATGTCATCCATGGCTGAGACCACAAACACAAACACAGAGACCTTCAGGAATTCTTTCATTGCAATCTATTCTACTGAAGGTCTCTCCATTAAATCAATTCTGGAAAGGAATTGGTGTCTTCTCCTACAAGAGAATACCATTCATGATTATGTGGGGCTGGGTCCATGAGTTGTGTTCATAAGGGGCAGGAATTTGAAAACAATATTAGAACACAGTTGGTCCAAGCACTAACATAAGCAAAATTCTGAATTTATGGGGATGAAAATGTGTGGTTGTTGCCCCTACTGCCCCAATATTCTGGTGTGTCATGAAATTGCTTTGAACAAGCAGGTGGTTGCTATAAGAAACATATTCAATTGTTGTACAACAAAGGTGGTATATTGTGCGCTGTGTATGTTCTGCCCCTGTTTTTACATAAGGAAAACAGAGAGGAGACTGAGGGACAGAATATACAAACATTTCTATGAAATCAGAATGAAAAAAGAGACTAACGTCCTCTACAAACATATACAATGTTACCCACACCATATGTTCAAATTTTATATTTTGGAACAAATGCCTTCAAATAGTAATGAAAGTCCATGGACCTTATTACTGCAAAACATGAACTATATTGGCAGCTGCATTTGAATGCCAATAACTGGCCTGGATTCAGTGAACATGTTTCAATAGCACGTTTGCTCAAGTTAAAAGCACTGGAAATATGAGCCCTAAGTACAGGGTTTATATTTTACATATTTTTACATACTTTTGTTTTCATTTTTCTGATTTTTATAGGGAATGCATTTTATAATATATATATATATATATATATATATATATATATATATATATATATATGTTTTAATATTTTCCTTGCTTGCAAATTTTGTCAACTGAATTGACTCAGTGCTACACACTGTGACTTTCTTTGTGGTGGCTCCTTTAAGATGATGCTTCATTTCCTGGGGACTTGGCAGTCATGTGATTGAACACAAAAGTTACAAATTGTATGTGTACTTCCAGCAATGTTTATCTGATAAAAGTTCATGTATTTTTGTGAATGAAAGTGCTTATCTCTCATAGTTTTAAACACATTTTTATTTCAAAAAGTTTCTAGATTAAAGTTCTTCTGGATATTACCTGCAGCAGTTTGATTCCTTGGGCCTTCCACTTGTGCTTAAATCTGTGTTTCTTCAGTTTGTGTTTTGACTTAGAGAACTAGACTTGGAGGGACAATTCAGAGCCACTTAGCACAGGGAGTGTATGGAAAGGGCCAACCTGTTAAGATCTCAGAACTATGGCTACAGCAGTCATTGAGAAGCAGCAGTGAGATGCACTACAAGATGGCCTGGGCCCCATACGAGGTGTGCATGACTGGTCACCCAAACCACCCTATGCACTTAATAGTGAATTAGGAATGACGGTTTTCAGACTGACAAATGTATGTTTAAGGTAGACACAGCAGGAAATGACCGGAAATGGTTGGGCACAGGGAAAGAGGGCAAGAGGTGAGGAGGACTGCTCACTGGGACTGCATTAAAGGGGAGCCTGTCACTAGCTAAACTGATTGTATCTGAATGGCCTTCTAATACTAATGCCAGAAAATGAGTTTTGGTGATCCGTGAGGTTGCATTTTTCCCCATTATTGCATGATACGGAGTTAATGTATATGCTAATAGGATGAGAGGGATTTTTCCCTGATTTGATGTGCATGTGGACTTGAACCTACAGGAAAAATGTCTTTGCTTATTGAAAGCAGTTTTCTGTTAGTTTTGCATGATATTCAGAAAAAAAAATGTGTTTTGCAAGCTGGCATATGAAAAGCAGGTGAAGCATTTCCCTAGGATGTAGATTCTATTACAGGGCGGTACTCCTGTGAGACTTGTTATCCTTCAAAGTTAAAATAACTTGTAAAGGTAGCAGCTATTGTTGCATGTTATTAGAAAAGGGTGTGAAATTGAACTTCAGTTCCATGACTGGGTACAGGAACTGGTGGCAAGAGAAGTTTTGCAAGAGAGTGAAATAAGGGTTAGCTATGTGTAAGTTATGAAGAGGCTGAGAGCAATGCATTTGTGTCTGACATTAGGCAAAGTAAGAAGAGCAACAGAGTCAGCCAGCATCTCAGTGGAAGATGCCAGTCTGAGAAGATTGTCAGCAGGAAGAGGTATGATGGCTTCAGAGACATCTGCCCTAAATATTTCAACTAAAAGGATGTCTTGGAGAGATGTGAAGAAACTGACTGAAGGTGACAAAATCGAATGAGCAGCTGTGGTGACAGAGCAGAGTGGACATTAAAAAACAGAGGAAGCAAGAGTGAGGTATTGCTGTGTAACAAATATTGCTTCATTTCACATTAATAAATGTAAATGTGTTTTTTACTAGTTCTTTAGCTGATAATACTCTAATAAACTGTGTACATTATAATGACATAAACATAATAAAGAGTGGAAAATAGGGATTTTGTAGGAAGAAACAGAGAACGAGACTGAATGAGAACCAATGACCCACTCTGATTTTAGAGATGATGAATGGGAAACATTGTTAGACAATATGAAAAAATATGAGACTACATTGCAAGGGATTTAAATGATAAGAGGTACTTATCAGGATTATTAGCTAGGCACTTCAGTTAGGTTATGGATTAGTGTGATTTTTCTGCATGACAAATTTATAACTATATTGTCAGTTTAGGTCTAAATGCATGAATATAAGCCAGTCAAGACCTATTGGGAGTTGATATGTATTAACCAACACCTTTTTTTCTTTGGAAGGAAAAGTTAGACAAAAGAATTTCAGGCTGAGTGGAGTGTCAGAAAATGAAAAAAAATGGTCAGTTGTTTGTATTTTGAGATGGCATACAGGAGTGGATTCACAAAGAAGTCATCAGGTATTCAAAGTTATTATTGGTTGCCTCAGTCTCTGTACGAGAGTAAGTATGCGAATTCAAGAATAATATTAAGATTGCAACATGCTATAATGAGGAGCATGTTTTGTGTCCACTTTGGCAGCAAGGAGGGTGTTTTACTGTAGAAGGGTGACATGACCATGGTTCTTCATTGGCAGAGTGCCGTACATATTAATTATGGTGGTGTCTAAGGGAGGTTACAGCAACACGGATATTGAATCCGTGTAAGACTGACAGCACAGCTACACACCTTTTGGCCTGTCCACGTAGGCCAAAATATGTACAAGACATTTTATTTCATTAAAATGAATTTTATTTATTTATTTTTTTACATTCATGTGCTTGTTTGCGTGGTGCAGCATGTTGCTTAGCTATGCTTAGCTTTGGGCAGATATACATCAGACATCCAGTAGACATCTAAAGATAGAAACCAGATGCATTCAATGCTAATAAATAATTTTTGTTTTTATTTTTTTATCTTTTTTTTGTGGTTGTTTGAGAGGTGCAGTGCATTGCTTAGCTTTGCACAGATATAGATCAGACATTCGCTGGACATCTAAAAATAGAAACCGGATTAATTCATTATTATTATTTTTTTTATTTACATGTGCTTATTTGTGCAATGTGGCATGTTGCTTAGCTAGGCATAGCAAGTCATACTTAAGCAGTAGACACTCACTAGACATAAAAAAAATAGAAACTAGATATATTCAATTGTTGTAGGTCTGCTCTGCTTAGCAACATGCAAACCCACACAGCAAAGCTGCACTTCATTTACAGACACATTCTAAGTACATCTAAAGATATTTGATTTCCCTTCACTACACCAGTGTCTAGATAGGTTGAGTCATGATCTATAGTGTAGTAGGTCCCGGGGTTGAGTCCTGGCTAGTAATACTTTTTCATATAATGCTGTAAAACTGTGTCAGGTGACTGAAACTTTGGTTGACTTTAAATTAAATAATTGTTTCATTTAGACATGGTCAACTGTCTTTTCAGTTTGTGTGTGGCTAACTTTCACTTAAACATGAGTTGTGCAAGTTTGCCCAATGCTAAGTGAAGCGGCACTTTTTTCAAAGTTACAGTGTGACATGCAATGGCAGAAATACAGCCTATTTAAAAGGTAATAGGTGGGAATTTCACATTATTCATTGGATCCTGACCTTGACTGTGGGTATGGCTGCTGCTGCTTCTGTTGGTGAGGGAGTGTGCTTTTGGATGCAAAAGTGGGAAGTGCAGGAGTCCAGAGTTTTCATTGGACTCCTGGTAGACTTATATGAACCCCAGTTGCTGCAGGGCAACTACAAGGGCTGAGAGTGTAAGTCTGAGGCCTGGGATCATTTGGCCAGGGACCTAACCAGTGCTACTGGTATCCTCCACACTGGTGAGCAGTGTTGTCACTACTATGAAAACTTGAAATGCAGGAAAGAGGAACCTTGGATACCTGGGTTCAAGAGGCTAGGGGTGGGCACACCCCACAGATATGTAAGTACATTTCCCAGTTATTTATAAATATACAACCTGAATCTGTGCTTAACTGGTATGCATAATGGTTTGCTTCTCTTATAACAGCTGCAGAACAGAGGGCTCACAATGACCATTCCCATGCAGGGTGTTTGGCCAGGATAAGGCAATTGTGTGGCAAGTAAGAAAATCATCAAAGCAATAACTTAATGCATAACTTAATAATACAATAAAGTAAATAACAGATTTTGCAGTCTTAACAGACAGGTATGACATACCTGGGACATCTTATGTCTTTACTAATGTGTCAGTGCATATCTGAAATGGTAAAGCAAGTTAAAGCAAGTAAGTATGCAGTACTGTGTAGCATAGTTCAACCATCAGTTAATGTTGTGGTCCAATCAGATTAAGAGACACTATTCTGGTCTGCTCATGTTTGAAATATGCTGTAGGTTGCACTCAATAAATGAACTGGGTATACGGGTAAGTCAGCAGAAGTCAAAGACAGCTATCCATGTGTGTAAATGCCAGCTTTGATGCAACATTAATCAGTAAAGTTTAAAAGGAGATGGTGCTTTGATAATTTTTTTTTCAAATAAAGTGCTCAGTATTCCTATAGCCATTGCTTGTGGGTTCTAATCTGACACTGGATAAATAATAAGTGTGAACTACTAAATAATGTGCAAACATATGTCATACATAACTGCAGTGCAGTACCCAGATTAAGGGACAAGCTTGTGTTCTGTTCATTTTGCTGATATATGCTGTAGGTTGCAGTTAATACATGAATAGGGTAAATGTGTAAGGTAATGCAACTCCTACACAGCTATACATGTGAGTCACTCAATATTTGAAACAACATACATCAATAAAGTGTAAAAGGAGATGATTGTCAGATAATTTCAGGTTTTCGTACAGTTGTCCTGTAGTCACTGCGTGTGTGTTCTAATCTGACATCAGTCAACTGATAAATGTGAAGTATTAAATAATGTGTTTACATATGTCAGACATAAATGCAGTGCAATACCCAGATTAAGGGTAAAGCTTGTGTTCTGATCATTTTGTCTGAAATATGCTGTAGATTGTACTCAGTAATTAAACAGGGTATACAGGTAAGTTAACAGAAGTCCTAGACAGCTATCCCTGTTTGTAAATGCCAGATTTGAAGTGACATTAACCAATAAAGTGTAAAAGGAGATGGTGCTTTGCTAATTACTTTTTTTAAATAAAGTGCTTAGTATTCCTGTGGTCACTGCAACACCCGACATAGCTATTCATGTGTGTAAATGCATGATTTGACACAACAGGAATCTAAATGTTTTAAAGGTGATGGTGGTCTGAAAATTTATTTTTTTAAATAAAATGGTCAGTCTTCCTGTAGTCACTGCTTGTGGATTCTAATCCCATGGCAGCCTACTGAGAAATGTCCAGCTGTCTAGTGTAATTAGTGTACATGAACATACCTCTCAACTGTCACGATTTCTGTAGAATGTAATGACTACTGCTCATAGCTCTCAACCTGTTGGAGCAAAAACTCTGGACAAAGCCTAAAAATGGGGGGCGGTAAAGGCCCAAAAATAGGAACAAATTTTAAATATTGCTCTTATGAACTTATAACTTTGCTAGAACAACAAGATTTGTTTTGCCATATATTTTCTGTAGGATTTTAAGACTGAAACTCAAATATATGTCATTATTTAGTAACTTCAATTTACAGTGATTTGCTAGAAAACCACAAATTTTATGAGGAACAGACTTGCTATATGAGGCAGAAATTTGGGCATTCTGCGAAAATCTGGACAGTTGAGAGTTATGCTACTGCCGCATATGTCTGGTCCATTGATTTGCAGATATATAAGATTACTTGGAATGCAATTCAATGGCAAATCTGTTATCAGAACACCTTGCTATTAATGTATGAGCACACTATGTAAAAACGTTCCCTGTCAATGTGCCTTTGTAACACCATTTTGTATGGCTTGGCCTATAATATCCCATGCTAACAGGTTGAGTGCTATGTACATATAACATCATGTATAGAATATAAGTAATCAGTGTTCTCACAAGTGAAATCTAACATATCTAGAAGTATGTAGTCTGTGAAGTTATATTATCCATGAAGTTGCTAATGTTCTTTTCTCTCTCACCCCACCCCTTCTCTTCTTTTATAGGTTCATAGGTTCATGGGTAGGTACTAGGCTATTGGCCCTAGGGCCTATATAAGCCTAGCGAAAAAGGTGCCCTGCCTTTCGCCACCCAAGAAAAATATTTTCCTGTGCCCCTATCAAGCAGAGCCACAGAAGTGATCCCTGGGGTGAATTTCCTATTTCCCATCCAATCATCAAGATTTTTCTTGAAGAGTGCTAATCAGGAGCTCTGTTTGACATAGATAGCTAGTCTGTTCCAGAGTGTGGGAAGTCTCTGGGACAGGAATCTATCCCTCCAGCATGTTCTGTTTATTGTGGTGACAAGGTTTAGGTCCCTAGATCATGTAGCTCAGAGGGATTAGGATTTCTTTAAGTGGAGCATGTCCAACAGCTCTAGGTTTGACATAGCTTTGTATATTAGACAGAGATCACCTTTGAGTAGGCAATATGCGACGGAGTAAAGCTGGAGTTTTTTGAGAAGGTCTGCGTAGGGCATCTGTTTGAGGCCAGTAATCCTCTTTGTGAGGTATTTCTGTGGCCTTTCCAGTTGTTGTAGATGTCTTGTGCGGTACATACCAAAAGGGGTGTTGTACTCTATAATGGGTCTAATGAGTGATGAGCAGAGGGGAACAATGACCTCTTTTTTTCTGGATGAGAAACCTGTTGTGATGAGGTGTGCCATGCAGAAGGATTTCCTGACCACTGTGGCAATGTGATTATCAAAGGAGAAACTACTGTCCACCTATGTTCCAACATTTCTTATCACACTTTCAGTGTTAAGTAGACTACCACCTATGTGGTAGTTCATGGGTACAGAGTTTTTACCAAAGGGGATGACAATGCACTTTTTGGCATTGAGCTTGAGGCCAAGGCTTTGACATCAAGTATCTGTCTGAGTGAGGCCCTTTTGTAGGATGTCCACATCATTAGGAGTTTTGATTATGGCTCCTAGTTTGCAGTCATCTGCAAACTTAGTTAGCCAAAGACCTTCTGTGTTAGCCTGTACTTTAGAGAAGTAGATACCAAACAGGAGAGGACCCAGGACTGAACCCTATGGTACTCCACTTGTCACTGGTCTGAAGTCGGATTTGGAGTCTGCTACTTTCACAGTGTGGGTTCTGTCAGTAAGCTAGTTGGCAACCCGTCTTGTGACATAGGGATTTATACCTAGTTTAGTGAGTTTATCTATAATTCCAGAGTGGGGGATGGTGTCAAAAGTCTTGACAAGATCTAGATAGGCTGTGTGAACCACCTTACCCTCATCTATGGCTTTGGTGACTGCTTCAAAGAAGTTTATCAGGTTTAAGAGACATGATCTGCCTTTTACAAAACCGAACTGTGTGGGGTCCAGAGTTTGGAGATTACCAATATTTTTGTTTATGAGTTCCATGATGATACGTTCCATGGCCTTGCAGACCAGGCTTGTCAGGCTAATGGGGCAGTAGTTCCTGGGGTCTGTCATGGCTCCCCCTTTATGGAGTGGGATAACCGTCACAGTGCACCATTCAATGGGCACAAAGCCTGAGGTGAGGCTACGATTGAACATGGTGCTTAGATGGGGGTGCCAGTTCATTTTGTAGTTCATGTAGAATGCAGCCTGGGATGTTGTCAGGTCCCATGGATGCTGTGTTCTTGGCTTGGAGAGTGAGGTTTTTACCTGTTCAACCGTGATTACAGGAACCTTGCATTCTTCCGGTATAGAGATGGGCCCTTTAGGAGGTGTGAGGGGGGGGGGGTAAAGTTAGCACTGAACCTATCTGCCAAGATGTTGGCAATATCAGTTGGTTCTGTATATTTAGTGCCATTGTGCTGTAACTCAGAGCAGATCTGAGTGTTGCCACTGAGATTCTTGACATAGCTATAGAATGGTTTGTGGTTGTCTTTAGAATCAGTGGTGATTTTGTTTTCATAACTAGCTTTGCTGGGTTTTATGAGGGATCTCAGCTTCTTACTGAGGCTGACCAGGGAGTTCCTCCAATCATTATTATTAATCATTATTTATTAATTATATTTATTATTATAATTTAATATTATTGTATTATTTGTAATTACTTCTTATGTTGGTCATATGTATAATTTAATATTGCTTTGCTGTTTATTATTGTGTTCCTCATTATATTATTCTCAATTTATTTCCATTACTCATTATTGTTTTTTCCTATGTTATTAATTAACTTGTTTGGTTATGTTTATTTTTCCATATGTTAAATTTAATTTGCCACAGTGCGACAAGGTCGGCTGGTTCTTGGTGATTCACCTACCTTGTCTCCTCTGCAGAGGCACCATGACCTAGCACATCTGGGGCACAGCCTGGTGGTGGCCACTCTGCTGCCCCTGCACTACCTGGTACATTGGCTGGGGGGGTGGATCCCTTCTGGGAGTGGAGGCAGAGGGGGTGCTTTTGTCACCCACAATGAACTGCCAGGCATGGTGCATGCGCTGTTGCTCCAAACTATTGGTGCATGTCTACGCTGGATGGAGAGCATGCTATCCATCCTGGTGGGGCAGATTGGCCAAAGGTGCCAGTATCACCAATGCCAACACAGGAGCAGTGAAGGCTCAGTGCTGAAAGTCCCTTAGGTGAGGACTTGAGTCACACTGCTACCGTGTCTAACATCAGTTGGCCAGGGATTCCACAACACTCTCCCCAAACAAGGTGTTTACCCCCCCCTCTTGTGTCACACACCAACCCTGTCTTGTCTGTCTGCAAAAGCTTCCTCACCTTCCCAACTTACCTCTCCCACACATACCTAATGCCCTTGCCCAACATTCCACTCCCACCTTAAAAAAATAAATAAAATGGGCACCTGTCCCCCCCAAAAATAAATAAATATTGTCCCATACATAGCCCTCCATTTTGCACATGTGGCCACTGGACACACTTAATTTGGTCCAAATGGCTGTTCAGCACACTTATAATGTTGTCACTCCTCTATCTGGAGGTAACAGTTCAAATTCAGCTAAAAAAAACTGTCAAAGTGTACAATTGTTGCCGTAGAAGAAATGGATAGCTTTGGTTCTTTCTTACACCCTTATTGCACATACTTACCTGCCAGGAATAAGACAGAATATATGTGTGTAAATGAGAGGGAGGATAGAGGAATGGTGAGGATGCAAGGAGTAGAGGTGGCGAAGGTGGATGAGTTTAAATACTTGGGGTCAATAGTTCAGAGTAACGGTGTGTGTGGATGAGAGGTGAAGAAGAGAGTACAGGTGGGATGGAGTGGGTAGAGAAGAGTGTCAGGAGTGATTTGTGACAGACGAGTACCTGTAAGAGTGAAAGGGATGGCCTACAAGAGGGTAGTGAGACCAGCTATGTTATATGGGTTGGAGACAGTGGCATTGACAAAAAGGCAGGAGTTTGAGCTGGATGTGGCAGAATTAAAGATGTTAAGATTTGCACTGGGTGTGACGAGGGTGGACAGGATTAGGAATAAGTATATTAGAGGGTCAGCCCAGGTTGAAAGATTTGGAGACAAAGCCAGAGAGGCATGATTACGATGGTTTGGACATGTGCTGGGGAGGGATGCTGAGTATATTGGGGAAAAGATGCTAAGGATGAAGCTACCAGGTAACAGGAAAAGAGGAAGGCCTAAGATAAGGTTTATGGATGTAGTGGGAGAGGATATGCAGGTGGTTGGTGTGACAGAGCAAGATGCAGAGGACAGGAAGAAATGGAAACAGGTGATCTGCTGTGGCAACCCCTAATGGGAACAGCCGAAAGATGATGATGATGATGATGATGATGACCTGCCTTTCACTATGTTTAAGCTAAGCTAAATGGTGATATATTGATATATGTACTGGAAAAAATAGTAGTCATGTTCAAAAATTACACCTGTACCCTATTTCAGAACTAGGACCATTGCACCTGTAGAACAGTGCATCAACCTGCCAAGCCACACAGCCTGTTAATTAACACATGTATTTTAAGCAAAACATAGTAATTGTCATTTTCCCCATCATTAACCATATTTAAGCCATGCTGCATCACGCTGCATCTTGCAAATCAGCTATAAGATTAATGGGAAAATAAGAGTATAACTGGGACTCTGGTAGAGAAATACTTCATTATAAAGCCACACACATAATAATAGATGTAAGTGAGGTATCTAACAGCAGGTAATTGTGCAATTATATCTACAACATGTAAAAATGCACTTGCTACATGAGTAATGGAAAAATAGGAGTTTAACTAGGTGCCTGGTAGAGAAATACATCACTACAATGCCATACACATAATAGGTGTTAGTGAGGTATGTAACAGCAGGCAAGAGTGCAAATACATCTACAATATATAACAATGCACCTGTTATAGTAGCTCAGTCTGTTAAATGCTGTGGAAAGCATTAATTTTTGGTCCACATGGTCCTGGGTTAAAATACAGCTGTGGAACACCACCAAACAAAAACAGCTGAATAAAAATATGACCAGCCACAGATCCAAGAAGTTTATTGAACCAAAATTATCTTCACAGAAAATTCTCTCTGACATCTTGGCTGAAAAGCCTTCAAGGAGTGAAGAACATCCTAAAACTACTAACCTAAATACTATATGCAATTAACAATGAGCTAATCAAGTAATTAAACAAACAATCTCCAATTGAATTTCTCATTCAACCCATATGGGTGCAGAGTGTTGAATTTCAAAATGTAAACTGCTTCCTTAGTAAAAAAAAAAAATGTTTTTAAGAGCACATTATCATATACAGACACATTTATTTTTTTCCAGAATGGTGCCCTGTAACCCTTCACTATTACCATCATGAAAATGTTGAAATTGTTCCGCTACAGAACTCTCTATTTTTTTATTGTAGATGTCCCTTACATGCTCTAATAATCTTACTTTAAATGCCCTCTTTGTTTCCTCAGTATAAAACAAACCACACGGGCATTGAAGGGCATACACAACACCCTCAGTATCACAAGAGAAATTATTGCATGTTTGAAAGGGAATATTATTAATACTATGAAAACTATTCACTATAAATTTACAGCCTTTATATTTATTGCAACAAACAGTCCCAGAAAGATATATATTCTGTAAAATATTTATATGGGGAGCACAAAATCTATCTTTCACAAGAAAATTGTGAATATTTCTACCCCTCCTAAAGGAAATACCTAATCTAGCATCCAACCAAGTGGAAACATTTTTTAATGAACATAAGTATTTCCAATGGTATTTAATTTGTTCTATAATTATAGAACTAAAACACCCATAAGTTGTGACAAAATATATAAGATCCTTAAATTCTCTATTATTGGATCTATATGGGATTAAATATGATCTATTATTGAACTGCTGTTTTTTTAGTCAAATTCTTACACAATTTATTCCAACTTGTCTCAAGTAAAATTCTACTATATCCTCTGTTGCAAAACATACCTACAGTTACACCCATTTCTTGTTTAAAGCCCTGGATATTATTACATAGCATGGAAATCCTAAGCATCTCACCATAAGGGAGTGCTTCAGTGGTGTGTATAGGATGCGTCCCCATGGACAAACTGTGCGCTCTGCTGAAACTTCCTATGTATAGATGTATATAGTTCAGTATCATATCGAATGATGATGACTGCATCCAAAAAAGGAACATGTGTTCCTAATTTTAGACCATCAAATTGTAGCCCAAACCTGTTGTTATGGAACATATTAACAAATGGTGGTACTAATTCCATGCCACCCTCTGCTATAAAAATCAAATCATAGATATATCTGAAATACCTGATGACATGATCACTAAAAAACTTATTTCTGTAAATATATTCACTCTCAAAGAGACCCATGCTTAAATTGGCATACATGGGGGCAAAAGGAGCCCCCATGGCTGTTCCTTGCCTCTGTCTGTAAAGAGTATCATTAAAATCAAAAAAATGATGTGTGAGACAGAAATGTACCAACTCTACTATGTACTCCGTCACTGGTGAATTACCTAAAAAGAATCTTAAAGCCTCCAAACCAAAATTCTGGTTAATGTTTGTATACAGGCTTTTGACATCCAAAGTAAAGAAGTACATATTATGATTCCACTCAATGTCATCAATTTTTGCTAGAAAATCAAATATATCTCGAATATAAGATGGCAATTTATAGACGATGGGTGCTAGATAACCATGCAAAAATAGACCCAGATTGTGTGTAAAATATTCACAGCCCGAAACTATAGGCCTCTCCGGTGGCTTAGTTAAATTTTTATGAATCTTGGGGAAGCAATAAAAATAGGCCATTTTACATTCATCTGGGCTAAATTTTTTTCGGACATCCGTGTCTGAAAAGTACCCAAGTCTACAACCTGTATGTAGTAACTCAGCATATTCAACAAGGGCTTGTTGATATAAAGATATATCACTTTTATCATATAATTCAGCATTCTCTAGATGCTCCAAGCACATGTTCATATACTGGGTAAAATGCATAATAACCTTTTTATTTCCTTTGTCCGAGTATTATAAATAATTTCCCTCATTTTACTTAAGTTTTGAAGGCCTTTCCATTCTGGAACAGACATATTATAATTGATCTGTTGTTTATTCTGGGCAAAATCAGCAAACACATCCAAAATTGCAAAATTCAACATATTAGAAAAATGAACCACATCTTTATTTAAAAAAGGAGGTAAAAAATTGCTATTTACATACATTATGAGTGTCTAATCTACAATATGCGTTAAAAGAACTATCAGATTCACAAGTATAAAAACTCTCACATGAAGTATTGGCACTATCATCACAATCAACTAACTCATCCTGTGTGTTTATATTTTTAAAATAGTGCTTTAAATGCAACTTCCTACTGAGTTTAAAAACATCACACTTGATATCATGAAGCCCAGGAAGCACTGTGGGAATAAGCTTAAAACTCAGTTCAAAACCGCTACCTCACAATCAGTGAAAACATGTCCAGACAGGTTAATAATGTAACTGCACTGAAGAGATAAAAAATTATCTTTTACCTCTTTTATATCCCCTCTGGGGATAGTAGTCCCTTTGAAAATAATCTTGTTGTTCATGGGTACGTTTCGTACCTTGTTTTCCTCCCCTGGTAATTGTTGTTAACATGACGAAAAGTCTGTTGAAAATGTTCCGACTGCTGTGTAGGAGGTAAAGTAGGGTAGTCCTCTCTGTTGTCTACCTCTTCATCACCTGAGGTAGTATGTCCATCAGAAATGGAAAACGAGGAGTTGTACGCATGAGAATCATCCTCTTGCCTTTGAAACCTCACGTGATTCTGAACTTTCTTCTGATTGGTCTTTGATACGAACGCCTTCCCATTTTCACAGTCACGAATGTCTCTGAGTAGTTTGCGTTTCTTCCTCTTTATTAATTCCAATTCATAGTTTTTCAATTTGGAATTTATATAATTTAGAAAGGAATCCAATACATGGGCATGTATCCCAGAGGAATTGGTGTTACACACTTTCTTGATTTGATCTTTCAGTTCTTTTTGTTTTACCCTGTCACGGTCTAATAAAATATTCACCCATTCTAATGTACATTTATGTGCTGCAGCTACCCAACGTTTATGAAATTGCACATCAGCAGCATTTTGTAAGTCAAATTGCATAGTTGGGTCTTTAAATACTCTCAACCCCCTAGGTGTAATATCTAAATCTATGTACTTCTGTAGACCGGACATGTTAAAGAAAGTAGCAGTCTCTTTCCATATACATTTTTCTAATTGTTCAAAGAGAGACTTACTTTCTTCTGAAATAGACTGGGGTAATTTTCTTCCAATGGAATCTAAAGGGTTATGGCAATGCTTGTTTCTGTCCTGATCTCACTTGTCCCAAGTGGTACTGGTAGCAGCCCCATGATTAACCTGAAAATTACGATCTGAAGTGGAATTTAAAAAACTATCCGACGATAATTGAGACCCATCTCCAATGGTCTCTCGAAAAACATGAGGCACATTGTATTGAGGATCTGTGGCCATGATAAACCACAAACTGGAACACCACCAAACAAAAACAGCTGAATAAAAATATGACCAGCCACAGATCCAAGAAGTTTATTGCACCAAAATTATCTTCACAGAAAATTCTCTCTGACGTCTTGGCTGAAAAGCCTTCAAGGAGTGAAGAACATCCTAAAACTACTGGCCTAAATACTATATGCAATAGGATTTCCAGGCTATGTTATAATATCCAGGACTTTAAACAAGAACTGGGTGTAACTGTAGATATGTTTTGCAACAGATGATATAGTAGAAGTTTACTTGAGACAAGTTGGAATAAATTGTGTAAGAATTTGACTAAGAAACAGTAGTTCAATAATAGATCATATTTAGTCCCATATTGATCCAATAATAGAGAATTTAAGGATCTTATATATTTTGTCATAACGTATGGGTGTTTTAGTTCTATAATTATAGAACAAATAAAATACTGTTGGAAATACTTATGTTCATTAAAAATGTTTCCACTTGGTTGGATGCTAGATAAGGTAATTCCTTTAGGAGGGGTAGAAATATTCACACATTTTTTGTGAAAGGTAGATTTTGTGCTCCCCATATAAATATTTTACAGAATACACATCTTTCTGGGACCTTTTACTGCAATAAATGTAAAGCCTGTAAATTTATAGTGAATAGTTTTCAAAGTATTAATAATATTCCCTTTCAAACATGCAATAATTTATCTTGTGATACTGAGGGCATTGTTTATGCCCTTTGATGCCCGTGTGGTTTGTTTTATATTGGGGAAACAAAAAAGGCATTTAAAGTAAGATTATTAGAGCATGTAAGGGACATCTACAATAAAAAATTAGAGAGTTCTGTAGCGATACATTTTCAACATTTTCATAATGGTAATAGTGAAGGGTTACAGGGCACCATTCTGGAAAAAAATAAATGTGTCTGTATATGATAATGTGCTCATAAATTTTTTTTTTTTTAATAAGGAAGCAGTTTACATTTTGAAATTCAACACTCTGCACCCATTTGGGTTGAATGAGGAATTAAATTGGAGATTGTTTGCTTAATTACTTGATTAGCTTATTGTTAATTGCATATAGTATTTAGGCCAGTAGTTTTAGGATGTTCTTCACTCCTTGAAAGCTTTTCAGCTGAGACATCAGAGAGAATTTTCTGTGAAGATAATTTTGGTGCAATACACTTCATGGATCTGTGGCTGGTCATATTTTCATTCAAATACAGCTGTGTCTAGATTTTAAAATACATGTATGTGTACATCATCAGTATAAATTTTGATATGTATGACTGCCTCATCACCTATTTATCCATCCAAAGCAGAGCATTTTGAATGCCTGCTTCTAAATAATGGCAGTCAAAGGCCTACAGATAGGACCACAGTTAAACTATTACTATTACTAGACTAGAAAGTGCATAGAATGTCAGGTCATGCATCAGTATGAATTCCCAGAGGATTTTGAAGTATGCAATTCAAATGAGGCAGAGTTATCTCAGACTGCAGCCCACAATGATTTGCTAGTGATATTACAGATGACCACAGCAGTACCACAGCAGCACAAGTAGCATATATATATGGAGGTCATGCTAGAAGCAATGGTTGCCAGCACACACATTCCAGATGACTACCATGACTTGACTTACAAAGCCATGTCTGACCCAGCTCTGTTAGAAATCCTGCATCTAAAGAAATCCAAATCCCTCAGCACCACACACTACAGAGACCTCAACCTCATTACCACAATCAACAGAACATGCTGGAGGGACAGGTTCATAAACCAGAGACTGCCCATGCTATGGAATAGACTTCCCATACATGTCAAACAGAGCACCTCACTGGCCCTCTTCAAGAGAAATCTTGATGAGTGGATGGGAAATAGAAAATTCACCCTGTGGATCACTCCAGTGGCTATACTCGACAAAGGCACTGGGAACTAAGGTTGTGTGGCACGATGCCAGGGTAATCCTATGAGCTAGGCTTGTAAAGGCTCCAGGGCCATTTAGTACACACCTATGAACCTATGACATAACACATGACTTGGCAGTTATCCGACTGGTTGACATAATGGTGAATGTACCCCCTACCTTGTTTTAGGATACAACAAGCATGTTTCCCTTTACTCTGTAAATGGTACCTTTGGCTAACATACTTACCTTAAACAAAATACCTTACTTTCCAGTAGGATGGGTTCCCTCAACCCCCCACCAAGGCTGCCACATGTCACACAGTTAGTTGCCCTGCACATTCTGTGGCCTCTCTGACTTTGCCTATTGCCTGCAGCAGCAACAGCTTCAACCTGTAGCACACACATCTGTATGTAACAAGTAGCTGCTACAAACACTTTCTCTGTGCTGACATAATCCCTATCCCGGTAATTTCCAACCCAAAATGTGTGAAAGGGGATAGAATCTACATTGAGGTCTTCTATATTGTTGAATAGTTATACTGGATTAACTGATTATACTGCAAATCAGCTGTGTATGCTGCAAGTAGCATTCCTGAACCACAAATTGGTTTAGAGGCAATCACCTGCTAATGAGAACCATCTTAAAAAGGCAAACACCTAGCTAGGGTATAATTGTGTATGAAAGTTAGTTTGTATGGTTAACTCATTCAAACAGTACTCATATAGCTGTATCTTTCAACAGCGGAGTTTTGTACTCCATCATGTATGTAACCATTTTGTTTTCAACATGCTGCACATGTTTGAATTTACTTAGGGGAATAGGCATTACATTGGTAAGACTTTCTTAGACATGTACTGATGACATGCCACTGATCCCCAGCTGTGTTACATGTACAGAGGATGTAGAGTACAGCAAGGGTATAATGCTCTTTATTAAGTAGATACACAGGTCTCCTGGATACTTCCTTTGTTAGCAGTTGTAGTAGTACCCTGCTATTTGGTAGGCACTGTTGTTTATAAATATGTTATGGTGGGGGTTTCCCTGCTTTGGGGCACACTACAGTGGACTCCTGTGTTGGTTGTGTGATCATACTTGAGTATCTCTCATGTCACAAACAGTAATGGGTCACTATTGCTACTATCCTAGTTGCTTCCACAACCTTTTTATGTTTGGTGCACTGTTAATTATGAGATGTGTAATCAAGCAGGAAATACTAATAGCCTTCCTTTATTGCTGCATCTCTACATACTGTACTCCCACGTATGTGATCCTGATGTGTGTTCTAATTTATTTGTATTTCTGGAGATATCATGCACACCAGACACCATGCACCTTTCACTGAAGCAGAAAGCAATCTCATTATTGAGACCTTGAGACAACACCACCAATTCCTGCTGTCCAGAGGAAGGGTAAATAGGCAAGAGCATACAGCATTGTGGGACAAACTGGTGCACACCATTAATGCTGTGGGTCATCAGAATCACACATATGAGCAGGTGTGACACCATGCCAAAGACATGATCAACTTGGCACACCATGTAAAAGTGCAGTGGATGTGGCCAGGGATTGTCAGGTCACTAGTAGTGGGCCTGCATCAGAACAACCTCTGTCAGCCACTGAGGAATTCCTGGTGAACCTTGCAACACAGGACAGCTCCCAGGCATCCATCACCCAGTATGTCATGGATGTAGGTGCAACCATTTCTACTCAAGAGGAGCATCCAGGTATGCTCAGTTGGATCAGCATTGGAATACTGTAGCATTCAGAGTGTCAGGGTGCACATAGTTTTACGTGGGTGTCAGGTTTTTGGAGGGAGAAGTTAGCTGCAGTTTTAAGCTCATGCACAGTTTGTGACCCACATACCTGTTAACACAGCAGCTAATATAAATGTGAGATATTTTGATGTATTGGCCCTGTTATAATGTCACATGCACTGCTGTGTAAATTATCTCTCCCTCACATTTTTCCAGGACCAACAGGAATAGGAAGTGGCCATGCTCCTGCTGCCAGTAAGCACAAAACTGTTTTGCCAGAAATGTAGATTTAGTTCATTGCATTCAGTCAAGTGTCATTGCAGGCTTAATGGCTGGATTGATGTACTGTCTGCATGATTGCCAACTGTACAGCTATTTTCTGACTGTACACAGTTTAGACTCATACATATGCCTTGTAGGTGTGACCACAGTGATTGATTTACAGTATTATCAGGGCATTACAGATTGCCACAATGTCAACTGTGCAGAGTTTTTCAGAATGTCAGCAGTGTACATCATTTATGTTTTGCTCATGAGATTCTTGTTTAAAGAATTTTATTTCCAAATAATTACAGATTTGAGTTAGAAAATAATGTCTTCATGTCCTACTATATGAGGTTGTGGGTTATACAACTGTGTAATGGTGACAGCATTGTACACAGCTTAGCATATTACAACATAGTACTGCAGAACATAGTAGTGCAGACGTTAATGTAATGCTTTTCCCTTTTTAGAAAAGGTGAGCAGGGAGGCTGGTCTTTGTCCCCTTCACAACCTGATGTCAGTGTATCTTCAGACTCTGATGATGATGGTGGCTAAAGTGAGGCATAGCTGTTTTTTGCAGAGGCTGAATCTGACACAGAGTTTGACATCCATCATCTGCTCTCATTATCACCATACACAGTCAGTATGCCTATGCATACCCAGTCCCCTGTAGCCACAGATATTGGACAGTCAGATGGTGGAGACATTGAACAGGAAAGTGTGGCTACTGTGGCTTTAATGTCTGTCGACATTGGATATAGCCAAACAGTTGGTGAGGTTCCACACAAGTGGATCGATAGGGGTGCTCTTAGGAGGCCTACTGCCCCTCCACCACCCGCTGCAGGTGTCTCATCTCGTGTCACTTGGCATATGTTTAGGGCCATTATGGAGGCACAGGCATATTCAAAGGAACTCCAGACAAATGCTTAGCATTATGGATGCAGAACAGTCTGACATCTGTGACTGTCTCCATCGTATTGCTGATACCCTAGATCAGTTCACTGATGCAGTGGAAAGATGTTGGTCTGAGACAAATCGCACAGTATCTGTCTTGGAATGCACATTGTCTGTGGTGGAATGTCTGGTTGGAGTTGAGCATCAGCCTCATGGACATAGGTCAGCAACTACATCTGCTGAGAGTCAACGTGGCTATGCACAATTATACTCCCATAGTGGCAGTACATCCAGCGCTCCAGAGGGGAGTGTGCTGTCCACACCAAAATATGGCAGGCCATGGGGTCATGGCCCTGGTTGGACCCATGGAGGGCACATTCCAGCAGACAACAGTCATCATCAGATAGTAGCACAGCATCTGTCCTTGGGTATGGAGGTACCAGTGCAACACCTGGCATTGCCAGTTCACATGTTTGCATGTTTGGGGTGGAGATGATGAACTGTCAGCTCTACCATGCACAGCTCACAGCTGTCCAACATGCAGACATGTAGGGCTAGCGCTGAGCATGGTTGTGTACACGCAGACACTCATACACCACTGTCATGTTCAGGTCATCTACAGACACACACGCCACATTTCCATGGTCCATTCTGCCTGGTTCCCTTCCTGACTCACGCACAAGCTTGCCAACCTATTGGGTCAACCTAGGCCTCCTGTACCCCCACACAGCACCCTATGCAAGTGATGATACCTGTGCCATATCTCTCTTATCTCGCTCATGGATGCAGAGAAATAAAGTGGTTTACTACTGAAATTCTGAAACTGCATTCATCAACGGGTCACAACGGTTGACCCAAAATGCTGAATTTGGAATTTCTAAACAACAGCCATGGCGAAAATGAATACATCGACATCCATAGCATGATGTATTCAACATAGAAGAAGGTAAAGTCAATCACTCATGCTATGCACCTTAACATACCATTACACTCTACAGTTAACAGTACATTACTTGTACTATTTTGCAGGGGGGCTATGCACCCATGACATCCCCCACACCCCTTGCAAATTAAATATACCAACTCCAAGATCACACTATAGTGAGGAAATGGGTTAATTCTATGTTCCTCACTGAATCACAGTCTCTGTTCACAATGCTGAACTCAGATACTTGAACTACACTACCCATTCGCTGTAGTGTAGTCAATGTATTTTGGTTCAAATTACTGCCCATTTGAAAAGTGCCTTTCAACCACATGCAAGTCAAGCACAGTTACTTTGAATATTTATTAGTAAAGAAAATAAAGCTATGTGTCTGTTGCACAGGGTGACTATCTACAGTAATATGAATTTGATTCTTCCAATGTTGCTTTTGACATTCTACTTGTACTGTTCATTTTCAGAATTTGTACATTGCCATTTATAATGACTATACCATAATAGTGTGTGTATTTCACAATGGATGCTGTTGTAATGGTTGTGTAGTCACACAATGACAGGTGTCACATGGAAATTTTATGTTTCACTTTCAGGATTGTGTAGGACACACCTATGGGTACACATCTGCAATCAACCCATCAATGTCAGAGTGCAGAATTGAATGTCAGCACAGAAGACAAATGTTGTAAGAAAGGTAACACAGTATAGATTCCAGGGTTAATAGGTTCACATGTGTTTAATAGGCTAACGGACAGAGGGGCTTCTTTAAGCCTAGCCATACATCCCTAAACACTGTCAAGATCTGACACCTTGATAAGTGTAAGCAGGTTTGTGGGAGCTAAAACATCTACAAACTGGGGCGTGGGGGTTGAACCATCCAGTTTCCTGTGTCTACTGTAGACACTGGTTCACAAGCAGGTATAATTGTCCTATTCACCATCCAATTGTGTAATGTGCACTTGATTTGCATTATGGTGGAACTGTGCTTCACATTGATATGGAGCCTGTTCCATATAGGGTGTAGTCTCCAGGTTACATACCAGTCTCTTCAATATGTCCTATATATACCACAGTCAAGGTGTAGGTCTGTAGAACAGGTAATCCTGGTGCTACTTGTTTTGTGGATATGCTTCAGGTCCACAGTGTGGTCTGACATTGCCCTGTATGGCAGGCATACACCTCCCTTCCAAAGCATGTAGGAGACAGACTACATGGATAGGACCTTTACCTGATCTGCATAGGACATGTTATGTACACCATGTAGCGCTTTACTGAGGAACCTCTGTGGATGTTACAGTTGTTGGATATGCCTGGTTAGTTATATACCAAAGGTGGCATTGCACCAATGATAGGTCTGTTGAATGCCGATTACAGTAGAACAATGACTTCTTTGGATTTACATGCCATACTTTTGTTTATGTAACATAGAATGATATCCACAATATTATAGACATGTGACAGACAAAGGGTAGATCACTATGTGTGTCCATAAGCCACTGACTACTCGGTCACCTGTTTGAGGTGTGCTGGCAATAAAATAATTACCAGGGGTGGATGACTTCCCAAAGGATAGTATTGTGCATTTCTTGCTATTTAGTGTTAGCCCATGGCTCTGACAACAACTGTATGTCTGTGTCAGCCCCTCCTGGAGAAAGTTTGTGTCAGTGTGGGATTCAATGACAGCCCCTCATTTGCATAAAGTTTGTGATGACTAGAATGTTGGATTGTGTGTTGGCTTGACTTATGGGCTTATCGGTTGGTCCTCCATGACATATTGCTCTGTGTGTTGATATGTGCATTGTTGTCACAGAGTGTATGTGGGGCTGCTGAGGGTGTTTGTTATGTAGACTTTCTCTATGAGTTGTTTGTGATTTATGTAGGTTACATGTCAGTGCCTCAGCTCATGTCTATCTGCTTTGGAGTTTGCATTATGGTGCAGCGTGTGTACCACTGACTACCATACTGACATTAGAAGTACTTTTATGTGAGAGCTTTGCCTCTAGCGACATTGTGTATATACATCTCTCATATACCATATCAGTTTGTTTGATAATGAAGTGGCTGTCGGTAAACATGGGGCAATTTATACATTGCCTGAGGATGCCCATATCCATCAGGGTGGTAAAGGTCACAGTGGAAATCCTCATATCCATGGCAAAAGATCCTTTATTATTGATTAAACAGTTGCATTGAGAATATAACTCAATGTCACAAGTATCTGTTCCACCACTATGGGGACAATGCTTGACAGTGCATGCTGGTTGTTCTGTGTGCAACTCATTATTGGAGTTGTCGTCTCACAGTAAGACATTGTCCTGTTCGATTCCCAGTTAGAGTGTTTTCTGTGTGGAGACATGCGTGAATGGGCATACCTTCGTTGAAGGTTGTGCGTCAGGGCTGGCAACTCGGCACGTAAAAATCCACTGCCAATCATTAGCGGACCGGAGTTCTGCTGTGGCGACCCCTAACTGGGAAAAGCCGAAAGACACAACATGGTTTCCGAGAAAAATGTCACCTAAGGTGGCTGGTTCTGTACAGAGCACTCCCAAACACTGGAAGGGGCAGGAATATGTATACCCCGTAAAGTTAAGGATGGTGTATTTAGGCAGTTATTTTGAAGTTGCACACTAATCAAGCAGTGCATACCTTATGAAGAATGCTGAAAAGAAGGGAGTTGCCTGAACTGCTGCTGCCTGGCTACTACTACTGCTGGTGTCAACATGGCCTCTCTGTGGTGGGATACATATTATATAGCAGAAAACTCAAAATCTCGAGCGCTCACATGAGCGAATATGGAGGTACTCAAAATCGCTATTGTGGGGGGGGGGCTGCACCCCCCACCCCCCCTCTAAATATATATTCCAACTCGGAGATCACTCTACAGTGAGGAAAGGGCAAATATCTTGATCTCCACTGTACTGCGATCCAAAAAGATTAATATCGAATATCTGCATTTTTGCTCATGTGAGTGCTCAAGATTTTAAGTTTTTGGTGATCTAAAGTAGACCTGCATACAAACCTCCTATTCTTTGTCTCTCCCCAGAAGAAAACATTAGCACCAAGCTGAAGTTAAGAAGTGAGCCACAGCCTGCGTGTTGATCCCCAGACTTGTCATACATGATGCAAGGCTGTGTAGGCTTGTTGTAGCCTTTTCCAGGTAGATGCCTTAATTAACAACCAGACCAATCATTTGACATTTGCATGTTATTATGCCTTGGGTTCCAAGGCTTGTAGCATTCTACTAGGATACTGACCTGATGGTGATTAGGAACACAGCTGCTGCATCACAATATAAGGTTAAGTCTCAGGTGACATAAATGTCTAAGGTTACTCTATCAAGCTCCACAGCAGCAGTGATCCATGTTAGGTGATAGTTTCACAGCAATTTATTCAACCTGGCCTTCAACAGCATAATGGTGGTGATCTGCGTGATATGGATGTGAAGCCTACTGCAGATGGATGGCTACCTTTGGGTAATGTCTATGTCCCTCCCACATGTCCTAGGTATGCCATACTGCACATTTATGTTTCTGGAACACTAAGCTGTGTTCCCACATTATTTCACACAACATGCATTTGCTGTCTGGTTGTTTGACAAACACTGCAGACTCTCAAGGCTAAAGTAATGACAGTAAAGTTGGACAAGTTTTCTATAAATGCATGGACATGCACATGTTCCCTGCAAAGAGTGCCTACAGAGAGTGTGTTTGAGGCTGTGAACCTCAAGGGTGTAGCAGCATGAACCTTACTTTGCTGGAGTTGTACATTGTCACATTTGTAAGTATGCTATTGCCATCATTCCTAATAAAGGATTATGGTTCATGCAAGTTCCACAACCCTGGCAAAGCAGCTTACTCAATGTACTATTTTATCCCACACTTTCAGGTACTGTTATACCTTAGTATAACACCATAAAGGTAATCACATGTTACATGTAAGCATTTGTCAGGCCACTGCCTAACCATGGCCTTTTATGATATATACACAAGCAATAATCTATTGCTAATACCATTATCTCTGACTGTTGCAGAGATGTGGACAGTGTCCCCAAACCTCTACTCCTATTCCACACAAACACAACGTGTGAGAGATGCATCTAGATTAAAGATCTTGAATTCATGCTGTCTCACACATCTGTCGGTACATATGACAATGAATGGGTTGCCAACATGCTCATCTCACCTCCTACTCCACCCAAACCCACATCACACATACCTACATATGTGTAGGTCCATACCAGAAGCATACCTAAACACCAGACACCTCACAAATAGAAACTCAAGCACGCTACACATAATACTACCTCTGCAGAACACAGTACACAAAATAGCTAATACACCACTGTCTCACTGGTCAAACCCTTACTTCAAAACACAAAATCAAACATATAAGGCATACATGATTACATTATGAGTCACATTGATGTCCCTCACACCAGGCTAGATAAGGGAAAGCTCATGGTCAGCTGTCTGTGAGGTGCCAGGATACAGCATATCGCACATTCACTCCAGTCTGTCAACACGTACTGCTATGACTACATTATAGTTCCTGTTGATGTGTAAGACTTGTGACATACCTCTCTGGACTGTGTGATGACAGACATGACTGAGTTCTCACTATGTGTCACAGGCAGATATGACCTTGGCTGTCAGCTGCATTTTGCCTTCAACTAGGATGATGACTCAAAACAAACAGAAGATGATTGACTTCAATAACAGGCTTAGCGTCTGGTGTCAGTCTAAGGGAATCCACTATCTGTCAGCCTGGGATGACATGCTCAACAAACCTCTATGCTTTGCCACAGATGGTCTTCATCTGTCACCCCAGGGATGTTGGCTACTGGCCAAGGCTATTGCCTCCACCTTAGTGCCCTTTTTTTTGTGGTGTCTCAAGGATAAAATGCTAGGAGTGTCAACAGGAAACTGCACTCACTGGAAGCTGCTCTCACCTTGGAACACGCAGACCTTTGTGCAGTCATGCACACTTGGGTCAAGGTTGTGGAGAGCACCAAAGCCATACCAGCCTATATCTCCTTACACATGTGCAGACCTCAAACTAAAGGCATGCAAACTAATGTTGGTGTGTAAATATTCATTAATGATACATACACACCCACATTGGTTATGCAGTATGATTCCATGGATACACTTCAGGTGCTATTGACTGTTTGTGGGATACCTATTCAAATAATTGCCAGGTACAGGAGCCCATCCATGAAACATGACACCCACTCTGCTTATTTGGATTTACATGAGTCTATAAAAATATGTCCGGACACCATGGTTTGGGTGACTTTTACTACCCACAGATGGGTAGATTGCTCGTGATCAAACTCACTTGCCCAAAGGTTACTTGACCTAACATACTGTATCGTGTGCATATCAATGTGGGTGACCACTGTAGCATCCCCACTGTGATGTCCACCCTGGTGAGATCTGACCACAAATCAGTCTCATTCAAAGTAGATCTTACACCTGACACCCCTCCCCTGCAGCAAATACACTAAAGACATTCACCTATCCAGATTATAACTTCTTATGGGGTGGTACAAATAGCTTCACTGCACTTCCTCCCTCAGATATAACTAGCAACTATGCCGAGCTCTATATCAGTGCTTTATGCAAACACCTGTATAACTGCATTGATTTGGCTGTAACTGACAAAAGCACAACAAGCTCCTCATGGTGAAGCAAACCTGCTTGGTGGACAACTATCAGTAACAGGTTAACAATAATAGGAAGACATTGCTCTCTAAGGGTAGGAGGAAGGGAGCCCCATTAAACTGGAAACATACCCTCCTCAGCTAAAACTAGCAAATAAGTGTTGTTGTGAAGTCCTCCAAAACAAAGTATGGGTTCAAATTAACCTCCTCCACAAAGGAAAACCACAAGGAATTCTACAGTTTCATCTGCAACCCAAAAGGAAAGGCCCACATGTGTGCTGAACCCATAGTTAATGATACCACATATACAGAGTCTGTTAACACAACTAACCTGTTGGCCAAGAGGTTCTCACCTGTCCTCACCACATGTACCCCATGACATCCCTACCACCTGCCCCCTTCCATGTATCTCTAAAGAGCAGGTCAAAAATGGCCTTTATAAGGATAAAAATACAGCATCTGTGGGACCTTATAACATTCCAGGCCGAGTCCTACATGGACTCCAACATGGAGTATTAACATCATTGGGAAGTCTTTGCCATCATAGTGTAACCACCAGCTTTGTCCCAGTTAACTGGAAAATAGCCACGTTATCCCCTTGCACAGAGGTGGTGTATTCACTGACCCCAGAAACTATATACCTATTATCCTGACTAGCCATATCTGCAAGGCCATGGGGCAAATCATCACTGACATTATCAACAAAGATATAGGTAATCTCTACACAGTTGACCCTACACAGTTTGGATATGTCAAAGGAAGATCATACCTGTTAAACCTGATGGACATCTTTGAGACTGTCACCAAAGACCTGAATGAGGGGAAATCTGTGCATACAACCTACCCGGACTTAGCCAAAGCATGTAACACTATCCCCACTCAGCCATTTGGCAAACACACCCAACTAGGCATAGACCCTTATATCATTAGAGGGGTCATTCACTGCCTCAGTGATAGAAGTCAAATAGTCAAAATAGGGGGAAGCCACCTCCAACATCAGAGATGTAACCAGTAGTCTCCCACAGGGTTTAGTCATGGGTCCTCTACTGTTAGGAATTCATTTCTCCAAAGTGCAAGCACAAAGTATATGTCTGTGGCTGACAATGTTTGCTGATGCCTACAAACTGGGAGTAGTCATTGAATCTCCAAAGTATGTCAACATCCTTAATGAGGGTCTCACTTGAACAAATGATTGTTGCCAAAGTCATGACCTTAAAAGTAATGCAAATACATGTATTATAATTGCTTTCAGTAACAGCGATGTTCATGCCAAGTACCATATCAATAGCAATACCTGACATACCTACTCAGGGGGTGGGAGACCTGGGTACACAGGTTGACACTTAACTTACCTTAGATCACTATATTTCCACAGTGGTAAGAAGGGCATTCTATCATGCTCATGTAATAAGTGAGGGCATTCTCTCCAGAAAAAAAATAGATGTTAAAACCTCCATGTACTCTTTCCTCAGCAAACCAATAGTTGAGTGCAGTACCCCTTTCGGTATGTACCTTTCCAAGCACCTGCAGCAATTGGGATGACCACATAGGTTCTTCACAAGGGGATTTCAGGTTGTCAGCATCTGTCCATAGGGATCATCTGATATCACTGTCACTTTAGTGTGTGTCATACAGACTACTCAGAAATGATCTCTGCCTTGCATATGAGGCAATCCCTGACCCTGCTGTATTGGACATGCTACATATCCATAGGTAACATAGTGCATGAGTTACTCACTGTATAGACTTTAACCTGTTATGTGACATTAATACAATCTTCTGGAAGGAAAAGTGTCTACCAGACTTTAACACACCTTTGGAAGAGACTCCCACATCATGTCAAACAGAGCATCTCATTGGTCCTCTTTAGATGCTATCTGTATAATTGGATAGGTAACCAAAATTTCACCATGGTGGTCCCACCTGTGTCCCTCTTGGACAGGGGCAATAGGTGCTGATCATGTAAATAAGAGTAACAACTTGGCTAAGATTTTAAGTGACCTAGAGCCATTAGCCCAGTAAATTCCAATGAGCCTATGATCCCATAGGCTGATATAAAATGCTCTGGCTAAAATCCACCCACATGAACTTGGTAGCAGTGAAAGTAGTACCATAACCTATTTACATCTACAGAACACTGCACACCACATGCATACACACATGGTCAGCTGGAGTGAGATTAGAACCCCTACATATCTAAATTTACACACTACAGATCACAGTCCTTAACTCACATGCCGTAGCTTAAGTCTGATGGTAGTATGGCTTTAGGTAGTCTTATGGTAGACGACATTAGCAGGCCTGTCAGGCCTGGTGGATGACAAGAGTTTGGAGGCCTGCATCACCTGCTAGGCCCAAAACAGAGTAAAGCCCTGTCTGTTTGTAAGTCAGTGTGAGATTCATATATGTTTTTAGGAAGTTGTACATACACACCCAAACACAGCAAGTCAGCTAAAGTGAGATTAGAACCCCTACCTATCTAGCCTTACTGCACTACAGATCAGAGTACTTATCACACATGCCACAGCTTAAGATCTGACATCAATATGAATTTAGGTAGTCTTATGGTAGATGGCATCAGCAGGTCTTGTGGCAGATGAGTGTTGGAAGGCCTCCATCAACTGCAAGGTCCAAAAAGTGCAAAATAATGCCAGTTGTGAGATCAGTGCAGTATGTGCACTTGATCTTTGGGGAGATATATACAGACACACAGTAAGTTGGCCAGAGGGACATTAGAACCTCTACTTATTTAGGCTTACAAACTACATATCACAGTATTTATTGCACACACCACAGCTTAAGTCTAACCTTATCCTGGCTTTAGGTAGTCTTATGGTCAATGACATCAGCAGGCCTTGTAGAGGATGAGGGTTTGGAGGCCTCCATCAACTGCAAGGTCCAAAAAGTGCAAAATAATGCCACTTTTGAGGTCAGTGTGGTATGCACATTTACTCTTTACGGCGATATATATACATACACAGCAAGTTGGGTGGAATGAGATTAGAACCCCTACCTAACTAGGCTCACACACTACAGATTACATTACTTAACACATGCATGATAGCTTAAGTCTGACAGTAGTATGGCTTTAGGTAGTCTTATGGTAGATGACATCAGCAGGCCTTGTGGAGGATGAGAGATTGGAGGCCTCCATTACCTGCAATGTCCAAAAAGTGTAAAGCAATGCCAGTTTTGAAGTCAGTGTGGTATGCCCACCTGCTCTTTGGGAAGATACACACACACACACACACACACACACACACACACACACACACACACACACACGCACACACACACACACACACACACACACACACACACACACACACACACACACACACACACACACACACTAGATGGGCTAGATTAGACTCTACATATCTAGTGTTGTACACTACAGATCATAGTACTTAACTCACATGCCACGGCTCAAGTCTGCATTGTAAATGACTGCAGGTGAAGTAATCTTAGAGAAAATAAACAAACCCAGTGTTGAACAGCTTAGGAGGCCTGCAGAGTCACATTGTGTCCTACTGTCATCTGCAGCTAGTAGTCTAACAGTCAGAAAACTGTCTTGTAGCCTAACAATGTGACAACAGCACCTATACTGGGCATATGTGTCTGTTTGCATTTTGATGGGCAAGCCTGTGGAAAAGCTAAATTAGCCCTGCTAATGAGTGTGCACATGGTATAACACATTACACAACTTGTTCAGTTGATGTATGTGTGGTGAAATTTAGCAGACACAGGGGGGCTGTAGTGAATGTGGGTGTTGTTGCTGCCATAGATACAAACATATGGCTTGACAATATAGGTACGTATTCATATATGATGCCATACATTTTCAAGGTTTCCACATGCTGTAATAAGGAGACATGGTATGACTCACTATTGTCCAGATGTTTGCAGCAAGTACACAGGTTTAACTAATACCTATGTGTCTTTCATATGAAATTGTGGTTTGCTGTCAAATGTGGTATCATTTACAAATGACATGAGATAAGACTGTCAGAACTATGATCTTCAGATATCCCAATAGTCCTCCAATTGCGGCACCTTATTCTACATATCTCCACATATTTGTAAGTGCATTATGTAATGCTGAGCCCTTCCTTTTGGTTCTTCGTCCAACATTCTAAGTGTCGTAGTGCAGCTTTACTCTCCATGATCTGGGTATGTAGGGTAATACAGACATATACACTACACAAATATACATATATATGTATGCAACTAAAATATATATATATATATAAACAAACCCAAAGCTGCAGACGGATACTTGCAGATGTAAATCCTCAAAAGCAACTGAGCACGATGTAGACTCGTCTGAGGAAGCTATATTTTTTATAGTGAAAGCGCTTACGTTTTATTAAACTAGTTTCTACATTTACGGACATTGTATTTGGAGTATTATTTAAGCAACATACATCGTGCTTAGTTGCTTTTGAGGATTTACATCTGCAAGTATCCGTCTGCAGCTTTGGGTTTGTTTTTATATATTCTACGTCTTCGTGGGCTTGGTTTTGGTGATATATATATATATATATATATATATATATATATATATATATATATATATACATACATATAAATGTTTAAACAAAATTGCACAAGGAGCAATGGATTTGCGCTGTGCTTTACTAAGTGTCTGGGCATGCGCAGTGACGTTTTGGCTTGTTTGAGCATTGCTAAGCAGTGCACAAATGGGTGGAGCATTGCTTACATCAGCGACTTAATGTTCTATAAACTGACTCCAGTCCACAGATAGCTGTACTCAGGCCAGGATTATGATATGATTAGAAAAACTCAAAGCTGTATCTGGCTATATACTCAGGTCCATAAATGAATCTATGGTTTCAATCACTGTGTGCTGTATATAAAATTCACTTTTCTATTTATGTCTTCCAAATCTCATATGATTAATTTGTGATTTATCAGCATATTATACTCCTGTTACCAAATAGTCAATTCAGTCAAGTTATTTAGCAGACATGCCCCATCTGTACCACATGTAATCAATATTCCCAATTTCAAGTCATCTGCATACAGACTGTAGAACAACTCAAATGAAATGGATAGGTCTACAGAGAAATCTGAGCAAGTTTGGGCCTAGGACAGAGCCCTGTGGAACAACCTGACTATAACATATTATTTCACTTGCCCAATTGCTGTATGATACTTACCATGTCCTATATGTAAGCCATGCAGTTATACAACTTATCAAAAGTGCATCAATACCTATCAATACCAGTGTTTTGTGTATGGCCCTGTCAAATCTCTATAAATTACATCACAGCATAATTTTTCATTCATAGTTGTTATTAGATTGTCACAGTACATCATGTTGCAGGTAGTTCTTAGATCTATTTTCAACATATGCATGCTGATATATGGTTTCAAGTCCCAGCCTTTACAATTCTGATACTGACTAATCCTATATTACCTAAGACTTTTTAAATAGGTCTTGGATATATGGTGCAGATACAAATGTGTAATTAATATGTGAAATACTACTAATATACCACACACAGAGTCAAGGTTACTGCTAGTATACCACACACAGAGTCACAGTCTGTAAAACAATGCTTATTACTCCTTAACATGACAAATATCTAGATATCTTAGGATTAGAACCCTGAACATCATCACACAAGCTACCTGCCTTAGTCCTTTGAACCACAGAAGCTGCTTGAGAAACATGAGATCATTCATCAGATCATCACCTGCATAAATATGTACTTTGCTATTCTCAGTTAACTAACACATAATATGTAAGTTCAAATTGTACATTACTGTCCTGATGCTGTGGGGCATACTAACTGTGTGAAATGCTCATAAAGCATAGATGATTTGTTGTTATGGCAGTTACAAGGGGCACTGCTTTTTTGAGGGGTTGGGGAAGAAATGCCCATGTTCTGCTAGGACACATACTAGTCTGACTATCATTTAACCTCAACTTTCTAACATGTCCCTTGAATGAACTACCAGTAATCTGTTGCAGTAGGACTGCATAAATATTCCATGCATGAGGCTTACCGAATACAAACGGTGACTTGTTAGTAGAATGGGTGTCTTTAGTCCCATGTGGATGCAATTTATGCCCAAATAGCCCAGTACAGTTGCCTACATAATATACCCAGTCCATAACTACAATGACATAACATAACAATCCACTATACTACTGTGTAGGTTATGGACTTACCTTGTAAGTGCAGCGGTTGACACAATTGTAGTTCAGGGGTGTCTATATTACAAGATTGAATGCTTAGGTGATCAAACACCTAAACATTGAACTTGTAATATCTAACCCAAAAACGTCAAATGGCACAGGAAAACACGTCAGTTGGCCACGGAAAAAAAAAACTTTGCACCCAAATTTAAACACTCCCAGATGTGGGGGGCTATGCCCCCCCACCCCCTAACTAAATATACCAACTCTGAGATCGCTCTACAGTAGACAAAATGGCAAAATCTGGCAAACAGCCAAGGGAAATCTTTCCCTGCATTAAATTGGCCATTTGTTGTTTTTGCTTTCGATATTACAAGTTCAATGTTTAGGTATTTGATCACCTAAGCATTCGATCTTGTAATATAGACCTATTCAGGGCTGTTTCTGTCTGATGTCCAAACAAAATAATTCTCTCTGGCACTACCCCAGACACCTTTAGTGACCATCTCCCTGCTTTTATTCATCATTCAGCTAACTCCACCCAATATCAACACCATTATATCCACACTCGTAATCTTAGCAACTTCAACCCCACAATTTTCTCAAACATTTTTAAACATATTAACTGGCAAATCCTAAACACTCTTCCCCTTGACAATGCTGTAAAACATTTTAACTCTATCTTCCTAAATACTCTTAACTCCCAAGCCCCTCCAAGAAACAAACGAGTCAAAGCTAATTCTGCTCCTTGGCTGTCCAAAGAAACAAAACAAATCATGCATCGCAGGGACAAATCCTGGAAGCTTTACCAGAAAAATAAAATTTCTTCTACCTTGCTCCAATACATCCCACTTCGCAACCAAGTAAAATAACTAATCACCTTGGACAAAAAAATAACTACTACAGTAAACTTCAGTGCAACAATAACAAGAACCCAAAACAATTCTGGAAATCAGTTAATTCCCTACTCCATCCAGGGTCCAGGAATAATCTCTGCCCTGACCCTAGTATAACTGACACAGATCTGAGTTCTCACATCAACACATTCTTTACAGAATCCATAGCTAAGCTAAACAAATCTTTCCCAAACAAGAATCCATCCAACTCTCTTTCCTCAACACCCAACAATACTAATAACTGTCTTCTTAATTTCCAGCTCAAACCTGTTTCAACCACTTTTATAAAAAGACTCTTATCCATACTAAAGCCATGCTCTAATACCCCTGACAACATACCTTCCTCCTCCCTCAAATGTGCTGCTGAAGGCATTGCTCTCCCAATCAGCATCCTAATTAACAGATCCTTAAAAGAGTCATATGTACCCAAACTTTGGCATTTAGCCTACATTCTACCTCTTCACAAAGGAGGCAAAACACCAATATTTCCAATTTCCGCCCCATTGCCCTACTCTTACCAATATCAAAAATTCTAGAAAAATGTGTCCACCACCAACTCATGCCTTTCTTAACTCAGAACCTCCTCCTAACACCTACCCAACATGGCTTCTGTTCTGGCCACAGCACCATTACTGCCTTACTATCCTTCTTAGAAACAGTCAATCGAGCCTGAGATTCTGGACTACTAGTATTCACAGTACTGCTAGATCTTTCTAAAGCTTTTGACACCATCTCCCATAAACACCTTCTCTTTCATCTCACCAACCTTCATCTCTCCCCTAATACTCTATCCTGGTTCTCCAGTTACCTCTCAGACAGATCTCAAGCTGTCAGATGGAAGAACTTTACCTCCTCCTTCTTGCCAACACCCACCGGCGTTCCCCAGGGGTCCATCCTCGGACCCATGCTTTTCAACATCTTCATAAATAACCTTCACACTGTCATCCCTGACACAACAGTTATCCAAATACGCTGATGACTCTACCTTAGTCTGTGCCACCTCTAACCTTCCTGAACTACTGACTAAAACACAAATAGCTTCCTCCACTACTGAGAACTGGATGCACCAAAACCATCTATCTCTCAACTCTAATAAATCTAAAATACTTCTTTTCCTTCCATCCTGGGCTTTCTCTTGTGACAAAAATGCTTTCAAAGTCCTAAGCCAAACCAACACTGCTAAAGAAGTGGTCTCTTCTGCAAAACTTCTTGGCATTACCATAGATGAACACCTTAAATTCGATATCCACATACAAAAAAGCATAAAGAAAACCTACCAAAAGTTAGGTATGCTCTATAGGAATAACCTCTTTCTCTCCAACTCCTCTAGGCATACCTTGGCAACTACCTACCTTCTACCTTCTCTACTATATTGAGCCCCTCTTCTAACTAACCTGTCTTCTTCCAACACCTCTAAACACAAAATTTGCTACAATAAGATCTCTAAATTTGCAACTAAATCTAAATCCTCTACTCACCACTGCCTTACCCTACAATCTCTGAACTGGCTAGAACTCTCTAACCACCTAGACTATCTCCAACTAACCACCGCTCACAAATTAATATTCTATCCAGATAAATGCCCAGCCTTAACAAACGTCCTTCCCCCATACATCCCAAATAGATCTCTGAGATCTGAACACCAAAATTTAATCTCTATCCACAAACCCAAACATCCTGCAGGCCAGCTCCTTCTCTCTTTCTCTCTAGGTAAGAAATGGAACTCTCTCCCTCCCTCACTTAGGACTATACCTAACTCAGAATCCTTCAAGACCCAACTTTTCTCATACCTGTCTTCTAAACAGAAATGTCCCTGCTTTCACCCTACATAAATTCAAAGGAATTTCCCCATTGAGCTCTCTATTCTCCTTGCTCCATGCTACCCACAAGCTATTATTTTCTATTCTCCTAAAACAAACTTAAGCTAACATTCTCTGATTAAGCAATTTCTCTCCCTTGACTCCAAGTATGTAAATATTGTAAATATCAAGTAACCTCAGATCCTTATATTACAGACAGTTGAAACTTGCTGCTCTGAATGGAAATACCTGTAAACTGTGTTCTCTATTATCTTTAATTGTGTTTATGATGTACATTTTATGCATCTGCATTTCCTGACTGTATGAATTTTATACATGTATTTTACCTTTAACATTATGTAACCTTTTTTGTATCATATTGCTTATGGAGCTTTTCTCCCCGGGCCTCCACTGAAAATGGGCACGTTTTGGCCCAGTGGACTTCCCTGGTAATCAAACTGAAAATAAATAAATAAATAAATGTGAGCAGTACACAGCTAGTACATGGATAGGTACAGGATGTGTGATTTGGCTGGCATCAATTTTAATATCTGTATATGAGTAGGAGTGATATGTTAGTCCCTAGGACCCTAGGTTGTCAGTGAATGTGCTATGTGTTGTCTCTTAGCCAAAGCCAGGGTATACTGAGCATACCTGCATCTGCCTACAGGGACATCAGCAGGGGGTTCCTCCTCCAAGTCCTCCTGTGAGTGTGGTTGTGGTGACCTAGGTACTGGTGAGGAAATGTGTAGCCCTTCCCTTTGCTGATCCTGCTGCAGATTGTGTAGCATAGCACATACTGTGAATATCTGTGCACATGATGCTGGAGTATACTTTAGGGCTCCATAGAATATATTGAGACACTGGAACCCAGACTTCAGAAGCCCAAACTCATGCTATATGATGTTCTTAGTTTGAGCATGTGCCTCATTATAGTGTTCTTTCATGGGAGGGGGGTGTGCATTTCTGATGGGTATCATCATCCATGGTTACAGGGCATAGCCAGCATTCCTCAGTAAATGGCCCTGTGGAATGTCCTCCCTAGCAAATATCAGGTACGGCTGTGATGTGTGCCAGATATGGGAGTCATGATAACTGCCAGGGTTGCCAGCATACATATTTAAGATAATCCCCTGGGCATTGCACACAACTTGGCAGTTATTGGAGTGGTATCCCTTGTGGTTAATGTAGATTCTACCCAGCTGACCAGGTGGGGCCTTGATGTGTACATGAGTGCAATCTATGGCACCGAGTACTTCAGGGTAGTGCGCTACATGGTAGAACTGTTGCATATTGCTGGCCCTCACCTCAAGGTCAAGGGGAAACAATACGTGCTTACTGGCATGTGAAGCATAGCATCCAGAAATTGGTGAAGTATCCTGGATGCAGATGCCTGTGACACCCCGTTATGATCCTCAGCTGGTTTTTGAAAGGTACCTGTAGCTAGTATCCTAAGGGCTAAACATACCTTAGTTTCCACGGGGATGGGTTGCCCTCTGTTAACTCGGTCTCTGAGTTGAGGGTGGCAGAGCTCACTGAGCTCTTGTAATATGTCCCTACCCACCCTGTAGTGCTCTACAATCTCCAGCTAATGTAGCTCCTGGAAGATCACCCTGGTCTTGAACACTCTTCTCCTACTTGGCCTAGGCCTATTGTCAGCAGCACCAGCAGCACTGACTTCAGCATCTAGCACATGTAGATGTAGAATAGCTGCAGCAGCCCCTAGAATTACCTCAGTTAAAATTTCCAAGTCTCTACTCCAATGGTTCAGATTATTGAGGGAAAATCAGAATATAGGGTGTATGCGTACTTTATATAGTTCTGCTGTAGGTCCATCATGTGGGATAGGCTAATTATGATGCAGTTCACCTACCTAGGATGTAACTGACATGATTTAAAGGCCCTACTTTATTGCATGACTTGGCACTTTGCACCACATTGCTCAGCATAGCTTATACAAAAGTATATATTATTAATTGAATATATCTGGTTTTACTTGATAGATGCCTACATCATCACTTTCACGTGGTAGTCTGCTGCACAAACCTGAGAGCTGAGCAATAAAAAATCCTAAAAGTAACATGACCCCCCCCCCCCCCAATGTCATCCACATCCAGTGGGAATATCAAAACAGTGCAGGAACCTACACAAAGTGAATATGCAGACAAAGTTCCTCCTTTTAGCAATTCAACAAAGGAAGCTCATTTGCATACATATGCATGCTGACAACCTGGAAACTACATGGTTTTAGCAATGTAAGCTGGATAACAGCATGGATGCACCATTGTACAGACCCGATGCAAGGTCCTACAGTAAATTTGTGGAAACTACATTATAGATGTTATTTTAAATATTTTTTTTATTTTTCTGTTAAGCATGTCTGTGCAATGCAGTGCATAATGCAAACATGAAAGTTATTAAAAAAATGTTTATTAATTTTACATATCCCCTTCCTTTTACAAACATCCACAATGTATGTTTTTTTACATGTATGTATATGATCTACTATTTTCAGGGAAGTTATTCCCATATTTGTAGACTTTTACATTCCCATCTGTCTGTGTAGACTCCTGTACATGGAAAATGTCCGTGTACACCACAAACACGGACCCAGAATATACACAGATGCCTTTCAGCTTGTTGGATTTCTCCACCTGCCTCATCTTCATAAGATTCACCTGCTTAAGCAGAAATTTGCTTTGCACAGAAGATTCCCTGTTTGCACGTGCTTGCATACCACTAAACGATGCTTACTGAATCTAAAAATGTTCACTCTCATGTACACATCATGCCGCAATGCGTACATAAAAAAAATGTAGGCTTTAATGAAGTCACCCCACTGTTTATATGAATGAAGTCAAACTTAGCAGATAGATGATTTACATAACTGAAGAGATGATGGAATTGGAAATACTTAAAAATTAATATGGAAGAAGATTATGGAAAGGCATATGGTATTTAAAAATGGAAACAGATAGACAACTGGATTCATGAAGGTTACCACAAAATGTACACTATGTATACACTTAGTGTAACCCCTCTGAGTGACTAGACAACACAAGCATTGTGGTATGGATGTTCTTGAATTCAGAAAGTGTACACAAAATGTAAACTTTGTGGTAACCTTTATGACTCTGGCAGAATTAGTGCTCCAGTTAATGCAATGGCTTAGATTTGTGTTGTGTCTCTTGTAAGGTATACTGTCACATAGAGTTACCGAAAATAACTTTCTTTCCTTGAAGAAAGCAAAGGTACAGGATGGACAGGTTAGATCTATAAAGATAGACTGGTTTGGATGGCTGTGAGGAGTACATATGTTGTTCGATTTATGGCTGAATATAATTCAGTTAATGGTACCTCCAGGGTGATGTCAACTGATATAACATAAAATTAGAGGATATTTGCTGTGACGTGTAGTTGATATTGAATAATATATGTAATATAAGAATTATGAGTTATTAATATAAAAGCTATGAGTACTACACACAGTAAAAAGACAAGTTTGGGACTATTAGAGTATTTGGCTAGATGAAGGGAAATGTGCTAGTGAGGAATGGTGGAGGAGATAAGGATACTTTTTCAGTATTACTTTGCCTAATGAGTACAGACAGGACACTGAATTGTCTGTATGTTAATGGAATAAATACAGAAAGTTAGAAGGAATCATCATGCACTGAGATCACATCAAGGTGATATGTTGTAATTATGTAAGCTAAGTTATTTCAGTCAGATGTGGATTTTTTCTTGAAATTAGCAGATTTGATGGAATTTATAAAGCATTTATTATTTTAGGGGTAAAAGGATCCATACTGATTTATAAAAATTAGTTGGATTGTTAGAATACACCTTGTTAAGATTTGCAAGTAGTTAATTTAATATTTGTAAAATAAAAGGTTTTAATATATTAGTAGTTTTCAAGAATTAACTTGATTAATGTAAGTGTGCAGAGTTGATTTTGTTTAAATTAAACATAAAGTTGTTTTTCTTTATGGATAATGCTACTGGGTGGATCTAGATTAAAGAATGAGAGGAACTTAGCAAGTTCAGCCAAGGATAACTATAAGGCCTTTTACAGCTACATACATCACCTAAAGGGTAGGACCCAAGCATGTACAGAACCTTTGGCCAACGGTATCACACACCCTGACCCCATAGAGATAGCAAACCTGCTAGCAGATAGGTTTAGTGAAAATTTCACTCCCGTATCCCCTCCTAACTTACAACAAACCTTCCTACAAACTCCCCCCCCCCACCCTACATATCTAAAGAGCAGGTCTTCAAAGCCTTGTCCAAGGCAAAAAACACAGCATCTGTGGGACCAGACGATATCCCAGGCTGTCTTCTATACAGGCTAAAACATGAACTAGCATCATCATTAAGTACCCTTTTCAATCATAGCCTAACCACAGGCTTAGTTCCTGCACAGTTATTCTCCTTCACAAAGTTGGCCTAGCAACAGACCCAGAGAATTACAGACCCATAAGCCTGACCAGCCTCATCTGTAGGCCATGGAACGTACCATTATGGACTTCATAAATAAAGACATAGATGACCTCCAAACACTGGATCCTACCGAGTTCGGATTAATGAAGGGCAGATCTTGGCTGTTAAATCTTGTGTGTTTCTTTAAAAATGTGACCAAAGCCATTTACGGTGAGCAAATCTGTGCACACAGCATACCTCAACCTTGCAAAGGCTTTCAACACAATGCCACATTCAGCCATTACTGATAAAGTTGCCAAACTGAATGTAACCCCCTTTGTTGTAAGATGGGTTGCCAACTGGTTCACAAACTGGACACACACTATCAAAGTGGGTGACTACACATCAACCGGCAAACCTCTTACCAGTGGAGTGCCACAGGGGTCAGTGCTGGGCCCCCTAGTGTTTGGTATATACTTCTCAGAAGTTCAGGTCAAAACTAAGGGGTTGTGGATGACCAAGTTTGCAGACGACATAAAACTAGGTGCAATCATTGAATCCCCAAATTATGCCAGTACACTCCAGCAGGGTCTCACGCAGACCAACAGCTGGTGTATTAGTCACAGTGTCAAACTGAATGCAAAGAAATGCATCATCATTCTCTTCTGCACAAACAATGTCCCCTAACACTCTCAAATTAACAACAATACCCTAAGTACCCATGAAGTAGTTAGGGACCTGGGATTACAAGTTGACTATGACCTTAACTACAACCTCCATGTGTCTACTGTAGTAAGGAAAGTTTACTATGTATCACATTTGATTAGTAAAGGCATCGCCTTGAGACCAAAAAAAGTTATAACCTCTATACTCGGCACTTATCCAGCCTATAATTGAGTATAATGCCCCGTTTGGTATGTACCTTACTAAGCTCATGCAGCAATTAGAGAGACCTTAGAGGTTTCTAACAAAGAAGATCAAGGAGCTCCAGCATGTGCCTTACACAGACTGACTAAAGACCCTGTTACTATAGTCTGTATCATATAGGCTTCTTAAGGGAGATTTATGCCTGGCCTATAGAGCAAACAAAGACCCAAACCTAATGAACTTGCTGCATATCATATTCATAAATCAAACGGGACTAGGGCTTCCCATTCCAGGGACCTAAATATGGCCTGTGATTTAAATAGGACATGCTGGAGTGACAGATTTATCTCCCAGTGACTGATGCATATTTGAGACAGGCTACCAATTCATGTGAAACAGAACACCTCTATGACATTGTTCAATAAGAACCTGGATGAGTGGATGGGGCACCATAAATTCTTACTGGGGATAGAGCCCACAACCCTCCTGAACATGGGCAGTCATCGCTAAATGCAATTGTGGGTATTGCCTAGCATTTCTATGGTATTACATTGGGATGAAATGGCTAGGCTTAAAATGACCTCCTGGTCGATAGCCTAGTAATCTCCTGTGATCCTATGATCATATGTCGAAGATTGGCATGACTATATACAACATAACTATGTTAATAATGATCATATTTCAAGTTGACTGATTGTTAACATTTCTATACAATGATTTGACTGGTTTTAGTCATGAGATGTTTATTAGATGTGTGTTTGAACTGCATAACAAACAAATTATTTTTTTTTCAAAGAATGAGAAAGGAAGCACAACCCTTGTCCACAGTACCAGAAAGAAGATGAAGAAAGGACTGAAATATTACCTGATGAGTAATACGATTGTTAATATGAAGCACTGATTGTGTCTGCCAGAAGACCTCTACCCAGGGATAAGAGAGAAATGGTTAAAGGGCAGACACTGCTATATAATTTCTGCGTTGTCTTATTTATTCTGCTTTTTCACTTCTATCAACATTTATCAGTCTTTATGAACTCCTGGGAAATGTGTGATTGTGAGTTATTGTATACTGTGTGTATGGGTGGAGGGGAGGACTGGTTGCAGTGATGGGTTATGATCCAAAGTGCAGTGATTGATATTTAGGAGGTAGGTCAACCAGAGAGGAAGAAGACAGATACAGGAGAATTGGACAATGTCATCCATGAATAAGAAGACAGGAGGCAAATGGATACTAGCCATTATCAGGTAAACAAATGTTTATTTAAGTCTTTGGCCTTTCCTTTTTTTAAACATATATTCAAGCAATTGATTTCACAGCTCTCTAACGACTATGTTGGACATAACATTCCTAAGATTAATACGTATTAGCTTATCATTTTTGCTCACTAGAAAGTAGGGAGGATCACTACTGATCTTGTTATATAATATATATCCAACTATAAATAATATGCACAGTTACAATAGCAGGGTATTAGCTCACAAGAGGAATTCATTTGCAGTAGGGGAGAAAGAGCAGTGGGGGCATTTTGCATATGACAATCAAAATGTTTTCTGTGAGAGGTGGGACCTGATGGTGACATATTCATAAACGTACCTATCAGTGTGAAATTTCAGTAGAATACTGAAGCCAGACTCAAGTAGCTATAGACATGACATGTTTTGCCCTTTGTTGGGTTGATCACTTCAACATAAGTAGACAGTCTAGATATTCTCAATTATTTGGTTTATGAAAAGCTGATGTTCATTACCTTAGGGTTAGTCTCAAATTGAAAAACAAGAGTCCCACAGCAAAGACACATAGGAGCAATCCAGCAAACTTTTCAGAGAATAGCTAGACAATATGGTAGATGAGAACAATCAATCAATTTTATAAGTGGCTCTGTAACATTTTGCTTTGCACTATGAGATTTTTCTTTGTAATTTACGATCAAGAAAGAGGCAACATACAGCTTGTTTTATGAAAGTCAGTATGATACTTTGTTGCCTATCTGTATTAGTACAGTTGTGTATTGCCTGTAATGCAGATGGCTATGGAAAACAGATTTTGACAAGCACACCTTTAAAATTCTGCTTTCAATTTATGATCTCTAGGAAGCAAGACACATAATTTTAAAATGACTTCAGCAAAGCAATATATGCCATTATAATTCTGTATATAAAATATAGCAAGATGGGACAGATTGTTTGAGAGGAAAGACATTTTTGCAACCTTACTTTCAGGTTCATGCTGCAAGGCATGCCTTCTCATAAACAGCAACAGCGTAATGTTGCTATTGGTGGCACAGTATTTTGAAATGTATTTGTTAGCATGCTTGGTTGTTTTGATATGGCCAGCTCTGTATATGTATCTCATTGAAACAATGTTTTGCAACTCTGCTTACAAACAAGTCAACAAAAAAAGAGCTTTCAACTTACCATCAATTGACATCACAAAAGTTTTAATATAAAAAAGAAATGGATCTCCCACATGTGCTGATCAAACAACAACAGTGTACATTTCACATGCATGGCTCTTCTCTGTTTTTAAGTGTGTCTGCCTGTTTTACTCCTAAATAGTGAACTCGATCAGTTGAGTAAGGCGCGGTGGTGCAGAGGAAGCATTGTTGCCTCACAGCATGAGGTTCTCCTGTTCGATTCTCGGCTGGAGTGCCTTCTGTGTGGACTCTACATGTCCTCCCCATGGTCGACTGGCCTCTGAATGGCATGTGTGAAAGGGCATGCCTTCGTTGAAGGTTGGGCATCAGGTTTGCAACTCGGCACCATGAAAATCTACTGCCAATCATTAGCGGACTGGAGTTGTGCTGTGGTGACCCCTAACCGGGAAAAGACAAACAAAAACGTCAGTGAAAAAGGAACTGTTGCAGCTTAATGTTAAATTCACCGTAATGGACATTAACCATATTATCCCAGCCAATACCTACTCCAAAAATTATTCCTGATGACAGTGTGTACTAAACGTTTGGTAATAATTGTCTTTACTCATTGGCTTCAGAGATAACCTACCAACAAAATATGACTTCAGATTTGTGCTCACAAATGTTTTTGTTGAAATAAACTTGTTCTGCAGCTTCCATAGCCAGATAGTAAGATAAGAAAAACAGCAAGAAAAAGAAATGGCAGCCAAGCAGTGTTTCATAAACACAAAAGAAAGCACTTCTCAAAAAAAAAAAAAAAAAAACCAACCGCAACAAAATAACCAAGCACAGCTATTTTATTTCATGATTCTGGTACCTTGGCAGTTCGCCTTCAAGGAATACTTCATCCCCACAAAACCAACACATTTATGCAAACCCAGTACACCCATTAACAATTAAATAATTATATAATTATTCAATTATACATTAAATAATTCAGCCTGCAAAAACACATTCCTAACTTAATCATACTACATTAACATAAGTTGCCTTAAACATTATTATAATTTTTTTAATTAACATTCACAAAATACATTATAAAACCAAATTAACATCCAAGTTCATACCCCTAGGAAACACAGTTCCATAATTTAAAATTAATTTACTTTCAAGCCTATTCAGTTCCTGCTTAAAGTTACCCCCTCTGAATAAATGTGGACGAGCCAAAACATTAAAGAAAAGACTATCACCAGAAACTCCATGTGCTATGGAGAAATGTTTAGCTACAGGACTATTCATGTTAGATTTCCTTATGTCACCCAAATGTTCCATAATCCTCACCTTACCTTTACATTTGGTTTGACCAATATACCACTTGGTATCCTCACATCCACAATATATATTAATTATTAATTAGTAATATATATATATATATATATATATATATATATGGATTCATTTCATAACACTGAAACTTCAAAATACTGAAAATGACAAAACTTCATAATACTGAAGACCAAAATACTGAAAGCTCAAAATACTGAATACTCAAAATACTGAAACTCAAAATATTGAAAACACATATTATGCGTAAACTCAGCTTAAACAACATAAATCATAGCAATTTCTACCAAATATATGCAGGGGGGCAAGCCCCTGCACTTCACCCTGCTAATTATACATATCTACTCCAAGATTGCACTTAACTACACTATCTGCAATCTTGGAGTTGATATATATAATTAGCAGGGGGTGTGGGGGGCTTGCCCCCCTACATATATTTGGTAGAAATTGTTATGATTTATGTTGTTTAAGCTGAGTTTATGCATAATATGTGTTTTCAGTATTTTGAGTTTCAGTATTTTGAGTTTTCAAGATTTTGAAGTTTCAGTATTTTGGTTTCAGTGTTTTGAGTTTCAGTATTTTGATATTTCAATGTTATGAAGTGAATCCATATATATATATACACACACAACCCCATAAGATTCACAATTAAACCCTTCCATAGCTACATATTTCCTTCCATTGATTTTCTCCCCCATCAGATTTCTGATCCTAGAACAAACCTTACATCTCCCACATGCCTTAACTCCCACCTGATTACCCTTATTCAAAATCCCTGGATTAAATGTCAGAAACTCTTTCAAGTTGCTGTATCTCCCATAAGAAAAACATACATATTTAGGAAATACATTTCCCACCTGAACATCCTGGCATGCTATATGCCATGAATCCCTTATCAACTTTTCCAAGAAACTCAAAAATGGTGAGAATTTGGTTACAAAAATAACCTTTTGTCATTTCCTTCTTTTTTCCCCAAAATACAACCTACACCTATTGGAACCAAAAAGTTCCTTCCGCTTTTCACAACCCTGAATAATTTTTCTTCTAACATTCCATAAAAGATCATCCAAATAGCCCCTGGCTAGTAATTTATTTTTCACATCACACAATTTTTCTTCCTTTAATCTAGTTTTTGAAGTATTACGAAAAATCCTACTAAACTCACGAAGTAGGAGACATGTAATCAAATGGGGGGAATGCGTGCTACTAGCATGCAAGAAACTCTTAATTGCTGTGACTTTTCAATGGGTTTATACTGGACCATCACATCCTCTCCAACATAAAGATCCACATGCAAAAATGCAACTGACCTCAAACCCATCTCATAAGTAAATTTCAAACCATGTGCATTTCTATTCAGTTCCTCTATAAAAGTTTGAAAATGTTCCTTATCACCCCTACAAACAAAAATTGTCATCAATAAACTTCCCAAAATAAACAACCTTTTCTCTGAAAAAAAAAAAAAACAGTTGGATAAATATATTGCCTTTCAAACTCACCCATATAAATAATAGCATACCTTGGGGCATAAGGTGCCCCCATAGCTGTCCCTCTATTCTGGAGAAAAATGTCTTCATCCCAACAAAAATAATTATCAGTGAGACAAAACTCCCAACTAACATACCAAAAAAGAAGTGTGAGGCCCTTCACCCATGATTTTACAAATTGCGTCTTATCCCCACCTTGACTCAATATTTGTATATAATGAGTTCACATCCACAGTTGCCCAATAAATCATCCTGCCATGTTATCTCTTTAAGGTAGTTACACAAATCCATTGTATTTTTTATATGGGCTGAAACCTTTTGTAAATATTTCTTAAATTGGGAATCTAAAAAGATCCCCACACTCTGTAGAAAAGAACCTACCCCAAAAACAATTGATCTACCAGGTGGGTTGGTCAAATTTTTACATATCTTGGGGAGTGCATAGAAAATAGGTTCCTTCGATTCTTCAATAAATAACTTCTTAACATCTTTTTCCCCATGAAAATCCAATCTTTCACCTATTTTCAGTAATTCACATAACTCTCTGTTGAATGTTTTAAGTGGATTATCTAACAACTTAACATATTCCCCAAGGTTGTTTAAAAGTGTATTAACCATTTGAAGATATTTTATTATACTCATAACAACCCAATTGCCACCTTTATCAGCTTGTTTGATCACATACTTATGCAAGTTCCCCCCAAATTTTTGTAATTCAAGCCACTCTTCTTTAGTTAAATTATATGTTTTTTAGCATGCAGAAATTTGAAAAATTCATTATCTTCTTTTTTACATAAAATACCTTGAAGGTGAACTGCCAAGGTACCAGAATCCTGAAATAAAGTGGCTGTGCTTGGTTATTTTGCTGTGGTCATTTTTTTTTTTTTTGAGCTATGCTGTGTTTCCATGATATGGTGCAACCCAAATGTTTTCTAGTCTCTATCACAGTTACACAGCTGCATCCTAAACAGTACATACTTTCAAATGAATATTGCATGGAAATTTACAAAAAATGACATACAAGCACAAGAAGCTGCTGATCATCATCATCAGGCCCCTTTTTTCCATTTTTTCTACATGGGGTCAGGGTATTGTATTAACTGTTGTCAACTCTCTCAATTCAGTGACACATTCCTGCCTTTTTCAACATTGACAGTCACAGATCTTCTTTCACACAATCCATCCACCTCTTTGCTGGACATCCTCGTTTCCTCTTACCTTCTTCCTGTCTGTCCCAAATCTTCCTCATCAGATTGTCTTCTGCTTTTCTGCACATGTCCAAACCACTGTAATCTGTCCTCTTTGATCTTTTCTGCAATAGGCGCTACCTTGGCTTCTGCTCTTATGTCCTCATTTCTTTGTCTGTCCCACAGTGTGCATCCTGCCACCCTTCTCAGGCACTTCATTTCCATAACCTCTAGCTTCTTCAACTGTTCTGCCTTTACTGCCTAGGTTTCTGTACCATACAGTAGTACTCGTTGCACCACTGTCTTGTACACCTTACGTTTCAGCTTCTTTGGCATTCTTCTGTCATAGACTACACCACACACTCTATGCCAGTTGGCTGCAGTCCATCTGATTCTAGCTTTGACCTCTTCATTCAGACTTCCCTTCTCCTCAACCATCCCTCCCAGATAATTGAAGCTGTTTACCTGTTCCACTGTCTTCCCGTCTAGCTCTAGTCTCAGCTTCTTCTGATTTCCCCAGTTTGCTGCCCTTACCACTGTCTTATCTTTACTTAATTTCATTCCATGTGCCTTCAGTTTTGCATTCCATTCCCCTATCCTTTGCTGAAGTTCTAGCTCAGAGTCTGCCTGTAATGCCACATCATCTGCATACAGCAACTTTGTTGATCTGCCCCCTCCGACCTGTTTGCTAATGTAGTACATCACCAGTATGAACAGCAGTGGGCTCAGAGCTGAGCCCTGATGTACACCCACTCCCACTGGGAACCCCTCTGTAAGGTTGAACACTGTTCGTACTTGAGTCATTGGGTCCTTTTACATAGCCTGCACTAATTCTACCAATGTTTCTGGGACTTCAAACTACAGCAGTACTGCCCAGATCAGCTTTCTTGTGACCTTGTCATATGCTTTCTCCATATGTTGGGATGCCCATTTGGATTCTCTCCTCATCTCTAGCTTCTTCTCAAGTATCTGTCTCACTGCAAACATCGGGTCAATTGTGCTGCATCCTGATCTAAATCCAAACTGCTCATCTCCCATATTACATTTTACTACTCTGCATATCTGTGTATCAATCATCCTCACCAAAAGTTGCTGATCCCATAATAAAATCATACCATCTATTCAAAGAGATGACAGCATGCATAATGATTATTAATGTTATTTTTTTAGAGTACTGAAAGCTGAAGGTACCCCTAACACAGTATAATAATATTAATAAATGTTTAGGATGTTTCAGTGTATGGTCATTTGGGCATTGACCTTCAAAACAAACCCCAACAGTTGTGAGTATGACATCATAGCCCATTTACTAATCGTGTCTTAAAGTAATAACACAGAATGAATCTGGTTATATTTCCATCAAGCTGCAGCTTGATGAATAAAAAAACACTGAAAATTGATCAAACCTGTTGATCGCTGTGCCAGCAGCATGTGTTACCATGGGTCCTTCAGATCCATTTAGTGTTCCCTTGTCATAGGTGACTGGTTGCATTTGATGGTTTCCACTCATTGAGTTACAGAGTCTTTGACGTGATGAAGTTGGTGACTCCTGTAAGCACTTGATCCTAATCATGGTTGGCGGGAACCAGACTATAGCCTATTAACTCTGTGGATGGAAGACAGTAATCAATTTTGGATGGAATTTAGGGCCACCATACCAGTCCACTTAACTGTGAATCTTTTGGATGTGAGAGGAAAGTAAAAGTACCCAGGAAAATCATGCATAAAGAGAGGATGGAAAGGCAAACTTCAGACAGAAGGTATTCAAACTAGGAATCAAACTGGAAAAACAAGAGGCAGCAATGCTAACTCCTGCACCACTGTATCAGCTATGTAATGTAATGTAATATAATATAATATAATATAATATAATATAATATAATATAATATAATATAATATAATATAATATAATATAATATAATATAATATAATATAAAGATTTTCTTGTCTTCCAGTTTTCCTGTACACACCTCAAAATATCCTACTTACATTTCTGTGTCTCCCACTCACACTTTTTTATGCCTTATGTGGTGCATTCCAGAATTGTGCAAACTCTATATGTGTTCTGTTCACTGTCCTCTCCAAAGTACAGCCATCATTTCATGGTGTGATTTGAAACATTTTGTTTCATATGGACTTAACTACGCTGTCAACACCCTTCAAACTGTAGCTTAGTACTTTTTAATAAACTGAAATGCTCCTTGTAACATTCTCAATTAACCACTTGAACACAAATCCAACCATCCTACATTAAGCAGGGATCCCCTGCACTCTTGTGGCAGAAGAGTGGGTTACAGCCTTATCTGAGCTGGGGATTGCTGGAGAAAGGGTTATTGTGTGACTTTCTATTGGCAGATTAGTTTAAAACTGTTAAATTTTGCCTATATTTAAGCCTCATGTTTGCAAGTAGCTGTGCACAACACAACAGTGGTTAGCAGTGCCCTGTAGAGACACAAAAACCCAGAAACAACTTTTATCCCTAGAAATCAGTCAGTGGAACCCGCCCAGGCTTTACTGCTGCACTGTGGGAAACTTAGCTGTGCACCTCTGCACTACAGGCAACTCAGCTGAGCACTGAGCTGTGTTGCCCGACTTTTTCACCCATAATCCTCAACAGAATAAGTTCCCTTGTTAGTCTAGTTAGTCCTAGAGCAAATGCTGATCCAACTTGCCCACCCCCTAATTAGTATTTGCAGTTTAACCTGCTACAATGGACAGTCATTTTCCCAACATTTCTCTGGCTAGCCTGATTGACATGGGCATCCTGGGGCAATGTAGTAATTGCCTTATGTATACTGTTAACCACTTGTTCCTAAAGCAAACAAATGCAGTATGTGAGACATGTAACTATACCATGAAGCTGGAATCCATCCTCTCATGTAACAATAAGCAAGACATCAAACAGGTTGTCAGCACACATGCTTTTCCTCTCACACAAGATAAGGTCAAGACACATAAACCCACATATGTGGAGGTACTCACAAAGAGCCTACCAAAAGACCAGAGACCTCCCAAGCACAATCAAATCACACATACTGAAACGTGAACATACCCCACCACACATAGAAACAGACATACCAGTGTTTCAACAAATAAGTCCTTAAAAAAAAACAATTTCAAAACCTAATGTCCTGGTCATAGGTGATTCAATAGTGAGACACACAGATGTCCCCCTCACCAGGTCAGACAAGGAGAAGGTCATAGTCAGCTGCCTATGAGGTGCTAGGATCCATCAAATCATGCATACGCTCAAGTCATTCAACAGCAATTACCATTATGACTCCGTCATAGTACGTTGGGGTGAGAACTTGAGCCATACCTCTCTGGACTATATGAAGAGAGACATAACTGAACTCTCAAATTATGTGTCTCAAGCAGGTATGTCCCTATCCCTAAACAGCATTTTACCTTCACCCAAGATGATGCCACAATACAGACAAAAAATGATTGACTTCAACAATTGGCTTAGCTTCTGGTGTGAATCCAAGGGGATTCAGTATCTGTCAGCCTGGGAAGACATGGTTGACAGACAACTCTGCTTTGCCAGAGATGGCCTTCACCTGTCTCCTCAAAGCTTTTGTATACAGTCAAAGATGCTTGCCTCCACTCCCCCATAGTACCTTTTTTAGGCAATGTCAAAACAACAAAATTTCCGGTGTAAAGAAATCCACTCGAGACAAACTCAAGGTTATGCTGCTTAATGCTAGGAGCCTAAACAGAAAACTATACTCTCTGGAAGCAGTTCACACATTGGAAGATGCTGACATCTGTGCAGTCACTGAGACTTGGTTTAAGGCCACAGAGAGCACCCCAGCTATACAAGGCTACCTCAAAATGAGCTTGAAAGAACCAAAGGTGGAGGTATATTCATCTTCATTAAATTCAAATACACCTCGAGACTGGTTAAACAGTACAACTCTCTGGAGTTACTCCAGGTCCAAATAACTATAGGTAAAACATCCTACTACATCATCGCTAGCTATAGGTTCCCCCACCATGAACCAAGAGAAGCAGATTGCTTACCTGGATTTGTTAGAAACACTCCCTATACAGCTAAACAATTTGGTCATGGGAGATTTCAACTATCTTTCCATCAACTGGGAAATATACATGAGCACAAATGCAATTGCTCTGAGGTTCCTGGACTTTGTTAATTCAAATGCTCTGGAACAGTTAGTCTGCACCCCTACAAGTGGCTCAAATGTCCTAGACTTGATACTCACCAACATAGGGGGTCATGGCACTACCACCTGTGTGTTGCCCTCCATGGTAAGTCCAGACCATAAATCTGTCTCGTTTGAAGTAAATATCAGACTTGACACCCTCACAGGAGCAAAAAAACTGAAAATTTTCTCCAAAGCAAACTATAGCCTACTAAGCGATGGTATAAAAAGTTTCAAACCCCCTGCTAACACAGCCAACAATGACTCCTATGCAGAGGAGTACACAAATGCCCTGTATAGACATTTAAACAACTGTATAGACTCAATTGTACCTGACAGGATCAAAACCAGGTCCTCTCAAAAAACAAGCCACCCTGGTGGACCACAAGTATAAATAGGTTATATAACAAAAGGAAGAAATTGTTATCTAACAACAAGAGGGAACTTACTCAGCAGAGAAACAATACACTCCATAGCTTGAACACCAAATCAGATATCTTGTAAAGTCTTCTAAAGGTAGTTATGAGACTAAATTAGCATACCTAGCTAAAGACAATCATAAAGCATTCTTTAGCTACATTTGGTATGATAAAGCGAATGCCCAGCTATATGCCAAACTTATAGTGGACAGTACCACTCACACCAAACCTGAGGAAATTGCCAATCTACTAGCAGACAGATTTGGTACAAATTTCATCTCCCTGTCCCACTAGACATACCCCAAAGCATCCCTGTCACCAGTCCTCTGCCTAACATGTCCAAAGAGCAGGTTAAATCCACCCTCTCTAAGGCAAAAAACACAGCCTCCATGGGACCAGATAACAACCCAGGCTGCTTACTAAACAATCTAAAACAAGACCTAGTGAAACCACTGGGCAATCTCTTCACCCATAGGCTGAGCACTGGCTTTGTTCCAGCAGAGTGGAGAACAGCAACAGTAATCCCCTTGCACAAAAGGGGACCATCAACCAACTCTGGGAACTATAGACCTTTAAGCCTAATCAGCCTTTTCTGCAAAACCATGGAAGAATCATCATGGACCTTATCAGCAAGGATATAGGCAACCTCCAAACTATTGACCTGACCCGGTTTGGCTTCATTAAGGGTAAATCTTGCTTATTAAACCTAGTAGACTTCCTCGAGAATGCCACCAAAGCCCTGGATGTACATACCATCTATCTTGACTTAGCCAAGGCTTTCAACACAATCCCCCATTTAGATATCATTGAGAAACTCTCCCAGCTGGGGATTAACCCATATGTCAATAGATGAGTAGCAAACTGGCTCACTGACAGAATGCATACTATTAAAGTTGGGGATTCCACCTCCACCAGTATACCAGTTACCAGTGGTGTACCACAAGGATCTGTGCTGGGTCCTCTACTGTTTGGAATCTATTTATTGGAAGTCCAGGTGAAAGTAGATGGCCTGTTGCTTTCTGAGTTCACAGATGACTGCAAACTAAGTGCAATCATTGAGTCCCCGACAATGTCAACATATTATTAAAGGGGCTAACACAGACAAATGATTGGTGCCAAAGCCAAGGACTAAAACTAAATGCAAAAAAAGTGCATCATTAGCCCCTTTGGTAAAGAAGTAGCTTCTGCAAATTATATTATAGACAACACTCCCATATGCTCAAACACAGTGGTGAAAGACTTAGAAACACAGGATGATAGCAATCTAAACTTTGATCACCATGTGTCCACAGTGGTAAGGAAAGCCTTCTGCATTGCACATCTCATAAGTAAGGACATTGTATCCAAGACTAAGGATGTTATAATGCCTCTATACTTGACCCTCATCATCAGACCACTAACTGAGTACAATGTGCCCTTTTGCATGTACTTCACTGGATATCTGCATCAACTGGAGAGACCACAGAGGTTTCTAACCAAAAAAATCCACAGCCTCCAAAACATGACCTACATGGAAAGACTGAAAGCCTTGTCACTGTACTCTGTATCCTACCAGCTGCTGAGAGATGATCTGTGCCTGGCCTACAGAGCAGTCTCAGATCCTGCCCTAATGGAAATGCTGCATGCCCACAAATCAAATGGGACAAGTGTCACTCAATCCAGGAATCTCAACCTAGCCTGTGACATAACCAGACCATGTTGGAGAGACAGATATGTCTCCCAGAGATTGTTGCTCTGGAATAAACTCCCATTTCATGTGAAGCAGAGTTCCTCGATGACCTTATTTAAGCACAACTCTGACAATTGAATGGGAGACCATAAGTTCACCCTGGAAATGGTGCCTATGTCCTTCATGGACAGGGACAGTCATTGTTGATCATAGATTTGCTCTGCTAACAATAACCATCTAACCATGATCAATTAGGGAACAAGGGTATTACATGGGTAAATTTGTAAAGGCCATAGGGCCATTAGCCTAGTAACCTCCTATGAACCTATGAACATTTTTTTACCGGGAAAGTCCAACTTGGAACAAAGCCAATTTTCAGCAGAGGCCCAGGGAAAAAACACTCCAGATGCATGTCTTTGAAATGTGGGAGGAAACTGGAGCACCCAGAGGAAACCCACATGAATGCAGGGAGAACATGCAGATTCCACACAGAGGACATCCCAGCCAAGAATCGAACCAAAGAACTTCTTGCTGTGAGGCAGCAACGTTACCACTGCACGACTGTGCTGTCAACCTATTCTTGCATTGGAGATGCACTGCTTTTGATGGTATTACACAAGTTCCCTTCTTGGTCTGTTTAAAGATATTACCTTCCCAGGGCTTAATATAAAAAAAGGGTGCTGAAATGCACCTTGTGGGAAGTAGCCTGGGGAAAAATTGCAAATGGTGCAGGCCCTTGAAAGCACTTAGAGGAAAGACTTGTCAAAATTATGATTACATCATGGTTGTGACTTAAAGAACTGTGGGTGTGTGTGTGTGTGTGTGTGTGTGTGTGTGTGTGTGTGTGTGTGTGTGTGTGTGTGTGTGTGTGTGTGTGTGTACGTGAACTCATTTAGATAAGCAAGATAACAGGCTATATGCTGACCTGATGGATATAAAGTCAGCCTAGACTACAGGGACTGCAGCAAATGCTTATCTAGAATGCATCACCCAGTTTTGGAAGTCATAAAAGCTGAATTTAGTAGGGCTGTCAGGGGAGAACTCAGCAAAGGCAAAGGCATTAACATAATGGAAAAAGAGTATGGAGGGGTTTCTATGCGGAAGGGCATGAACTCTGTAGAGTAGAGGACTTAATGTGGTCATACTTTATACTCACAAAGCAGAGGAGTGGACTCAGTGCAGGTAGCGAGGACTACATTAAGATATATGTCAGGAAACACTACTTAATGGAGAATGTGGTAGGGTGCATATGCACAATATTTATTTATTTATTGACATTAGTTAACTGGGTTGGTCCGGCTGGGCGAGGGGCCCATTTTCAATGGAGACCCAAGGAGAAAAGCTCCAGTTACAAAACAATTAAGGATTACATAGATAACAAAAATAGAAAGTACCATAACCAAGTTACACTCCAAAACATATTAGTGCAAATTTGATTGCAATCAAACATATTTAGATTACCCTAAGAGAATAATCACAAATAATTAAGTATATGAACTATTTTATATATGTATATGTACAAATAAGTTATATACAAGTGATCAAACATGTTATCTACAAATGAGCAGATTTCTTGCCTAGGCTTCCTAGGAAGGTATTGATGCTTTCAGGAGTTCAGGGAGAAGAAGCACCATTGGATAAAAAGGAAATTAGGTAGGTTCTAAGCAGGGACATGATTTGGTATTGAGAAGATAAAGTCTGAGTTCCTTTTTAAAGTGTGCTGGGTGTATGATGGAGCGTATGTGTAGAGGAAGTTTGTTCCAAGTGTGGGCTATTGAGCAGTTGTATTGTAGTTTACCTATGTTATTCTTTGGATGATCTGCATTCAGAAGTTGTTGGTTAGAGGTGCAAATAGTTCTAGAAGGGGTGTAGGTAGATAAAAAGGTAGTGAGAGCTAGAAAGGATGAAGGCCTGAATAGAATGGAGAGAATAACCTGAAATTGAGAAAGTAGCAGTAGTTGAGGGAATTCGAGCCATTGTAATGAGTTCAGGGCAAGGCAGTGATGGGAGTTGTAGGGGGTGTTAGTAATGAATCTTGCAATTTTGTGGTAAGTTTGTTGCAGTTTGTTCATGGTAGTAGTTTGTATATTGGTTAGTACTGGGGCTGCGTAGAGAAGTGTGGGCAAGAGGAAGGACTGTGCTATGGAGAGTCTAGCATTTGGAGTAAGAAATCTTTTGTTGTGATAGAGCAGGCCACATTTCTGGTGTGTTTATTTTACTCCTTGCAGTAAGTGTAAGTTAAATTTGAGTTCGTCATCAATAATGACGCATAACAGTTTTGTGTGTGGTTCAGGTTTTATGATAGTGTTGTTGGAGGACGTTATAGTAAATGTAGATTTATGGTTGGAAAGTGAGTAATACTACTGGAGATGGAGATGAGTGCAGAGTCATGTGCATATTATGTAATACTACTGGAGATGGAGATGAGTGCAGAGTCATGTGCATATTATGTAATACTACTGGAGATGGAGATGAGTGCAGAGTCATGTGCATATTATGTAATACTACTGGAGATGGAGATGAGTGCAGAGTCATGTGCATATTATGTAATACTACTGGAGATGGAGATGAGTGCAGAGTCATGTGCATATTATGTAATACTACTGGAGATGGAGATGAGTGTAGAGTCATCTGCATATTATGTAATACTACTGGAGATGGAGATGAGTGCAGAGTCATCTGCATATTATGTAATACTACTGGAGATGGAGATGAGTGCAGAGTCATCTGCATATTATGTAATACTACTGGAGATGGAGATGAGTGCAGAGTCATCTGCATATTATGTAATACTACTGGAGATGGAGATGAGTGCAGAGTCATCTGCATATTATGTAATACTACTGGAGATGGAGATGAGTGCAGAGTCATCTGCATATTATGTAATACTACTGGAGATGGAGATGAGTGCAGAGTCATCTGCATATTATGTAATACTACTGGAGATGGAGATGAGTGCAGAGTCATCTGCATATTATGTAATACTACTGGAGATGGAGATGAGTGCAGAGTCATCTGCATATTATGTAATACTACTGGAGATGGAGATGAGTGCAGAGTCATCTGCATATTATGTAATACTACTGGAGATGGAGATGAGTGCAGAGTCATCTGCATATTATGTAATACTACTGGAGATGGAGATGAGTGCAGAGTCATCTGCATATTATGTAATACTACTGGAGATGGAGATGAGTGCAGAGTCATCTGCATATTATGTAATACTACTGGAGATGGAGATGAGTGCAGAGTCGTCTGCATATTATGTAATACTACTGGAGATGGAGATGAGTGCAGAGTCATCTGCATATTATGTAATACTACTGGAGATGGAGATGAGTGCAGAGTCATCTGCATATTATGTAATACTACTGGAGATGGAGATGAGTGCAGAGTCATCTGCATATTATGTAATACTACTGGAGATGGAGATGAGTGCAGAGTCATCTGCATATTATGTAATACTACTGGAGATGGAGATGAGTGCAGAGTCATCTGCATATTATGTAATACTACTGGAGATGGAGATGAGTGTAGAGTCATCTGCATATTATGTAATACTACTGGAGATGGAGATGAGTGCAGAGTCATCTGCATATTATGTAATACTACTGGAGATGGAGATGAGTGTAGAGTCATCTGCATATTATGTAATACTACTGGAGATGGAGATGAGTGTAGAGTCATCTGCATATTATGTAATACTACTGGAGATGGAGATGAGTGTAGAGTCATCTGCATATTATGTAATACTACTGGAGATGGAGACGAGTGTAGAGTCATCTGCATATTATGTAATACTACTGGAGATGGAGATGAGTGTAGAGTCATCTGCATATTATGTAATACTACTAGAGATGGAGACGAGTGTAGAGTCGGCTGCATATTATGTAATACTACTGGAGATGGAGATGAGTGCAGAGTCATCTGCATATTATGTAATACTACTGGAGATGGAGATGAGTGTAGAGTCATCTGGATATTATGTAATACTACTGGAGATGGAGATGAGTGTAGAGTCATCTGGATATTATGTAATACTACTGGAGATGGAGACGAGTGTAGAGTCATCTGCATATTATGTAATACTACTGGAGATGGAGACAAGTGTAGAGTCATCTGCATATTATGTAATACTACTGGAGATGGAGACGAGTGCAGAGTCATCTGCATATTATGTAATACTACTGGAGATGGAGATGAGTGCAGAGTCATCTGCATATTATGTAATACTACTGGAGATGGAGATGAGTGCAGAGTCATCTGCATATTATGTAATACTACTGGAGTTGGAGATGAGTGCAGAGTCTTCTGCATATTATGTAATACTACTGGAGTTGGAGATGAGTGCAGAGTCATCTGCATATTATGTAATACTACTGGAGATGGAGATGAGTGTAGAGTCATCTGCATATTATGTAATACTACTGGAGATGGAGACAAGTGTAGAGTCATCTGCGATTGTATAAGAGAAGATTGTCTGCAAGAGGGGAAGAGTTCATTAGTAAAGATGTTGAATAGAAGGGGACCCAAGATAGAGCCTTCTGGAACACCTGTTGGAACAGATATAAAGGGAGAGCAGGAAGAGAGCCATTTGACAGATTGCTGCCTACCAGAGAGAGAGTTGAAGCAGGCAAAGGGGGAAGAAGATAGGTTGAGGTTAGATAACTTAGAAATGAGTATTGAATGAGAGACTGTATCAAAGGTTTTGGAAAGGTCAAAGAAGATGCAGGATATTAGTTGATTATTATCAAGGGCTTTGGCTATGGTATGAGTGAAAGAGAGGAGGGCAGTGGATGTGCTGTGGTGGGGACGGAAACCATGCTGAGTGGGAGTGAGAGGGTTGTGTTGGAGGAGGTGCTTGAGAAGTTGAGTGAATGCATTTCTCAAGTATCTTAGAGATGGGAGAAAGAATGGTAATGGGATGATAGTTAGATGGATCAGTGGAGTTGCCACCCTTATGTAGTGGGATAGTAAAGAAGGATTTCCAGATAGCAGGATCTGTAGCCCCTTGTATAGATCTGTTAATGAGAATGCATATAGGATAGGCTATAGATTCTGCAGCAAGTATGAGAAATGTAGGAGGTAGGTTATTGGTAGAGGGAGAACATAATTTAAGCTTTAGAAGAAGGGATTTAATGTAAGAAGCTGACACAAGTTTAAATAAGAAGATATTCTGGTTATGGAGTTGATGGGGGTAGCGGTAGTTGCAGTGTTAGTGTTAGAGGGAGTGAGGTTTTGGATAGTGTCAATGAAGTGTTTGTTGAGTAGGGCAGCAATTTCTAGAGGAGAGTTGTTGGGGTAGGGTGAGGGGCTAGAAGGGTTGCTAGGGTAGTGTATTTTGTTAAGACTAGTCCAGAAAATTCGAGAGTTAGATCTGTTGTCTAGTTGGGATGAGTTGTAGTAAGATTTTTTGTCTTTAGTGACTAATTTCTTGACTAGATTACATAGTTGTCTGTATTTATGTAGAAGGGGAGTATGCCTAGTTTTAAGCCATGTCTTCCAGGTGCTATCCCTGTTATGCATCAGTGCTCTAGTATCTTTGGAGAGCCATGGAGCATAGTTTGATTTAATTCTAATTGTCCTGCAGGGCGCAAGGGAATTAAGGGTATTTAGGAAAATATTGAAAGAAGAAGTAAGTAGAAGTTGAAAGAGGGATTCAGGGGAACTTGAGACAAGTGGAAAGGGAGAGGTGTACAAATCATTGAAGAGGTAGCACAGCTATTTCATACAGATTTTAGATGTTATGGATCTATTTCTTCACACGTCTGCACATGCATAATCATCAAATAAACATTTTAGGAAACATCCAACATTTTTTGCCAGAGATAATGTTGTGATAAGCCCCAGGGCAGTACAGTCCTAGAAATGTCAGACATGAGGATGCATGCTTTTCCATATATCAGTTTACATATTAACGCAAAGTGGCAGAAATATTTCGGATATGAAAAGAAATAGTTGCAAAGTGAAGAACATTTTTCTTTTATCAAAGCTTTATAAATAATATAGAGTTAAAATAAGGAATACTAAGATTTATATAATGCTTGTACAGGTTGGTCTGCCTTCGACATGTAACTGGGGATGTGGGATAAGTCCCCAAAAAGTTGACCCAGAAGAGTGCAAGCTAATTCACCTTCAGGGATGTTGTGAAGGGAAACTTTCTGAAACTAATATTTCCTGTAGTAATTATAAATCGACTCACTTTATGTTTATCACTTAGCTTACAGTTTACAGGAACTTCACCTGGCAGACTGTGCTAAAGCATTTTAGGAAGCATCATTTTCAAAGTAATTAGTTTTTAATTGTCTTATGAAATTAATTTAACTTCTATAATCTTCTCACTGATGATCAGCCCTAAGTGAAGTTTTAATACATTATACAGTTTAAATCCATCTTTAGACAGAACTGAGTTTCATGCTCCTCCAGTATAGTGTTTTTTCTCCACAGGTGCTACAAACATAGTTTTTTTGTATATATTTAACAAAATATGTTTAAAAAACTTGTTCTGGAAAAGAGAAATCAGTATATGCAAATGCAAATAATTTACTTCCTGATATAAAGGAATTCAATGCCATGTACACTGCACACTTCCAATAAGAAATATGAAAAATATACAGAGAAACACAATACCAGGATTTGTAAAGACATTTTAAGTTGGTCTGACAGAATTTTCCGTGTTTAAATAAAAGGTAACAGTTGTATGTCAACTAAATGGGCATATTGTCAGAAAAGGAAAGGTGACACATGGTTTGTTGTGTGAGTGTGTGTGTGTTTGTGTGTGTGTGTGTGGTGGGGGGGGCATTTGTCTGAAGAAGATACAGAAGTGGCAAAAAAGGAGATAAGCTGAGACTTCTGGAGTTGGGCTGTAATTAACTACAACATCATGAATATGAGTGTTGTGACTGTACAACAGATATATAGATAGCTCTCTTTGTATCTACATTAAGTGTTAGCTTACATTATCTATATCTCATTTCTACTTATAGTATAATGTTTCTTTTTTAAAACCATCTTCAACAAATTTGTAATGCTGATCGCTTGCTATTAATTAACTTTAATAAAATACAGATTTGACCATTAAGGACTCCTCATTCAAATAATTTGCATTCAGATTAGCCATGTCTCACCTTCTGGATATTATTCCTATATAAACAGTACTTACCATGACTGACCTAACTGTGCAGGGCCAGTGTTAACATTTTGGGAGCCTCTAGCAAGTGTCATGTTGGGGGAGCCTCTGGGTACTTCACCCAGTCACTGCTACCCCACTTAAACAGATACACAGATAGTTTATGCTGCAAAGTTTTATATTAGTATGCACAGGCTGAGCTGTAGTTTTAGTGTCGTTACATCATGACAGGCCTGTGTACAGCACCATGTTTGCTCAGCTCACAGAGGGACATTCACAGTGGCTGGCATTTAGTTGTAGTGATGTTATATTACAATGACTCAATATACAGAGCCAGGCTTAGGACAGGTGGTACCGATGCCCTAGTGAAGAGCACCACAGTGTTCCCCACTCCTTACTGGATCAGTACCACTGTGTACATATTCCAATGCCGCCTGTTTTACATTATCCTGGGCTCCTCACAATATTCAGATTACTTTTCTCTTTGTTTTTTTTTTTTTTACATTTTGCTTTACTCTACAACTTTTTCCAAAAAATTATGACTTTGTAGATGCTCTGAACTGCATTTTAGAATATTTTAATAACCTTTATTTAATATTTTTAATTTCCTCCTGATATAAAGGAATTCAGTGCCATGTACACAGCACACTTCTAATGAGAAATATGAAAAAAATTATACAGAGAAACACTATAAAGTAACAGGATTTGTAAATAAATTTTAAGTTGATTTGATAGAATTTTCATTTTTAAAAGATAAGGTCAAAGGAGTATGTCAACTAAATGGGCATATTGTCAGAAAAGAGAAGGTGACACATGGTTTGTTTTGTGTGTGTGTGTGTGTGTGTGTGTGTGTGTGTGTGTGTGTGTGTGTGTGTGTGTGTGTGTGTGTGTGTGTGTGTGTGTGTGTGTGTGTGCGCGCGTGCTCACATGTGTGTGATCTCTCTCAACTCTACAGATTTTCGCAGAATGTCCAGATTGTTGCCTCATATTTTTGATCCGTTTTTCATAACATTGTGGTTTTCTGGCAAATTTTTGGCAAATCATTAAATATTGAAGTTAGAAAATAATGATAGGCAATTGAGTTTCAAACTTCATACCATTCAGAAAATTCATGATAAAAAAATGTTATTCTATCAACTTTCTAAGTTTGTAAGAGCAATATTTAAAAATTACTCCTATTGTTAGACCTCTGCCTCACTTTTAGTTATGGCTTTGTTCAGATTTCTTGCTCTAAGAGGTTGAGACGTATGGTGTGTGTGTGTGTGTGTGTGTGTGTCTGTGTGTGTGTGTGGGCATTTGTCTGAAGAAGATGTAGAAGAGGCAAAAAGGAGATAAGCTTAAACTTCTGGAGTCGGGCTGTTATTAACTACAACATCAAGAATATGAGAGTTGTGACTGTACAACAGATACTATGATTGCTTGTTATTGATTAACTTTAATAAAGTACAGATTTGACCATGAAGAACTCCTCGTTTAAATAATTTGCATTCAGATTAACCATGTCTCACCTTATGGATATTATTCCTATATAAACAGTACTTACCATGACTGACCTAACTGTGCAGGGCCAGGGTAAACATTTTGGGAGCCTTTAGCAAGTGTCATGTTGGGGGAGCCTCTGGGTACTTCCAGTCTAAGTATCACCCAGTCACTGCTACCCCACTTAAACAGATACATAGATAGTTCATGCTGCAAAGTTTTATATTAGTATGCACAGGCTGAGCTGTAGTTTTAGTGTTGTTACATCATGACAGGCCTGTGTACAGCACCATGTTTGCTCAGCTCACAGAGGGGCATCACAGTGACTGGCATTTAGTTGTAGTGATGTTATAGTACAATGACTCAATATACAGGGCCTGGCTTAGGACAAGTGGTACCGATGCCCTAGTGAAGGGCACCATGGTGTTCCCCACTCCTTACTGGGTCAGTACCACTGCACGTATATTCCAATGCCTCCTGTTTTACATTATCCTGGGCTCCTCACAATATTCAGATTACTTTTCTCTTTGTTTTTTTTTTTTTTATACTTTGCTTTACTCTACAGCTTTTTCCAAAAAATTATGCCTTTCTAGACGCTCTGACCTACATTTTAGAATATTTTAATAACCCTTTCATCCAGTGAAGACTTGAATAAAATATTAACTAAGGAAAGATACTCTGCATTAGTGTTCAACTTTTCTTATCCTTGTATCCTTTCATCACAACCTAACTTGTCAGTACAGCACAGTAATAACTCTGCAGGAAATAACTGAATTAAGCAGTAGGTTTGGGTCCCCCAGGCCCCCGGAAGCTATAGAGTTATTGATTCTCTGAGGTGCATTTTAGACCACGTTCCTAAAATTTTGGTTCAGTAATGGCTAGAAAAGAAATCATGAGTAAGTAAAGAAATTCACGCTTATTTTCCTTTCAAAGAAGAAATAAGCTGTTTCAAAGGCATACTGTTCAAAGCTAACAAGGTTGTAGCTCAAAATAAACCGAGAAGACAAATTTTTTAAAGAATACATAAATGATATCAGAGAATGCTGCCTACCTCCCTACCCCAAAAAATAAAGATAAAAGTAAAAAAATACTTACTGATAGAACCCACACTGTAAAAGTAGCTGACTCCAAATCCAGCTTTAGACAAGTGACAAGTGGAGTACCTCAGGGTTCAGTCCTGGGGCCGCTCTTGTTTGGCATCTACTTCTCTGAAGTACAGGTCAACACTAAGGGACTCTGGCTAACAAAGTTTGCAGATGACTGCAAACTGGGAGCCATTATTGAATCCCCAAATGATGTGGATACTCTACAAAAGGGCCTTACAGAAACAGATGCTTGGTGCCAGAGCCATGGGCTCAAGCTCAATGCCAAGAAATGTATTGTTATCCCTTTGGGAAAAACATGTATCCATGAATTACCATATAGGTGGCAGTACACTAAACACAGAAAGTGTGATAAGAGACTTAGGGACACAGGTGGACAGT